>NW_028227267.1:106275856-106625856 GCF_978045245.1 Mus caroli
AAAATTATAGTTATATGTGTGTGGATATAATAATAAGCAATGAAAAATAAGACCCTGAATTTAATAGATATGAAGAAAAGACCCATTGGAGGATTTGAATGGAGGAAAGGGAGAAGGGGAATATTTCGTAGAAAGTGAGCAACTTCTTCCATCTGAGGACTATTAGTTCCCTAGGCTAAGGATTTGATATGAGTGGCAAATGTCTCCCATAGGCTCACATACTTGAATAGGTGGTGCCTAGTTGGTGGTGATGTTTTGTAGAATGTTATGGAGACTTTAATGTATGACCTAGCAGGCAGAAGCATACAACTAGAGGCACATTTGGACTGTATTTGTCTTGTTCCTCTTCCATTTTTCTCTCTTCTGGTTCACATTTGTAGTTGAGAATGTAATCTCAGGGTTTCCTTCATCTGATACCATGCCTTTCACTTGCTGCCAGTCCTGACTGCCATCACTGACATTTATACGTCTGAAACTGGAAGGAAAAAGTAGGAAAGGAAAAGAAAGCAAAGAACAAAGAAAAATATATAATCTATGTTCTTTAAGTTGCTTTTGGTCATGCTGTTATATCACAGCAACATAGTGGTATTTATTGCATTTTTTCTAGTCTCACTTCCACACATGATTTGTTTCAGAGAAGCACAGAACACAGGCATGCATGTATGTAGCACTGCTGTCCTATATAACAGGGTTCCTTATTGTGTACTGCTATGTGAAAACATGGTTTAAGATGTGATAGGTTCATTTCTGGGTCTTCAAGTCTATTCCATTGGTCTACTTGTCTGTGGTTATACCAGTACCATGCAGTTTTTATCACAATTGTTCTGTAGAATTGAAGACCCAGAAATGAACCCACACACCTATGGTCACTTGATCTTTGACAAGGGAGCAAAAACCATCCAGTGGAAAAAAGACAGCATTTTCAACAAATGGTGCTGGCACAACTGGCGGTTATCATGTAGAAGAATGCAAATTGATCCATTCCTGTCTCCTTGTACTAAGGTTAAATCTAAGTGGATTAAGGTACTCCACATAAAACCAGAGACACTGAAATGTATAGAGGAGAAAGTAGGGAAAAGCCTCGAGGATATGGGTACAGGGGGAAAATTACTGAATAGAACAGCAGTGGCTTGTGCTGTAGGATTGAGAATTGAAAATGGGACCTCATAAAATTGCAAAGCTTCTGCAAGGCAAAAGACACTATCAATAAGACAAAAAGGCCACCAACAGATTGGGAAAGGATCTTTACCTATCCTAAATCAGATAGGGGACTAATATCCAATATATATATATATATGGAACTCAAGAAGGTGAACTCCAGAAAATCAAATAACCCCATTAAAAAATGGGGCCTAGAACTAAACAATGAATTCTCACCTGAGGAATACAAAATGGCTGAGAAGCACCTGAAAAAAATGTTCAACATCCTTAATCATCAGGGAAATCCAAATCAAAACAACCCTGAGATTCCACCTCACACCAGTCAGAAGGGCTAAGATCAAAAATTCAGGTGACAGCAGTTGCTGGCGAGGATGTGGAGAAAGAGGAACACTCCTCCATTGTTGGTGGGATTGCAAGTTTGTACAACCACTCTGGAAATCAGTCTGGCGGTTCCTCAGAAAATTGGACATAGTACTACTGGAGGATCCCACAATACCTCTCCTGGGAATATATCCAGAAGATGTTCCAACTAGTAAGAAAGAAACATGCTCCACTATGTTCATAGCAGACTTATTTATAATAGCCAGAAACGGGAAAGAACCCAGATGCCCCTCAACAGAGGAATGGATACAGAAATGGTGATACATTTACACAATGTAGTACTACTCAGCTATTAAAAACAATGAATTTATGAAATCCCAAGGCAAATGGGTGGATCTGGAGGGCATCATCCTGAGTGAGGTAACCCAACCACAAAAGAACTCACATGATATGTACTCACTGATAAGTGGATATTAGCCCAGAAACTTAGAATACCCAATATATAAGATACAATTTGCTAATAACATGAAACTCAAGAAGAACGAAGACAAAGTGCCCCTTCTTAAAATTGGGAACAAAACACCCATGGAAGGACTTACAGAGACCAAGTTTGGAGCTGAGACAAAAGGATGGACCATCTAGAGACTGCCATATCCAGGGATCCATCACATAATCAGCTTCCAAACGCTGACACAATTGCATACACTAGCAGGATTTTGCTGAAAGGACCCAGATAGAGCTGTCTCTTGTGAGACTATGCTGGAGCCCAACAAACACAGAAGTGGATGCTCACAATCAGCTATCTGATGGATCACAGGGCCCCCAATGGAGGAGCTCGAGATAGTAACCAAGGAGCTAAAGGGATCTAAAACCCCATAGGTGGAACAACAATATGAACTAACCAGTACTTCGGAGCTCATGTCTCTAGCTGCATATATATCAGAAGATGGCCTAGTCGGCCACCACTGGGAAGAGAGGCCCATTGGTCATGCAAACTTTATCTGCCTCAGTACAGGGGAATGCCAGGGCCAAGAAGGGGGGGTGGGTAGTTGGGGAGTGGGGGGGGGAGTATGAGGGGGACTTTTGGGATAGCATTGGAAATGTAAATGAAATAAATACCCAATTTAAAAAAAAAAACAAAACAAAAAAAAAAAAAAAAACGATGTGATGGAATATGTTTCAGAGTGGTCAATCAGTAACTTCCATAACTTATTTATGTCAATTATGTTATTTATTTTGGAATGAAGGTGAATTAAAAGGTAAACATTTACATTTGGAGAGGGTATGTTATTTATTGCCATGAAAGTGAGAGACTAAATCCCATCTGATGGTGCCAGGGAAGAATGCTATTGTTGCCAAGGCTGAAAAATTTTGTACAATATCAATTCATACCATATAGAAGAGAAAGTGAACTCTATATCACAAATTAGATATATAATATAAAAGGTAAATCTTGAAAGCACAGGGTCGGCTGACACCCGCCAGCTACCCACGACCCCTGCCACAGGATTTTGAGACTGCTGGTGAGTGGAACACAGCTTCTGCTCCAGTCCAATCACGCGGGACCTGAGACTGCTTTGGTTGGGGAGGCAGAAATCTGGCCTGAGTAGGGCCACAAGCCTCTTCCGGTCAGAAAAGCACTGGGGTAGCTAGGGCACAGGGTCGGCTGACACTCCCCAGCTACCCACAACACCCGCCACAGGATCTTAAGACTTCTGGTGAGTGGAACACAGCTTCTGCTCCAATCCAATTGCGCGCAGGACCTGAGACTGCATTAATTAGGGAAACAGAAAACCAGCCTGAGTAGGACCACAGGCCTCTTCCGGCCTGAATAGCACCAGGGTAGCTAGTGCACAGGGTCGACTGACACCCGCCAGCTAACCACGACACCCACCACAGGATTTTAAGACTTCTGGTGAGTGGAACACAGCTTCTGCTCCAATCTTTAAACAGTGACAACGACAACAACTAACCCCAGAGATTATCAGATGGCGAAAGGTAAACGTAATAATCTTACTAACAGAAACCAAGACCACTCACCATCATCAGAACCCAGCACTCCCACTTCGCCCAGTCCAGGGCACCCCAACACCGGAAAAGCTAGACACGGATCTAAAAGCATATCTCATGATGATGGTAGAGGACATCAAGAAGGACTTTAATAACACACTTAAAGAAATACAAAGGAACACTGGTAAACAGGTAGAAGACAGTAAAGAGGAAGCACAAAAATCCCTTAAAGAATTGCAGGAGAACACTGCTAAAGAGTTACAAATCCTTAAAGAAAAACAGGATAACATAATCAAACAGGTAGAAGTCCTTAAAGAAAAACAGGAAAACACATCCAAACAGATGATGGAAATGAACAAAACCATACTAGACCTAAAAAGAGAAGTAGACACAATAAAGAAAACCCAAAATGAGGCAACACTGAAGATAGAAACCCTAGGAAAGAAATCTGGAACCATAGATACGAGCATCAGCAACAGAATACAAGAGATGGAAGAGAGAATCTCAGGTGCAGAAGATTCCATAGAGAACATCTGCACAACAATCAAGGAAAATGTAAAACGCAAAAAGATCCTAACTCAAAACATCCAAGAAATACAGGACACAATGAGAAGACCAAACCTACGGATAATAGGAGTGGATGAGAATGAAGATTTTCAACTCAAAGGACCAGCAAACATCTTCAACAAAATTATAGAAGAAAACTTCCCAAATCTAAAGAAAGAGATGCCCATGAACATACAAGAAGCCTACAGAACTCCAAATAGACTGGACCAGAAAAGAAATACCTCCCGACACATAATAATCACAACAACAAATGCTCTAAATAAAGATAGAATGCTAAAAGCAGTAAGAGAAAAAGGCCAAGTAACATATAAAGGCAAGCCTATCAGAATTACACCAGATTTTTCACCAGAGACTATGAAAGCCAGAAGATACTGGACGGATGTTATACAGATACTAAAAGAACACAAATTCCAGCCCAGGCTGCTATACCCAGCCAAACTCTCAATTAACATAGATGGAGAAACCAAAGTATTCCACGACAAAACAAAATTCACACATTATCTCTCCACGAATCCAGCCCTTCAAATGATAATAACAGAAAAAAAAAAACCAATACAAGGACAGGAACCACGCCCTAGAAAAAACAAGAAGGTAATCCCTCAACAAACCTAAAAGAAGACAGCCACAAGAAATGAATGCCAAATTTAACAACAAAAATAAGAGGAAACAACAATTACTTTCCTTAATATCTCTTAATATCAATGGACTCAACTCCCTGATAAAAAGACATAGCCTAACAAACTGGCTACACAAAAAAGATCCAACATTTTGCTGCTTACAGGAAACTCATCTCAGAGAAAAAGATAGACACTACCTCAGAATGAAAGGCTGGAAAACAATTTTCCAAGCAAATGGTATGAAGAAACAAGCTGGAGTAGCCATTCTAATATCTGATAAGATTGACTTCCAACCCAAAGTCATTAAAAAAGACAGGGAGGGACACTTCATACTCATCAAAGTAAAATCCTCCAAGAGGAACTTTCAATCCTGAATATCTATGCTCCAAATACAAAGGCAGCCACATTCATTAAAGAAACTTTAGTAAATCTCAAAGCACACATTGCACCTCATACAATAATAGTGGGAGACTTCAACACTTTCACCAATGGACAGATCATGGAAACAGAAACTAAACAGGGACACAGTGAAACTAACAGAAATTATGAATCAAATAGATCTGGCAGATATCTACAGAGCATTCTATCCTAAAACAAAAGGATATACCTTCTTCTCAGCATCTCATGGTACCTTCTCCAAAATTGACCACATAATTGGTCACAAAACAGGCCTCAACAGATACAAAAATATTGAAATTGTCCCATGCATCCTATCAGATCACCATGGACTAAGGCTGATCTTCAATAACAAAATAAATAATAGAAAGCCAACCTTCACTTGGAAACTGAACAACACTCTTCTCAATGATACCTTGGTCAAGGAAGGAATAAAGAAAGAAATTAAGGACTTTTTAGAGTTCAATGAAAATGAAGCCACAACATACCCAAACTAATGGGACTCAATGAAAGCATTTCTAAGAGGAAAACTCATAGCTCTGAGTGCCTCCAAAAAGAAACTAGAAAGAGCACACATTAGCAGCTTGATGACACACCTAAAAGCACTAGAACAAAAGGAAGCAAATTCACCCAAGAGGAGTAGATGGCAGGAAATAATCAAACTCAGGGGCGAAATCAATCAAGTGGAAACAAGAAGAACTATTCAAAGAATCAAACAATCAAGGAGCTGGTTCTTTGAGAAAATCAACAAGATAGATAAACCCTTAGCCAGACTCACTAAAGGGCACAGGGAAAGCATCCTAATTAACAAAATCAGAAATGAAAAAGGAGACATAACAACAGATCCTGAAGATATCCAAAACACCATCAGATCCTTCTAACAAAGGCTATACTCAATAAAACTGGAGAACCTGGATGAAATGGAGAAGTTCCTAGACAGATACCAGGTACCAAAGTTGAATCAAGATCAGGTTAATGATCTAAACAGCCCTATATCCCCCAAAGAAATAGAAGCAGTCATTAATAGTCTCCCAACTAAAAAAAGCCCAGGACCAGATCGGTTTAGTGCAGAGTTCTATCAGACCTTCAAAGAAGATCTAATCCCAGTTCTTCACAAACTATTCCACAAAATAGAAACAGAAGGTACTCTACCCAACTCATTCTATGAAGCCACAATTACTCTGATACCCAAACCACAAAAAGACCCAACAAAGATAGAAAACTTCAGACCAATATCCCTTATGAATATTGATGCAAAAATCCTCAATAAAGTTCTTGCTATCCGAATCCAAGAACACATTAAAACAATCATCCATCCTGACCAAGTAGGTTTCATCCCAGGGATGCAGGGATGGTTCAATATATGGAAATCCATCAACGTAATCCAGTATATAAACAAACTCAAAGACAAAAACCACATGGTCATCTCGTTAGATGAGGAAAAAGCATTTGACAAGATCCAACACCCATTCATGATAAAAGTCTTGGAAAGATCAGGAATTCAAGGCCCATACCTAAACATGATAAAAGCAATCTACAGCAAACCAGTAGCCAACATCAAAGTAAATGGTGAGAAGCTTGAAGCAATCCATCTAAAATCAGGGAATAAACAAGGCTGTCCACTTTCTCCATACCTATTCAACACTGTACTTGAAGTCCTAGCCAGAGCAATTCGACAACAAAAGGAGATCAAAGGGATACAAATTAGAAAAGATGAAGTCAAAATATCACTTTTTGCAGATGATATGATAGTATATATAAGTGACCCTAAAAATTCCACCAGAGAACTCCTAAACCTGATAAACAGCTTCGGTGAAGTAGCTGGATATAAAATTAACTCAAACAAATCAATGGCCTTTCTCTACACAAAGAATAAACATGCTGAGAAAGAAATTAGGGAAACAACACCCTTCTCAATAGTCACAAATGATATAAAATATCTTGGCATGACTCTAACTAAGGAAGTGAAAGATCTGTATAATAAAAACTTCAAGTCTCTGAAGAAAGAAATTATAGAAGATCTCAGAAGATGGAAAGTTCTCCCATGCTCATGGATTGGCAGGATCAACATTGTAAAAATGGCTATCTTGCCAAAAGCAATCTACAGATTCAATGCAATCCCCATCAAAATTCCAACTCAATTCTTCAACGAATTAGAAAGTGCAATCTGCAAATTCATCTGGAATAACAAAAAACCTAGGATAGCAAAAACTCTTCTCAAGGATAAAAGAACCTCTGGTGGAATCACCATGCCGGATCTAAAGCTTTACTACAGAGCAATTGTGATAAAAACTGCATGGTACTGGTATAGTGACAGACAAATAGACCAATGGAATAGAATTGAAGACCCAGAAATGAACCCACACACCTACAGTCACTTGATCTTCGACAAGGGAGCTAAAAACATCCAGTGGAAGAAAGACAGCATTTTCAACAAATGGTGCTGGCACAACTGGTTGTTAACATGTAGAAGAATGCGAATTGATCCATTCCTATCTCCATGTACTAAGGTCAAGTCTAAGTGGTTCAAGGAACTTCACATAAAACCAGAGACACTGAAACTTATAGAGGAGAAAGTGGGGAAAAGCCTTGAAGATATGGTCACAGGGGAAAAATTCTTGAATAGAAAAGCAATGGCTTGTGCTGTAAGATCGAGAATTGACAAGTAGGACCTCATGAAACTGCAAAGCTTCTGCAAGGCAAAAGACACCATCAATAAGACAAAAAAACCACCAACAGATTGGGAAAGGATCTTCACCTATCCTAAATCAGATAAGGGACTAATATCCACTATATATAAAGTACTCAAGAAGGTGGACTCCAGAAAGTCAAATAACCCCATTAAAAAATGGGGCTCAGAACTGAACAAAGAATTCTCACCTGAGGAATACCGAATGGCAGAGAAGCACCTGAACAAATGTTCAACATCCTTAATCATCAGGGAAATGCAAATCAAAACAACCCTGAGATTCCACCTCACACCAGTCAGAATGGCTAAGATCAAAAATTCAGGTGACAGCAGATGCTGGCGAGGATGTGGAGAAAAGGAACACTCCTCCATTGTTGGTGGGATTGCAAGCTTGTGCAACCACTCTGGAAATCAGTCTGGCGGTTCCTCAGAAAATTGGACATAATACTACTGGAGGATCCAACAATACCTCTCCTGGGCATATATCCAGAAGATGTCACAACCGGTAAAAAGGACACATGCTCCACTATGTTCATAACAGCCCTATTTATAATAGCCAGAAGCTGGAAAGAACCCAGATGTCCCTCAACAGAGGAATGGATACAGAAATTATGGTACATTTACACAATGGAGTACTACTCAGCTATTAAAAAGAATGAATTTATGAAATTCCTAGCCAAATGGATGGACCTGGAGGGCATCATCTTGAGTGAGGTTACACAATCACAAAGGAACTCACACAATATATATTCACTGATAAGTGGATATTAGCACAAAACTTAGGATACCCAAGGTATAAGATACAATTTGCTAAACACATGAAACTCAAGAAGAATGAAGACCAAAGTGTGGACACTGTGCCCCTTCTTAGAATTGGGAACAAAACACCCATGGAAGGAGTTACAGAGACAAAGTTTGGAGCTGTGATGAAAGGATGGACCATCTAGAGACTGCTGTATCCAGGGATCCATCCCATAATCAGCTTCTAAAAGCAGACACCATTGCATACACTAGCAAGATTTTGCTGAAAGGACTCAAATATAGCTGTCTCTTGTGAGACTATGCAGGGGCCTAGCAAACACAGGAGTGGATGCTCACAGTCAGCTATTGGATGTATCACAGGGCTCCCAATGGAGAAGCTAGAGAAAGTACCCAAGGAGCTAAAGGGATCTGCAACCCTATAGTTGGAACAACATGATGAACTAACCAGCACCCCGGAGCTCTTGTCTCTAGCTGCATATGTATCGAAAGATGTCCTAGTTGGCCATCACTGGAAAGAGAGGCCCATTGGACTTGCAAACTTCATATGCCCCAATATAGGGGAATGCCAGGGCCAAAAGAACGGGAATGGGTGGGTAGGGAAGTGAGGGTCGCTATGGGGGACTTTTGGGATAGCATTGGAAATGTAATTGAGAAAAATATATAATAAAAATATTAAAAATTAAAAAAAAAGTTATGAGCCATTAGTGAGTTTGCACTAGGGCATAGCACAACAGAGTGAGTACTGGGTCCTGTGGCTGACTGAAGAGGCTACTTAGTGAGTCTTAGCTGTTTCCATCTGCCCTTAGCAAAGTCATTCACTTCCAAAGATTCCTAAGTGTACAGAAAAACAGGTTCATTTTCCAGGGAATTTCTGGAAGGAATTTTGCTGTACCAAATGCTATTGAGTACACACACACACACACACACACAGGCAGACACACACACCACACCACATTGTGTGTGTGAGACTTCACAATTCCATATAAGAAAATAGTTAGGATTAGGTAAAACAAACAAACAAACACAAAAATGATGCAAAATGTTTTTCACAGTACAAGTGATTGTAAATTAACAACTTGTAACAACAAAGGAAAATAAATCATAAATGAACAAGAAATGGAAAATGAAAATGATGGCAAATGGTGACATATAATGCTCATTTATTAATATGTGCCAATGGCTAGGCTCATAGACTCAAATGAAAGGAGGCACTTTGTGGTGCATATAATTTATGCTAAACATGTGAATAGCAATCAGTCTGAAAGTAATCTGATATTTAATTATCACTCTCGGAATGGTGAGCACAGGATTCTTTTTTTTTTTTTGCTATATTGATACATTTCAACAGTGTGTGCACCATAGCAATTTACTCATTGTAGTGTATGTGATGTGTGTATTGGCTTGCTAGTCAGAGGACAACTTTCTTTACAGTGTGTGTCCCAGAGCACAAACACATGTTGTGTCAGGCTTGTGGGGCAAACATTTGTACCCACTGATCCATCTTCATAGCCTTATGGTAATTTTTAAATTGTGAAATAAACTAAAAAAAAAAAAAAAAAAAAAACTAAAAAAAAAACCTAAAAAAAACCCTAAAAGAAAACCTAAAAAAAAACCTAAAAAAAAAAAAGGTAAATCTTATAAATTTTAGAATAATTGGGGTACAGAAAATCAGAGGAAAATGATACTGATGTTGAAATGAAAAGAAAGAGACTATTAGCAACTGAGAAAATTTTAGTAAGACTTAGCTTCACAAATATAAATTAAAAGTGATAATTTATATCATCTCTGAATATCCAAGCCAAAATACTGAAAAGAATGAGGACTGAGATGACAGAGGTACCAAACCAACAACAAATTCAAGTTAGGTGGAACACATGTAAACGTTTTTCTATTTCACAGCACATATTAGAATGAGTTTTAATTAAACTGATACATAAAAGAAAATGTCAACCATAAGCTTTAATACACATTCATTTAAATATAAACTTGAGTGAATAGTGTGGAAAATAAATTGCTATTTTCAAGTTTTCTAGTTTACTTAACTAAATATATCAAGCATTGATGACAAAACTTCACTGAGTTCACTGATTACATAACTATTACTAATACTATTATTATTACTATTATTATTAATGAGACCAGGTTACATATATTTATGTATCTCACTTTAGCTCTCTTACTATGTATCCAAGAATGATATTAAGCTTTCTAGCCTTCTGTCATGTCCTGAATCCTGGGGTTGCTTGTGTATGGTTGGTGTATCCAGGAACTGGTGTACATTAAGGAACCACCCTTCCAATGGAGCAAAATCCCCAGAATGTCAGAATTTGTATGTGTTTGTGAGTGTGTGTGTGTGTGTGAGGGGGGGGGGGGGTTGAGGACACAGACTCGTACATGCTAAGAAAGTGCTAGTCAATTGAATTATGTCATCCCTATGTTTTTTATTAAGAAAATACATTCTTGTCTTTTCAATTCGACATGATTTGAGGGTTTTTTTTTATGTCACTTGTTTATATAATAAATCAATGCTATGAGAGTCTCTCTTTTCATCACAATTGATGTGTAATTTATTTGGTCTTTGTTGCTCAGGTTAGCGCTTGCTACTAGGGCTCATTTTCTGCTCACTTATCTTTCAGTTTTGCTTTATTGTCTTTGTTACAGTTTCTCCTACAGTACAATACTTTTCAACATGAAATGAGATTCAAAGATAACATTTTGATGAAGCCCTTTGACACTATTATTTTGCAGGGTGACACGTGAATGTACTTTTTTTTCTTTTGGTGACATTAATTGTACAGTATGAGAATCAGAGTGAATTGAGGCTTCGGATGCCATGAGGTTCAGAGCAGATTAAAAAGGTGGTAGCTCATAGCAATTGATGGACAAATGACTGGAGGTCAATAGTTTGTTTTAAGTCATGACATTTATATAAAGTTTCTTTAAATATCTTTTTTTTTTTAAAGATTTATTTATTTATTATATGTAAGTACACTGTAGCTGTCTTCAGACACTCCAGAAGAGGGCGCCAGATCTCTTTACGGATGGTTGTGAGCCACCATGTGGTTGCTGGGATTTGAACTCTGGACCTTCGGAAGAGCAGTTGGGTGCTCTTACCCACTGAGCCATCTCACCAGCCCCTTCTTTAAATATCTTAAGAGAAGCCATGTTAAATTAATTGGTTAGAAACAACCATCTGTCACCTACTCTCAAACACTCCTCATGATGTAGCACATCCTTTTCTGGTATGTAACACAATCCTTACTACCCATACTCAAATATGAAGAGTGTATGTATACGATGACAGCATGGCTTGTGTGATCACCACCTTTCCTCTATTTGGAAGAGAAAGGAAGATCGTATCAAGCACTTAGTCCCTTTTATTGCTGCTTGCATCAATTGCAGAAAGAACCACCTTAGATAAGCATAACAATTTTTCAGAACAGAGTGCTTCCTGAAGGTACACGTGTGGGAACAATCTTCTAAGTGTGGTTCAGTATGTTTGTAGAGAAGTAGTGCTCAAAGGAGAAGCATTTCACCCAATATCTATTGAATCTAAATGATAGTACTTCAAATCAATTAGCATGACAAAGTCCTCAACTTATCATCCTTTACCTTTCTGTAATTATAAAGGATGTTCTATGACTCTGATTTTTTTTATTTTTACTTAAAATATTGTTGTTTTTCTTATCTTTATATGCCACGTAATAAAATTATTATATTTCTTTCTTTTTGGTAATATGTGATGTTTTGTGGAATTATATTTTATTTTTCTCTTATTGAAAATAGGTTATTTTCTCATATCCTGATTAGAATTTACCCTGTTCCTTTCCACTTCCTCTTTCCTCCAGATCTACTTCCTTTCTGTTCCACACTAGTAAAGAATGGGCTTCTAAGAGGAAAGAACCGAACTTGAAGAACTAAAATGTAAAGTAGTGAAGTAAAAACTATACTATTGAAAATGGCAACACAACAAAAGGAAAAGAGTCCCGAAGAGCAAGCACAAGAGTCAAAGTCCCATTAATTCTCACAATGAGGAGGACAATAGAAACTAAAACAATAACAATAAAGTATAGGGAGAGGAGCTGGGGCAGATCAACATAAGCTCTGTGCTTGCTTCTTCAGTCTCTGTGACCTCATATGTGCCTTGCTGAGTTGACTGAGAGAGCCTGTTCTTCTGGTGTCCTTTGTCCCCTCTGGCTCCTACAATCATTCTACTTCCTCTTTTATGGGTTTCCCTAAATTCTGATGGGAAGGCATTGATGGACAAAAAGGAAACAATTATATCCATAAAATCAATAAAAGCAAGTTTTGTCACCCTCTCAAATATTAAATTTAAAAACTCATATTCTTGATTTTTTTGTCTTTCCTATATGCACACACATAGACATATACAGTTTCTATGTAGACAGTAATACTTATCATACAGGAATTCTACCATTTGAAGTTTTACCAAATACTCTTACATCAACAGCTAATTAGAGACATGTATGTGTTTATGGCTCTTAATTTTATTTTTTGTCACTTTAGGTTCTTCTTCACAGGTAAAGTTAACAAATTCAGCAAGAAAACCTTGTAAATTCTTAAATATAACATAGAATTATTATATTAAGTTGAATTTGATAAGAAAGTAGTAATATTCATCAGCATCCAGTTACTATTACAAATCATAAATGTTCTAAATAAAAACTATTTGCAGAATATTTCCCTTTTTTTTCACGAGAGGATTTACAGTGTGTTGAGTTATGACTCCTAAATCTATTTAAAGTTCTATTTATTATTCGTATGTATTTGTATGTTTGTCTTTGTCTGTGATCCTATATTCTACTTGTGTTTAGATGACTTCACAATCTAGAAGAGTTTCTGAGTTCTTGAAACTGCAATTACAGGCAGTTGTGAGCCATTCTTTGTGGATTCTGGGGCTTGAATTGAAATGTTCTAAAACGGAGGAAGATTTCTTATTGTTTGACCTATCTTTCTAGCTCCTCTGTAATTGACTGGGTTCTCTGGAGTCACAGAACTTATAGAATGTCTGTGTATTAAGAGAATTTGTTGTGATGACTTACAATCTGTAATCCAACTACCCTAACAAATGGTCAGCTGTGAATGGGAAATCCAAGAATCTAGTAGTTGTTCATGCCCACAAGGCTAATTGTTTCAGCAGGTCTTCTGTAGAAGTAGATTGCAACAGATGTACTGGCAAGTAAACAAATGCAGGCAGGTGAAAAAGAGAAAATCTTCCTTCTTCCAATGTCCTTATGGAGGTGTCCACCAGAAGGCCCAGATTAAAAATGTGTATGACCATGCCTGGATCTGGGACTTGTTTGTCCTAAACTGACCTTGAACTTGGAGAACTCTTTACCTTTGTCTCCGAAGATTAATGATGTGTACTACTGGGTCTAAGCTTTGCTTTGCTGTGCTTTGCTTTTTCCTTTCCTTTCCTTTCCTTTCCTTTCCTTTCCTTTCCTTTCCTTTCCTTTCCTTTCCTTTCCTTTCCTTTCCTTTCCTTTCCTTTCCTTTCCTTTCCTTTCCTTTCCTTTCCTTTCCTTTCCTTTCCTTTCCTTTCCTTTCCTTTCCTTTCCTTTCCTTTCCTTTCCTTTCCCTTCCCTTCCCTTCCCTTCCCTTTCTTTTCTTTTCTTTTCTAACAATTTTTTATTAGATATTTTCTTCATTTACATTTCAAATGCTATCTGAAAAGTCCCCTATACCTTCCCCCCACCCTGCTCCCCTAACCACCCACTCCCACTTCTTGGCCCTGGCATTCCCCTGTACTGAGGCATATAAAGTTTGCAAGACCAAGGGGCCTCTCTTCCCAATGATGGCCAACTAGGCCATCTTCTGCTACATATGCAGCTAGAGACATGAGCTCTGGGGGGTACTGGTTAGTTCATATTGTTGTTCATCCTATATGGTTGCAGACCCCTTAAGCTCCTTGGGTACTTTCTCTAGCTCCTCCATTGGGGGACTTGTGTTCCATCCAATAGATGATTGTAAGCATCCACTTCCATATTTGCCAGGAACTGGCATAGCCTCACAATAGACAGCTATATCATGGTCCTGTCAGCAAAACCTTCCTGGTATATGCAATAGCGTCTGCTGTTGGTGGCTAATTATGGGATGGATCCCCTGGTGGCACAGTCTCTGGATGGTCAATCCTTCCATCTCAGGTCCAATCTTTGTCTCTGTAACTCCTTCCATGGGTGTTTTGTTCTCCCTTCTGAGAAGGATCAAACTATGTACACTTTGGTCTTCCTTCTTCTTGAGTTTCATGAGTTTTGCAAATTGAATCTTGGGTATTCTAAGTTTCTGGGCTAATATCCACTTATAAGTGAGTGCATATCATGTGAGTTCTCTTGTGATTGGGTTACCTCACTCAGGATGATACCCTCCAGATCCATCCATTTGCCTAAGTATTTCATAAATTCATTATAACTTGGATAGTTTTGTTCAATTCCATCACCTGTTTGGTTGTATTTTCTTGTAATTCTTTAAGGGATTTTTGTGCTTCCTTTTTAAGACATTCTACCTGTTTAGCCGTGTTCTCATGTATTTCTTTAAGTGAGTTATTAATTTTCTTCTTAAAATCTTCTACCACCATCATGAGATATGATTTTAAATCTGAGTCTTGCTTTTTGGGTGTGTTGGGGTATCCAATACTTGCTGTGGTGGGAGTGCTGGGTTCTGATGATGGTGAATGGCCTTGGTTTCTGTTAGTAAGATTCTTATGTTTGCCTTTCACCATCTGGTAATCTCTGGTATGCGTTGTTATAGCTGTCTCTGGCTGGAGCTTGTTCTTCCTGTGATTCTGTTAGCCTCTATCAGCACTCCTGAGAGTCAAACTCTCTCCTGATTCTCAGTGGTCAAAGTACTCTGTGTGGACAAGCTCTCCTCTTGCAGGGAATGTGTGCAGAGGTCTGGAGCTCAGCTCTGCCTCCTGGCTGAAGATAAAGGCCCGAAAGGGGCCTTGTCCCACAAGCTAAGTTGCTTCTGCAGCCAGCATGCTCTCTTGTGCAGACTGGTCTCTGAGGAACCTAGGATACAAGATAGGGCCTAAACTTTTAAGGGACACTATGCCTCAACATCTCCATCCCAAGATCCAGGTCAGAAACTTGTAATTTTCATCCTCAAAATCTGGATCGCAAGTTACCCCTCCAATTCTGGATTGTAGTTCATTCCATTCAAGATATAGTCAAGTTGACATCCAGGCATCGCCGTAATATCCTCTATATTTGGTTTTAATTCCACAGAGATTTAATAACAGATACTAATACAATTAACAGATACTAAAACAATTTACTCTAGAAAGATATATTTGGTCAGTATTTTAAGATCATTTTTTCTTACTTACTGAAATTTTAAGCCAGACATAGAGCATAGGAGCTAAAAGTTCTAATATTTCAATGTATACTAATGGTACTAGAAATGAAGCAACTATGTGTCTTTTTTTATGAAAAGAAAATATTTAGAAAGCAGTCACTGATAAAGCTTCTGGTTGATTAGTATCAGTGCATGCTTATATTGGTTTAAGTTATGTGCATATGTGATTGTTCTATAATCTACCTGAGTAAAAATAGCTCTAAATTCACTAAAGATATTTAATACTATTATTATCCTAGATAAATGTATTGCCTGGAGGCAATGTCGTTTCATTATTGAATCTAGAATTTTATAAAATGTATTCTGGTTGTGATTTCTTCACCTGTACAGTTTCTGCTTTTGGTGGGTATTAGGGATTTTGTGTCTGGGGAAAAAAAAAAAATATATATATATATATGTATATATATAGTTTGTTTTTTTTATTGCTCTGGCCTATGAATTATCCATTGATGAATTTATAATAACCTGTTTTGTTTGCTTGTTTGTTTGTTTGATTGATTGATTGATTGATTAATTTTGATGAACACGGGCATAATGGAAGGCATTAGCTCACTTAGTAAATGCCCCAGGAAAGCACATCTTCCGTTGAGCTGCTTTTGCATTCCCGGCTTTCATGAGGTAAGCTGCTTCACTCCACCATGTGTTCCTCAACACAGTGATTAATATTGCTCCATACTCAGAAATGAAGCAACTCACATATGATGTGGGTTTTCTGAAACTCTGAGCCAAAATAAATATTAACTGAAGTATGCATGAGTTTTCTTGTCACAGCTAAAAATGAGCAAGGTGATTTATTGGAGGGGAATCTTCTACTTCGTCCTTAGATTGTTTCCCATCCAATATTCAATAGAGAAAACACTCCAAATTTTGCACAATTTTATTCCTATTTGTTGCTCTACCTCTTGATGAGTTCTTAGACAAAATCAACCAAGGTAATTTTTCTCTAAAGTATCCACTTCCATGCACTAAATATGTAGCTTTATGGAAGTAAGGCTAATCAAGAAAGTAAGGGAGGGCACAGAGTGTTGCAAGCCTTTAATCACAGCACTCAGGATGCAGAAGCAGATTGAGCTCTGTGAGTTTGAGACAAGCCTAGTCTGCAGAACTAGTTCTAGGAAAGCCAGGGCTTCAAAAAAGCAACCCTATCTCAATAGTCAACTGAATAACTAACTAACTAACTAACTAACTAACTAACTAACTAAGAAAAACAAAAGAAAATGAAGCAGTAAGTAGTAAGTTAGATTCCAGATATCTACTCATAAGAATCCACACAATTAACCCAAAATTCAGGCAGACATTGACAGCCATATTGAATAAATTTTGCAAATTACAGCTGTTTAAGGATTATTTGAAAATGATCTTTTATCTGGAAGATGTTTTCTGGGTGGCTGGCCTGGATTTGAGTGTCAAACATGATTGCCCTCTTGATGAGTGAGTGTCTCTCAAGTCCAATTAGAGAGCTATTGGTATCCAGTGAGACAAGTGTGCCTCTGTCGTATCCTTAGTTTTATCAGGCTATGCTTGTTGTTCATGGGGCTCGTAGGATTATTGATTGATAGGACTGCTGATGGTTTCCTTTCTTTGGCAGTTTTCACAACTCCTTCTTTTACCTTAAAAGTTGTGAGTTTCTGCTTAACATCTTCTGTGTTCTATGTCTGAAGTACACAATATCTTCAGCAATAGGGACTAGCCTTCTACCCTTTGGGGGAAAACCAAAGGCAATTGTAATGTTATATAAAGTCTGGCGTCTCTCAGACAACTCTGAGAAAAAGCCCACCAAGGGATTCTTATGTCCAGTATTGAATTTCTTGTTAGATTATATTTACACCTTTGGGGTTGCAACATTATCAGGGTGGATGAGAAATATAATATTCTTTTAATCTGTATATGTGCATTTATATACATATTTACAAAGTATTGCAATTGTTTAAGTGGGTAGTGACTAGTGTAATTCATTATGGCTTTCTGAGACATCCTTACCTGGATTTTTCTTCTTCCTCCATTTCTTGTCTTTATCTCCCTCCCCTCCAGTTTTTCTCATTTCCCTGTGTTGAGATCTTGCTTTTGCTCCCCACTATGTTCTGTCTTAGAAGTGGTTCCTTAGTACTGTCTTGGTTCCTGAAAGTGCAACAATATACATACTCATATCTGAAGACTTGAAACTCAGAGCTTCTGATGAGAAGACATGTGATAGTTTTTTGCTCTTTGGTTCTTTGTTTCTGGTTCTGGGTCACTACACTCAATTTGATCTTTTCTAGTTCTATCCACTAACTTTTTAAGCTCATGATTTCACTTTACACCTGAAAGCTATTCTGTATTATATACATCCCATGTTTTCATTATCCATTTGGCAGTCAAAAGACATTTAGGTGGTTTTCATTGCATATGTAGTGTGAAAAGATCAGCTCAGCAATGCACATGGCTTAGTGTGTATCTGTAGAACATGATGTCCAAGTTTTTGGTCATATACAAAAATGCCTGTCAGATTTATTAATTGCCTGATTTTAGTACTTCTTTATATTGTGCGTGGCCTACATAATATAGGCCTTCAGGACTAAAAGTAGACATACCTCTTAAAATGAGTCACCTATTCTTGTCCCTAATGAGTTTTCTTGTTGTTGTTGTTTTTTGTTTGTTTGTTTGTGTGTGTATGTGTGGATATGTCTTACCTTAGAACTGGTCATTGCTACTAAATGGAAATAAGACTACATGTCACTGTTACTTGAAACTTTTCATAATAACTCACAGTTTAAGTGCTCTATATTTTTCTAATTAGAATTTCATCCCTCTTTTGGAAACAAGTCACAAAAAATAAAAATGCTTCCATGTCTGTCTGGATGAACATGAAAATGTTAATGCTGTGAAAAGGTAAACCTTATTCAAACATGAACTCTAGTACTCCACCTCGAAGAAGGCAAACTGGGAGAAAGTGGATATACTAGATATCTATTATTCAGCTGTTCTACTGAAGCCTCAGATGCTTGTAGGGGGCTGTCTCACATTAAAGGGAAGCATCTGCTTCACTCTGTCTACTGACTTAAAGGTTAATATCATCTATAAATCTCTTCCCTGGTTCTGGAGTCCAGCCCTGGTTTCAGAACTTGAAGGAATATGTGTAAAACAGGGGGAAAGAAGGCTTAGAATACGAAGTGCAGCTAACACACTCTGGCATTGAGACAACTCAAACTAGCTTTATTTATATACCTAATTTTATCACCTAAAAGATTTTACATTCATTTTCTCATGTATATTCCTTTTAAGAAATTCCTGCCCTCCTAGTCAGCACCAGCCCCGGGTCTCCTAGGGCACAGAGTCAGAAAACACCCCCACAGTCCCCAGAAGACTCTCCATGTGATCTTAGGATCACTGGTGAGTGGAACACAACATCAGTTCCAGTCCAATTGTGATGGGCCTGTGACAGCAGGAACAAGGACACAGATCCCTTCCTGACCAGAGGCTCCAAATCCTTTTGATCAGTTCTAGTTTACCTTGGTTTCGGACAGACCAGATAGCACCAAGGTTCTCAAAGGAGACACCACTTCCAGGCACTGTAACACACTCAGAATCTTAGGACAACAGAATCCCAGGATATCAGGAGCTGGGTCAAACCAGTATTTCAGGGTCTCAAAGGAGCTTGATTACCAAGAACTCTGAAACACCTAGAATCTCAGGTTCACAGGAGCCCACAAAGGATAACAGAGAAAGCTGGACTTGGAGGAGTCCTGAATCAACTGGAATTATAGGAAGGAGAGGCTCCAATCAGATATATTGAGGGCAGCTAGCACTTAAGATAATCAGATGGCAGGAGGCAAGCATAAAAACAGAAGCAACAGAAGCCAAGGTTACATGGCATCATCAGAACCAAAATCTCCCACCATAGCAAGTCCTGGATACACCATCACATCAGAAAAACAAGACATGGATCTAAAGTCACTTCTCATGATGATGATGGAGGACTTTAAAAAGGAAATATAGGAAAACACAGAAAAACAGCTAGAAGCATTTAAAGAGGAAACACAAAAACCCTTTAGAGAGTTATAGGAAACACTACCAAACAGGTGATGGAATTGAACAAAACCATCCAAGATCTAAAAAATGGAAAAAGAAACAATAAAGAAAGCCCAAAAGGAGACAACTCAGGAGATAGAAACCTTAGGAAAGAAATCAGAAACCATAGATCGAGCATAAGCAACAGAATACAAGAGATAGAAGACAGAATTTCAGGAGCAGAAGATTCCATAGGGAACATGGATACAACAATCAAAGAAAATGCAAAATGCAAAAAGATCCTAACTCAAAACATTCAGGAAATCCAGGACACAATGAGACGACCAAACCTAAGGATAATAGGTGTAGATGAGAATGAAGATTTCAACTTAAAGGGTCAACAAATATCTTCAAAAAATTATAGAAGAAAACTTACCATTCCTAAAGAAAGAGATGTCCATGAACATACAAGAAGCCTACAGAACTCCAAATAGACTGGGACAGAAAAGAAACTCCTCCCAACACACAATAATCAGAACAATAAATGCACTAAATAAAGACAGAATATTAAAAGCAGTAAGGGAAAAAGGTAAAGTAACATATAAATGCAGGCCTATCAGAATTACACCAGACTTTTCACCAGACACTATGAAAGCCAGAAGATCCCGGATAGATGTTATACAAACACAAAGAGAACACAAATGCCAGCCCAGGCTACTATATCCAGCAAAACTATCAATTATCATAGATGGAGAAACAAAAGTATTCCATGACAAAGCCAAATTCCCACAATAACTTTCCACAAATCCAGACCTACAAAGGATAGTAATGGGAAAACACCAATGCAATGATAGAAACTAAGCCCTAGAGAAAGCAAGAAAGTAATCTTTCTTTCTTTCTATATTTCTTTCTTTCTTTCTTTCTTTCTTTCTTTCTTTCTTTCTTTCTTTCTTTCTTTCTTTCTTTCTTTCTTTAATTCTTTCTTTCTTTCTTTAATACTTTTTATTAGGTATTTTCCTCATTTACATTTCCAATGCTATCCCAAAAGTCCCCCATACCCTCCCACCCACTCTCCTACCCACCCACTCCCACTTTTTGGCCCTGACGTTCCCCTGTACTGGGGCATATAAAGTTTGCAAGTCCAATGGGCCTCTCTTTCCAGTAATGGCCGACTAGGCCATCTTTTGATACATATGCAGGTAGAGTCAAGAGCTCCCCGGTACTGGGCAGTTCATAATGTTGTTCTACCTATAGGGTTGCAGATCCCTTTAGCTCCTTGGGTACTTTCTCTTCCTCCTCCATTGGGGGCCCTGTGATCCATTCAATAGCTGACTGTGAGCATCCACTTCTCTGTTTGCTAGGCCCCGGCATTGTCTCACAAGAGACAGCTATATCTGTGTCCTTTCAGCAAGATCTTGCTAGTGTATGCAATGGTGTCAGCTTTTGGAAGCTGATTATGGGATGGAACCCTGGATATGGCAGGCTACAGATGGTCCATCCTTTTGACACAGTTCCAAATTTGTCTCTGTAACTCCTTCCATGGGTGTTTTGTTCCCAATTCTAAGAAGGGACAAAGAGTCCACACTTTGGTCTTCATTCTTCTTGAGTTTCATATGTTTAGCAAATTGTATTTTATATCTTGGGTATCCTAAGTTTCTGGGCTAATATCCACTTATCAGTGAGTAAATATTGTGTGAGTTCCTTTGTGATTGGGTTACCTCACTCAGGATGATACCCTCCAGGTCCATCCATTTGCCTAGGAATTTCATAAATTCATTCTTTTTAATAGCTGAGTAGTACTCCATTGTGTAAATGTACCACATTTTCTGTATCCATTCCTCTGTTGAGGGGCATCTGGGTTCTTTCCAGCTGCTGGCTATTATAAATAAGGCTGCTATGAACATAGTGGAGCATGTGTCCTTCTTACCCGTTGGAACATCTTCTGAATATATGCCCAGGAGAGGTATTACAGGATCCTCCGGTAGTACTATATCCAGTTTTCTGAGGAACTGCCAGACTGATTTCCAGAGTGGTTGTACAAGCTTGCAATCCCACCAACAATGGAGGAGTGTTCCTCTTTCTACACATCCTTGCCAGCATCTGCTGTAACCTGAATTTTTGATCTTAGCCATTCTGACTGGTGTGAGATGGAATCTCAGTGTTGTTTTGATTTGCATCTCCCTGATGATTAAGGATGTTGAACATTTTTTCAGGTGCTTCTCAGCCATTCAGTATTCCTCAGGTGAGAATTCTTTGTTTAGCTCTGAGCCCCATTTTTTAATGGGGTTATTTGATTTTATGGAATCCACCTTCTTGAGTTCTTTATATATATTGGATATTAGTCCCCTATCTGATTTAGGATAGGTAAAGATCCTTTCCCAATCTGCTGGTTGCCTTTTTGTCTTATTGACGGTGTCTTTTGCCTTGCAGAAACTTTGCAATTTTATTAGGTCCCATTTGTAGATTCTCAATCTTACAGCACAAGCCATTGCTGTTCCATTCAGGAATTTTTTCCCCTGTACCCATATCTTCAAGGATTTTCCCTACTTTCTCCTCAATAAGTTTCAGTGTCTCTGGTTTTATGTGGAGTTCCTTAATCTACTTAGATTTGATCTTAGTACAAGGAGATAGGAATGGATCAATTCGCATTCTTCTACATGATAACCGCCAGTTGTGCCAGCACTATTTGTTGAAAATGCTGTCTTTTTTTCCACTGGATGGTTTTTGCTCCCTTGTCAAAGATCAAGTGACCATAGGTGTGTGGGTTCATTTCTGGGTCTTCAATTCTATTGCATTGGTCTATTTGTCTGTCACTATACCAGTACCATGCAGTTTTTATCAGAATTGCTCTGTATTACAGCTTTAGGTAAGGCATGGTGATTCCACCAGAGGTTCTTTTATCCTTGCAAACCTAAAAGAAGACAGCCACAAGAACAGAATCCAACTCTAACAACAAAAATAACAGAAAGCAACAATTACTTTTTCTTAATAACTCTTAATATCAATGGACTCAAATCCCCAATAAAAAGACATGGACTCACAGACTGGCAACACAAACAGCACCCAACATTTTGCTGCTTACAGGAAACCCATCTCAGGGAAAAAGACAGACACTACCTCAGTGTCAAAGCCTGGAAAACAATTTTTCAAGCAATCCATCTGAAGAAACAAGTTGGAGTAGCCATTCTAATATCCAATAAAATTGACTTCCAACCAAAAGTTATAAAAATGACAAGAAGGAGCACTTCATGCTCCTCAAAGGTAAAATCTTCAAAGATGAACTCTCAATTCTGAATATCTATGCTCCAAATACAAGGGCAGCCACATTCATTAAAGAAATTTTAGTAAAGTTCAAAGCACATATTGCACCTCACACAATAATAGTGTGAGACTTCAACACCCCACTCTCATCAATGGACAGACCCTGGAAACAGAAACTAAACAGAGACACATTGAAAGTAACAGAAGTTATGAAACAAATGGGTTTAACAGAAATCTACAGAACAGTTTATCCTAAAGTAAAAGGTTATTCTCAGCACCTAATGGTACCTTCTCCAAAATTGACCACAAATTGAACACAAAACAAGCCTCACAGATAAAAAAAAATATTGACATTGTCCCATGCATCCTATCAGATCACCATGGACTAAGGCTGATCTTCAATAACAACATAAATAGTAGAAAGCCAACATTCACATGGAAACTGAACAACACTCTTCTCAATGATACCTCAGTCAAGGAAGAAATAAAGAAGGAGATCAAAGACTTCTTAGAGTTTAATGAAAATGAAGCCAAAACATACTCAAACTTATGGGACACAATGAAAGCAGTCCTAAGGGGAAAACTCATAGCCTTGAGTGCCTCCAAAAAGAAGCTATAGAGACCATACACTAGCAACTTGACAGCACACCTAAAAGCTCTAGAACTAAGGGAAGCAAATTCACACAAGAGTAGTAAATTGCAGGAAATAATCAAACTCAGGGCTGAAATCAACAAAGTGGAAAGAAAAAGAACTATTCAAAGAATCAACCAAATCAGGAGCTGGTTCTTTGAGAAAATCAACAATATAGATAAACCCTTAACCAGACTAACTAGAGGGCTCAGGGACAGCATTCTAATTAACAAAATCAGAAATGAAAAGGGAGACCTAACAACAGATCCTGAGGAAATCATAAACACCATCAGATCCTTCTACAAAAGGCTATACTCAACAAAACTGGAAAACCTGGAAGAAATGGACAAATTAGTAGACTTAGGTACTTAGTAATTACTTAGGTAATAAGTTAATAGGTATCAAAGTTAAATCAGGATCAGATTAATGAACTAAACTGTCCTATATCCCCTAAAGAAATAGAAGCTGTCATTAATATTCTTCCAACCAAAAAAGCCCAGGACAAAATGGGTTTAGTGCAGAGTTCTCTCAGACCTTCAAAGACCTAATTCCAGTTCTTCTCACACTATTCCTCAAAATAGAGACAGAAGTTACTCTACTCAATTCATCATATGAAGCCACAATTATTCTGATACCTAAAGAACATAAAGATCCAAAAAAGATAGAGAAATTCAGACCAATTTCCCTTAAGCATATCAATACAAAAATACCCAATAAAACTCTTGCTAACCAAATACAAGAACATTTCAAAAGAATCATACATCATGACCCAGTAGGCTTCATTCCAGGGATGTAGGGATGGTTTAATATATGGAAATCCATCAATATAATCTACTATATATAAAAAAAAAACTCAAAGACAAAACCACATGATCATCTCATTAGATGCTGAGAAAGCATTTGACAAAATCCAACACCCATTCATGATAAAAGTCTTGAAAAGATCAGGAATTCAAGGCACATACCTCAACATAATAAAAGCAATCTACAGCAAAACAGTAACCAACATCAAAGTAAATGGAGAGAAGCTGGAAGCAATCCCACTAAAATCAGGGACTAGACAAGGCTGCCTACTTTCTCCCTACATATTCAATATAGTACTTGAAGTCCTAGCCAGTTTAATTAGACAACCAAAGGTGGTCAAGGGGATATAAATTGGAAAGGAAGAAGTCAAAATATTACTATTTGCAGATGATATGATAGTATATATATAAGTAACCCTCAAAATTCCACCAGAGTATCCTAAACCTGATAAATAGCTTCAGTGAAGCATCTGGATATAATAATTAGCTCAAACAAATAAATGGCCTTTCTCTAAACAAAAGATAAACAGGGTGAGAAAGAAATTAGTGAAACAACACCCTTCACAATAGTCACAATTAATATAAAATACCTTGGTGTGACTCTAACTAAGGAAGTGAAAGATCTGTATGATAAGAACTTCAAGTCTCTGAAGAAAGAAATCAAAGAACATCTCAGAAGATGGAAAGATCTCCCATGCTCATGGATTGGCAGGATTAATACAGTAAAAAAGGCTATCCTGCCAAAAGCAATCTACAGATTCAATGCAATCCCCATCAATATTCCAACTCAATTCTTCATGAGTAAGAAAGGGCATTTTGCAAATTCATCTGGAATAACAAAATCCTAGGATAGCAAAAATTTTTCTCAATGATAAAAGAAATCTCTGGTGGAATCACCATTCCTGACCTAATGCTCAACTACAGAGCAATTGTAATAAAAACTGTATGATGCTGGTATAGCGACAAACAGGTACACCAATGGAATAGAATTGAAGACTCAGACATGAACCCACACACTTATGGTCACTTGATATTTGACAAGGGAGGTAAAACCATCCAGTGGAAAAAAGACAGCATTTCAACAAATGGTAAAGGCAAAACAGGCTGTTATCACATAGAAGAATGTGAATTGAACCATTCTTATCCCCTTGTACTAAGGTCAAGTCTAAGTGGATCAAGGAACTCCACATAAAACTAGAGACACTGAGAATGTGGGGAAAACTCTCGAAGATATGGGCACAGGGGAACAATTCCAGAATAGTACAGGAATAGCTTGTGCTGTAAGTTTGAGAATTGACAAATGGGACCTCATAAAATTAGGAAGCTTTTGTAAGGCAAAAGACACTGTCAATAAGACCAAAAGGCCACCAACATATTGGGAAAAGATTTTTACCAATCCTAAATCAGATAGGGGACTAATATCCAATATATAAAGAACTCAATAAGATGGACTCCATAAAATCAAATAATCCCATTTAAAAAGAACGGGGCACAGAGCTAAACAAAGAATTCTCAACTAAGGAATATCAAATGGCTGAGAAGCACCTGAAAAATTTTCAACATTCTTAATCATTAGGGAAATGCAAATCAAAACAACCCTGAGATTCCACCTCACACCAGTCAGAATGACTAAGTTCAAATATTCAGGTGAAAGCATTTGCTGGCAAGTATGTGGAAAAATAGGAACACTCCTCCATTGTTGGTGGGATTGTACAACCCCTCTTGAAATCAGTCTGGTTGTTCCTCAGAAAATTGGACATAGTACTACATGAGTATCCAGCAATACCTCTCCTGGGCATATATCCAGAAGATGTTCCAACTGGTAATAAGAACACATGCTCCACTATGTTCATAGCAGCCTTATTTATAATAGCCAGAAGCTGGAAAGAAGCCAGTTGTCCCTCAACAGTGGAATAGATACAAAAAATGTGGTACATTTACACAATGTAGTACTACTTAGCTATTAAAAACAATTAATTTATGAAATTCCTAAGCAAATGGATGTATCTGGAGGATATCACCCTGAGTGAGGTAACACAATAACAAGTCACTAGATATGCACAAACTGATAAGTTTATATTAGCCCAGAAACTTAGAATACCCAAGATATAATTTGCAAAACACATGAAACTCAAGAAGAAAGAAGATCAAAATGTGGACACTGCCCCTTCTTAGAATTGGGAACAAAACACCCTTGGACAGAGTTACAGAGACAAAGTTTGGAACTGAGATGAAAGGATGGACCATCCAGAGACTACCTCACCTGTGGATCCATCCCATATCTGCCACCAAATGCAGACACTATTGCATAAGCCTGCAAGATTTTGCTGAAAGGACCCTGATTTAGTTCTCTCTTGTGAGGCTATGCTAGTGCCTGGCAAACAGAAGTGGATGCTCACAGACAGCTAGTGGATGGATCTCAGGGCCCCCAATGGAGGAACTAGAGAAAGTACCCAAGGAGCTGAAGGGGTGGGCAACCCCATAGGTGAAACAACAATATGAGCTAACCAATACCCCCAGATCTCATCTCTCTAGCTGCATATGTAGCAGAAGATGGCCTAGTTGGCCATCATTGGGAAGAGAGGTCCCTTGAACTTGCAAACTTTATATGCCTCAGTAGTGGGGAACACCAGGGGCAAGAATTGGGAATGGTTGGGTAGGGGACAGGGGGGCTGTATAGTCGACTTTTGGGATAGCTTTTGAAATGTAAATGAAGAAAATACCTAATAAAAAATTGGAAAAAAGTAAAAGAAATTCCTACATGTAACAATAATGTACACACTGTATTTTCCTATTTCTTCTCCTCAATCCCCGTGTTTTTCTTCATAACATATAAACTATATCAATAAAGAGGAAACAGCTTCAGCTAACAGGTAATATCTAACACACCACATTGGTACATAACCAAGCGCCCATAGTTGGTATCAACTGCAGTTACAGTTTAGAGAGGTAATAGAGTATATACCAAGGTAATTCTATTGGCACCTAGAATCTCCTCATAACCTAGTTATGAATTCTAATTATTCTAATGTTCACAGCTCTCAGAAAATTAGTGAGTCAGTTCCTTGTCCTTGCTTGGCTCATCTCTCAATGTTCTCATTAGGTCTTTGAACCCATGATGTACCAAGATCATTGTAACCTTTTGAGAATCATCTTGCTGTTATTTGGTATAGGTCAATGGACAAATTTTGATCAGAACTAAGTTCCCAATGGAGGAGAACAGCAGGAAATTTCCTCTTGTACCCAGGGCCCATGTGTTGACTCAACTGCATCACCATTATTAACAAACAGAGGAATAGTGATCTATTCCTCATAGACAAACAAGAATGAATCAAGACCTCAGCTTTCTTTGTTCTGATTCTGAAGAAATATCTGTTACAGACAAAATAAAAACTGTCCTTAGCAAACCTGAGAATGCAAATGTAAAGCAAAAGTGAACCAAGCATTGCCTTGTGAAAGACCAAGAGATTCTGCATGGTCCTTGCCATAAGGAGAACTGCTAGCATTACACTCAAGGACCTTTTCCAGGAGAGGCTTGGACCCTCCTCTGTGTCCTTCATAATCCTCTCAAATTTAAATTTTTTTCTCTAATTATCGTTGTTGTAAACATACTGACTCAAATATGTGCATATTTGTTTATACACACATATGTGTGTGTGTATATATATATATATATATATATATATATATATATATATGAATGTACATATAAATAAAACCTGTTGAATCCATTGGAGTTGTTTGTATGTATTATGTTTCTTGGTTTGATCACTTGCTATTCAACAGCCAACTAGAAGTTTTGTCCCTTGAAAGAAGTAAATCTTGCTCTTTTAGTAGTTGTTAGTTGCTCTTCAGATGAGACCCATGAGATTTTCTCAAGTCACACGGACATGTTCACTGCATTTGTATATGTTCAAGTCTTCTTTAGGCAGTCATGTGGTTGATATTTCATGAGTGTAGCTTCTGTCATAACTAGGACACATCATCTCACAACAGACTTCACGGACCTCTGATTCTTAGAATCTTCCCTCTATGTTCCCTGGCCCCTAGGTGAAGGAGCTGTACTTCATTGATATGGAAGACCTATAATCCCTTCTCTGCATTTTGACTAGTTGTGATTTATATGTAATGGTCATCAGAGGCAAAAACAAATGAGCTTATTTGATGAAGGGTAGGACATATGCTTAACTGTGGTTATGGAACAGTGAGTATTTCTAACACAGTCACTTATACCTATGACCTCATTATCCGAGGGTTGTTGACTGGGTTTACAGTATCAGGCATGATTTCCTTTCTGTTGATCGAATCTCCAATCTCATTAGAGAGCTGATGGTTGCTGCCTGGTACAAGTGCCAATAATGCACCATTAAAGCACTCTTGCCTTGTTGGTCATTGTTGTTCATATTTATTACAGTTGGGCAGGGCTATAGATTGCTTTTCACTATTGGCAGCTTGCATGGCAGTATGAAAGACAGTGCTCCACAGTAGGCTGTCAGGTGAGATTCAGGTCAAATCCTCCAAGTTTGAGGTCAGAAATGTGTGGTGTTTTAGCAATAGATACAATATTAGTTAGGGTTATTATTACTATATTGAAACCCCATGATCAAGGCAACCTGAGGAGGAAAAGCTTTATTTATTTTACATTTTAATATTACCACTGATTTTCAAAGAATATCAGGTCAGAAAATCAAACAAGGCAGAAAGCAACCCAGAGACAGTACATGATGCAGAAGACATGGAGAGGTGCTGCTTACTGGTTTGCTCATAATGGCTCCCTCAGCCCGACTTCTTATGGAACTCAGGACCATCAGCCCAGGGATGTTTCTACTTACAATTACCCATCAATTAGCAATTTAAAAATGCCCTACAGGCAAGCACAAAGCTGGATGTCATGGAAAAATTTTTCTTAATTGAGGTTCTGTCCTCTCAGATGACTTTAGCTTATGTCAAGCACAGATATTATGCACTTTTGAGTGGCACTCAGAACAATGAAAATCGCCTGTATTTTTCAGGGAGTCACTTGAAATCCACTGATCAACAACTGGAAAGGCTTCTCATGCCTCATACTTGGAGCTTTGTTTCATAGCATGTGTGTCTGCACTTGTGTGTGTGTGTGTGTGCTGCATGTGTGTGTGTGTGGGGGGGCTGCATGTGTGTGTGTGTGTGTGTGTGTGTGGTACAAGTGTGTGTATGTCTATACTAACACTTTTGTGCTAAATATATAATTTTCTATAAATTTAAAGTAATTATTTATTATGCATTTTTCAAACATTCTTATTACTATGTATTCATGTTCTCTGTGTGTCTGTCCCTCTGTGTCTCTGTCTCTGTCTTTGCCTCCTGTCTCTCTCGTATTTCTCTCTCTCTCTCTCTCTCTCTCTCTCTCTCTCTCTCTCTCTCTCTCTCTCTCTCTCTCGTATTTCTCTCTCTCTCGCATCTCTCTCTCTCTCTCTCGTATTTCTCTCTCTCTCGCATCTCTCTCTCTCGTCTCTCTCTCTCTCTCTCTCTCTCTCTCTCTCTCTCTCTCTCTCTCTCTCTCTCTCTCTCTCTCTCTCTCTCTCTCTGCCCTGTCCATGTCTTGTTAGGCTTCACACCCATGACAAATGGCTGTGGTGCCTACTTAACATATCAAAGTAAATCTGGCCAACTTTTTCTCCCATCATTCCTCATCCCCTACCTGTTACTGGGTCCTCTTGGCTTGGATACCTCACCCTTCCCTGAACTCTTCAGCCCTTGGGGCTGGAAGTCCTTTCCTACATAACTCACCCATTTTGTTTAACTCTCCCCTTCTGGGTCTCGCGGCTGTGGCACCAGGTTTCTCCCATCCCTCTCCATGCCCCTCCCTAGTTTCTTGAAGTGGCTCAGGGTCATGTGCAGTTTCAGTTTTCCAAAATGTTCATATATCTGGCTATATTCTCTCTTTTATCTACAATAAACTATTTCCTCCATCCTGCCTAGAATTGGTCATATCCTTTCCGTGTCTTTCTTTCCTTTCTTTTTTTTTTTTTCATTCATCTCTTAAAATTGCCCCATGAGTTTTCGCATTTTCACTTTTGTATCACAGGTATTTTACTGTTCCCCTCTCTAGAAGGAAAAAAAAAAAAGCTGCCTGCTCTCCCTTTTCCCTTTTATTTTATTCATAGCTGCAAATCTTCACATCTGAGTACATAACATGGAGTAATCAAAAATATTAGCAAAGTCGAAAGTGACTGTTGTTCATGGTGGGAGAAAGATCTCGCCAGGAACCTGTTTCATAAGTCCCAAGTAAAGGTTATTGTTCTCTGTCCATTTGGTCCCTTCTGTCTAAAGAAGATGCATTTAACAGAGGGCTTTCATGAATGTGGCATCTTTGAAGTTCTAAGGAGAAGAGCCCTGGCCAGTACTATCTAACAATCAAGGTTTATTTTAGAGCCACTGAACACCTTTTTTGTTTTCTCCCAAAATGAAGCAATGAAGCCATGTTAGGTTTTAAAAAATCAGAAGATTTTACCTCAAATAAGAGTACTTCCAGTGTTTATTTTTTCTCAAGTAATTCAACCTGTTCTAACTTTGTGTGTACCTTTTGTTGTTGTTGTTATAGTCAAGGAGAATGACTGAAAAAATCAATGAGACTGTGCACTTTTAGCACAGAGTCTGTTACAATCTATTTTCGCTGTGGTTGGGATGAATGGAGTGAAACACCAAACTTAAAAAGAAGAATGCTAAATGGCAAAGACATGGGAACCCATCTCCCTCTCTGTTCATCTTTTCCTAACTACAATTAATATCTTTGATACTTCTCTGTTAATTCATGAGGTGTTTCATAAACTGTTACTTCGAAATCAGCTTGGTAGCATAGTTTTACTTTTGTATACATTAAATTATGCTTTAAGAAAGAAGGGCTTCTCTGAAAGAAACACTTAAAATAATTGTGCTTATGTTCTCACTTACAGAAACTTACTTATCACTACTATTAAGTAAAACTATGGAGATATTATAATAACTTGAATTTTAATATGTACTATATCATGATCTGCTCAGGATCATTTAAAAGGCAAGATTTCTATTTCTACCCTTAAACAAAATGCATGAGACAGGGCCCCCAGTGGAGGGATGGGAACCCAACCCACCTTTGAAATTTTTGACCCAGAATTGCTCCTGTCTAAAAGATATGCAGGGACAAAAATGGAACAGAGACTGAAGGAATGGCCGACTAGTGACCAGATCACTGTGGGATCCATCCCATGGGTGGGTGGGTGGGGGTAACCCAACCGTGACACTACTATTGATGCTATGTTGTGCTTGCAGAAATGAGATAAATAAATAAATAAATAAATAAATAAATAAATAAATAAATAAATAAATAAATAGGTTTAAACATTACAAAACATCCTGACATTCGTACTGTGAAATAACTTCCTATTCTGTCTGAAATCAGAATGATCATTAAGCTGAATTTTATCTAATGTAAGTAATGTTCCAAGATCATTTACAGCTACTTTCATTTTAACTTTATCTTCTGTGATGTGTTTCCATGCAAAATTTATAGTGAGACCACTTGTCTAGATTGTGAGCAAGGATCAAATGGAGATTTCTAGACAAATTCTGACTACAGTCACAATAAAATGACAGTTGCTTTGGAATGCTTTGTCTAGATTACTCCCTTCACTCCTTTCTTCTTGTCAATACCTTTCATTCTTTCCTTCTTCATCTTGCAAGTAGAGAAAGTAGAGTAAATTAAAATACTAACCAGGAAGTTAGTGTAATGCATGTATTAAGTAAAATATAAGAATAATTAAAACACAATCAAATGATGTATAACTTTGATATGTACATCTAAATTCACTGATGATTCCTAAAGAAGTGTATCAATTTGTATTTTATTCTGTATAATATATGCAACATCGTTACATTTTATAACAAACTAATAAGAGTATTGTAGGATACATGCGGCGATAAGCCTGTCCTTGCTTTGTTTTGTTGTTATTTTATAATTTTAATGCATTTATTCACCAGTCAAATTATATTTTGTCAAATATAAATACTTTTGTTCTCATAGACAATATACTTCTGTCGAAATGTGTGTTTTATTTCATACTTGGCTGCTGGAAATATTTCCAGTTTGATAAATTCAAGGAGAATTCTGACCGTAGCTTGATTATAAGAAACACCATTCCAGTTCATTTTACTTGAAGGACACTGGGTACCAGAACGACCATATTAGTAGATCACTCAGTAGCAAAAGAAAACAAGAGAGAGGATAAGCTATTTTTTTAACTTTCAAAAATTCACTGTAATGATGTACAAATCTATAAAAGAACAAAGCTTAAAGTTTCAAATAGAACTTGAAAGAGAGCCTAAGATTGACCTTCCTGTCATTCCTATCTTAATTTGTCCTTTTTATCTATGTAGTTGCATTTGGATATAATGAGAAATACGTAGCATATCTTGTCATTCCTAAGCAAATTACACGTATTATATCAATCATTTTCATGATTTCTATTTTGTCATTATGTGCTGACTTTTAAACATACACACATAGAAACACAACAGTAATTCAGAGTAGCAAAAGGGAAATTTCTGAGAAAGTTGGTTTGAAATTGGATAGCATTTTAGCCCGCATTCTCTATATTTATTCAACCATACATATTTAGAAACCAAAATATTTCTCTCAAGATAATAACAAATCACTGTTATAATTTGATATGTCAACTAAGTATATATCTCTTCCAAGTACAATTTCTTTGTGTTTGCATTTCTATTAAAATATTTTCATAAAATACATTTTGATTATGTTTCACATCCTCCAACTCCTCCAATATCCCCACTATCTCCCAACATGTACACCTTTAATTTTTATCCTTTCCTTTCAAAAAGTAAAACTATCAAGGAACAGAAACTATAATCACAAAATACTCAAAACAAACACAAGGCCAATATAAAGGGTCTTCCTACAGTGATTGTTGGACCCTAACATACTGAAGTTCAACCTGGTGAAACAATGTGTTCATGAAGGTAACTTACAGAAATATGTTTGAAGGCTTACTCACAGGAGCAGAAATGACACGAAGAAAGTTGTATCATTAAAGTCCAAGACAGCACAGGTCATAGCTCACAAACCTGGAAACCTGAAGCATAATAAATTACCTAGAGGCAGTTGTGCAGTTTCTGTCCCAGGTGCTTTAGCTGATATCAACATTTTCGAACCAACTCACCTGCTTCCTGCTCTGGAACGCTCGTCTGGTCTCGGTGTCTGCATTTTCCTCTTCCAAAATCATCTTGGCAGCTCCTCTTTCCTTAGTCTGACTGGTCTTCATGCCCTTCAATTTTATGAAATACTAAGTCCAGTTAGTGGTGCCTATATGCACAATTGCATTCAGCTGACCAGGAGTGCATGGGCAACCTTACCGGAGGTCATGCTTTTCTCTATTCCAGATGTCCTCAACTGTATGGCTTCTTAGCAAATAGTATAGCCCCAGGGTAGTTCCCTTATTAATAGCACACTGTTAACTAAGTTGATCTAGTGCAGTTATTGTATAGGCAATTACAGTTGTTATGAGTTCATAAGTGTAATAACCAAGCTGAGTCTATAAAACAGCATTTAAGAGCACACCTCTAAATCTTCTGGCTCTTCCACTACAATCGTTCACAATTTTCCCAAACCTTGCAGCATCATACATAGGCTACAGATGTCCTAAGTCTGGGTACTCAAAGTCATTTATTTATGGCATGTTTATCATTCTTTGTATATGCATTAATCATTGTCCACATACAAAGAAACTTTTTGGCCAAGATTGAAAGCAGTGCAAATGTATGTACATTAAATATAAATATTTAGAAGGCAGTGTGATAACTTGATCATTTAACAAAACACTATACTAAGTTTCAAACTACAACTTTTAACCACTTCAGCCATGAATTATGCTTGGACTGGGTAACAGTAGCAGGTTTAATTTCTTCATATGCACAAGACCTCAAATGCACTCGTCAAGTGACTGCTTATTCCTATAATGGTCAGGTTATTAAAACTTAGTGGGTACAGATTGCCAGTCAAATCCCTATTGTAGCATTTAAGGTCCAGTGCTAAGTATTCTAAATATGTCACATTATACATGATGTAAGTCAATCCATCATTATCTACCAACTGGAGTAAATATCATTTGTCCAAATGATACTCTTAAAACTGATCACAAATCCTATTTAATTTCATTTTCTTTTACTTTGTGAATTTTCATGTAGCAATTTTCTTGCCACCTCATTTACTTATCCACAAGTTCCTTCCATCCTAGGACTTACTCAATAATTTATAGGTTTCCATTTTATTGTGTTTGAAAATTATGACACTCAGCAGGGATATACTAGAATCTTCTTTAAGATTAATAAAATATTTTTCATCAAGCAAATGTCTGTTAGCTCCTCAGTTTCATCTTAACTATGCACACTGAAGTACTATAGGCTTAAGCTGTTCTCTGCATCATATTCGAGCTTTAGCTAGAATATCAATGTTTTGTTTGTCTTTATGTTAATCAACTTTTTTTCTTCCATCAAATTCAGTAATACTCTTTCTTTTAGGTACTTAAAATGCACACGTGAAAGAATAAAAAACCAAACATAAAATGACCCTTTTAATATAACTAGGAATGTAGAAAATTCTTTAATAATTTGATATAAGTATTTAAACAAGACAGTTATACATGATCTTTTTGGTTTAATTGTGATAAATTGGTCATCCCTTATTTTCCATGAGAATATATATTCTGTTTAAATTTATTTTACATGTTGAAGATTTCTATCATCGAACAGTTCATGATTATTCAGCAACTTGTTTCAAATATGTAAAAATAGAAAAAAATTTCTTATATGAATAGCACTATCTGTGATGTACACTACTATCTGTATATTAGCAAATTAGAAACGCAATTTTGCTAAAAAAAGCACTTTAGTTTGCTTTAAAGGTTTTTTGTTTTGTTTTGTTTTTTGTTTGTTTGTTTTGTTTTGTAGATCAGTTGCATTTTTCCTTCCAGCTTCTCTCTCCAAAACTTCCTGTGTGTCTCCTTGTTCTTTTAAATTCATGATTTTTTTTCATTAATTGTTGTTAAATATGGTGTGTGTGTGAGTTTGTGCTTGTGTGTTTATGTGTATGTGTGTGTATGGGTGTATTTGTGTGTCCCTGTTGAGTCTGTACAATATTACTTACATGTTTGTTTTCAAGGCTAAGAATTTGGTATTGGAAAAGGACCTGGGAAAGATGATGTCTTCAGCTGTTGGCACTTCTATTGTTGTCTGTAGCCCCAGTGGGTGGTTTGCTGGGTTGAGTTGGCCACTCCTACTTCCATATTAGCATGTCTATTCCTGTCTTGTTCAGTTCTAGTTTTCACCCTTCCTCAAGGAAACTTCTTATTGAAACAGATAGATCCCCTTACAGAAATTCACAGCCAAATAAGTGCAGATTGTGGAGCTCTTCCTAGTAAATACAGCTACAATGCCTTCTCAGATCTAAGACCCATGGATTACAGCAGGAAATGTGAAAAGAAAACAGTATAAACTCCACAGGAACAGGGGATTGCTGTGAAATTGTCTTAGAATGGTCAGATGTAATGCCCATGAATTGTCACCAACATGGCTACAAGAAAATACTATTTTTTTCACAATTTTTAGAGTATTTTTGGAATATTGAGAATCGTGCATTATTTCAATTTTTTCTTCAGACACTATTTAATAATTAATTAACTTAATAATTCAATTAGTAGACACATTATTATTTCTATTTTCCACTTTTTATGAGAATGTAATCAATTTCCTTCATTAAAGCACTAACACAAGAATTTTGTAATTTACTCAGATAAAGACAGTTTGTAGTGAATAGATATAAATGATGCTAATTTTATAGACCAATATTCCATAATAATTTCTTAGTCTATGCAACATTATGTTTTAATGTTAAAAATTACAATTTAAGATGGACTGTGGTGGCACATGCCTTTAATCTCACACTTGGGAGGCAAAGGCAGGTGGATTTCTGAGTTCGAGGCCACCCTGGTCTACAGAGTGAGTTCCAGGACAGCCAGGACTACACAGAGAAATTCTGTCTCATAAAACAAATACAATAACAAAAAAAAAAAACAAAAAATTACAATTTAAAACACAAATGGCATAGTTGTTTCTATATAATTCTATCACTTAAGCAGAGTTTTTTATTTATAACTTTTAAATTCAATTTTATTTTTCTTTTTTCTGTGACACTTTATGGAGGTTCTCCAGGAAAACAAAAAACAAACAAACAAACAAACAAAAAACGGTGTTTGCTATAGTTGTTTGTAAATAGACTTTATGCAGAAATAAAATCATAAATGAAAGACTTGATTTGTTGGCATAGAATCTAAGACCTATAATTCAAGCCATCAAGAGAGAGAAAAATAATTAATGAAAGTTCATATATTATATTCTGATAATAGTTTTCCTTCTCCATCTCCTTCAAGATCTCCCACCTATCTTTCAACCCATACCCATATACACACCCATACTAACATACACATACACACACACAACACACACACACACACACAGACACACACACATCTCATTAAGATACAGAATCAGAAAATGCCAAAGACTTACAGGAAGAACCCCAAAAGAGCCCAAAACAAGCAAACAAACAAACACCACAAAAACAAAAATCACCATTGAGTTCATTTGCGATGGACATCTACTATTGGGAATATGTCCTACCCACTCTGCTTCCACTGGGAAAACATATGAACAAAACATAAAACAAATCTATTTTTTTTTTTACTTTGCAATTATTTGTCAATTGGAAATAGTGTCTTAGTGATTGATGGAATCTCCTCTCTAATTCTCTCTGTCAGTGCTGGGCCACCATCTTGCTGGTCTCTGAACAGTGTCTGTGTTTGCAGCACCTGACTCTCAGTTCCCATGTGTGTCACTGCTGGGTTTTCTGGAAGACACTGATTCCTTAGTGCCATTCATCCTTTACAGCTCTTCCAATCTCTGTAGCTCTGCTGCCTGACAGGTCCCTGAGCTGTAATGGTCTGGCTTGATGATAATACCCCATATAGTATGATGTAAAATACAAAGTCTCTCACTTTCTACACATCCTCCAATCATGGCTCTCTCTCTATGAATACAGAAGAATAATAAAGAAACAAAAAAATGCACGTTCAAGTACTGCCTGCATTATATAAGGAGACCTTGTCTCAAAACAAAAGAAACAAACATAAAATCATGCTATATATCTATCATCTCATAAATCATGTTTCCTTTGACCAATCATGGAAGACCCTTGATTTTCACTTTCATTGTGATTTATACATCCCTATTATTGTTTTGAGGGTAATGCATGTTTGTCTTTGACTAGAAAAGAGATGTCTACTCTTCATGCTTTTCTTGATCCAAAGTCACTTTTATTTTCAATTTTGTTTTAGTCTTCTTGTTGATTTTACTATATATCTCATCATCTCTTTCTAAAATCTAATCAATATATTTATTTCTTTTTGATAATTGTTATATATGTCACATGCAAATGACCTCTGTAATCAGTACACAAATAAAACTGATTCAAGGAACACTAAATAAAAAATAAAATCTACTGCTTACCAGATTTTGTTTTACTCTGAGTAATCAATGTCATCTTTGTTTATAGTGACTAGAACTTCTTTGCTGTGCATAATACATCTCACTCTCTCTTGCTGGCAATTAAAAAAAATGAGCATGGACTATATTAAGTATTCTATAGCTATGTGACTTCTATTTAAAATTACCATCTCCAAGGACAGAGCTCAGATGACATTATCCTTTAACTGACAGCAAACTGAAAATGAACAGATTTTCTATTTCTAACTCTCTCCCTTTCTTTTTTCAAGTTGTAACTTCTGGAAGATGAAGATAGAATGGATTGGCCTGGCCCATAGACCTTTGGAGAATGATATTTGAGGAATTAAAAAGCCACAATCAATGTTTGAACCACTAGTCTGCAAAGATGGTGGAAGTCAAAGTATTAAAAGAATAAGTAATATCAATGACCCAATTAGAAATATTTCTGAATATAATCTCTTTCTTAAAAGATTAAGAACTATAATTTTACATTTTATTTATTTTGTACCACAAATTTAAAAAAAAAAAGTGAAAAGCTTTTTTATCCCTATTTGCAAGAGCTTTCTTGAGGGACGCGGCTAACAGCAAAGAGTTTCTGGCCAGCTGGGTCAGCTCACAGCCAGAGGACTTAACCTGCTCCCCAGGAATGTTTTTAAAGAGAGAAAACTCTGTTTTCATTTCTTCCTTGTCTGTACACTATGCAAGGGAGTCAAGATACATAAATGTAACTGCCAGCTTTGATCCTACTAAAAATTATGAAGAACCTTTGTGGGTTAATAAATTCCTTCTTGGGTTATCACTTCTATTATAAGATTACTTTACATATTTTACTACATGTACTGTTCTGTTTCCTTTATGGTTTTCTCCCTACCTCTTTTATATGACTTATTGAGAAAAACATGAAAAACCTTAATTATCAATCTTGTTTTCTGAAACTTCTCACTGCATTTCTCTGTATTTTTACCACCTACCTAATAGTTTTTTTTCTGACAATTATTCAATTATTTACATATGAGTTGCTTAAAATTAAACTTAAAATTTTGTATGATTACAATTAGTGGTATTTAATAATAATGCTTGCTTTCAATTGCTTTTGTAACTTTCATTATATGTTCTTTGCAATCTCACCTCCTTTATCTTATTGTACACATTACTTGGCATCTTTAAAATCTGTCTATCAGCAGAGCAGTATTGGGGAATTTAATCCTAGTACTTAGGAATCAGAGCAAGGTTGATCTCTGAGTTCCAGGCCAGTCCAGGCTACAGCGTGAGTTCCAGTGTAGCCAGAGCTACACAGAGAAATCATATCCTGAACAAAGTAAAAAGAGCGAAATATCAAACCAACCCCCCCCAGAGAAAACCCCCTGAAACCACAGAACAAAACCCAAAAATCTGTCAAAAACATGTATCTCCCCAATAATATGATGTTATATATCATCTTAATGCCATGTTAACACTTGTGCCAATGTATTACAGAAATTAGTTACATTTTAAATATACTTTTTGTATTTGTGTAAAATAGCTTATCAATGGTATAACTTGATTATTGATGAAATACAATTTGTAATGTTTTTAAAAGATTTTCAAACCTTAGTAATATTTTAAATTAAAATATAATTTTAGTAATTTCCAGTAAATGTGAAGTTTATGAACTGCCTTGTCAAGTGATTAACTGTAAAGCAAAGTCATTGAGTAATTGAAGAAAGTTATTTTGGAACCAAACATGAATGAATTATTCTCCAGCGATATTTGGAACATAGCCTATAGTTAAAGGTATACTTAAATTTATTTGTAAAATTATAACTTTCAGTTTCATTAAAGTCTAGCTTTTAAATGATTTAGTAGGGACCTAATCACGATAAATGTAGTTCACTTTCTGGGAACTAATATTACATTGTTCATTGAACACATTACAAAGTTTCTTATATTAGATGAAGTAATACCGACATTTTACCTTATATTTATTACTTAAATGAGATATTTAAATCATAAAATATGATGTAATAAGTATTTTATGTTAACCAACCCATATGCCAGACATTACTGTCGGTAGCAGCTGTGAAGGAGTAATGGGTAAAATATTGTTTTGACCTCCAGAGAAGGGATTGATAGTCATGCAGGAGATAAACACACATAAGTGACTACAACAGAAGAGCCTGTGATAAATAGTGCAATAGACTCTTGTATGAAAAATTACTTTTTTTTCCTCAAACACAGAGCCAGCAAAGGAGGAAAATTTATTTCATCCTGACATGAGACCTAGATTGTACCCAAGAACAAAGGAAACTGCCGAGTCTGATTCAAGAAATGCAACTCAGGGAATATGGAAGAAACAAGAAATAGTGAGCACTCTGCTGAACCGAACTAACAGCAAGTTGAGCAAGCTTGAGTTTTAAGAGGATTTTGTAGTAAAAGCATGTCTCTGAATTTAATAAGATCTCAAAATAAAGACTCGAGGATCAAAACGTCAATACTTTGATATTGCTTGTGGTTTGAATATCTTTTCTTTTTGTTTCTTTTTTCTTTTTTTAAAATTAGTTATTTTATTTACATTTCAATTGTTACCCTCTGCCTGGCTTCTCCTCCATGTGAACTCCCTGTCCTATTGCCCCACTCCCTGCTTATATGAGGGTGTTCCTCCAACCATCCACCCACTCTCACCTTGCAGCCCTAGCATTCCCTTAAGATGGGACATCAAACGTTCACAGGACCAAGGGTCTCCCCTTCCATTGATGCCAGATAAGGCTTTCCTCTGCTACAATGCAGCTGGAGCCATGGGTTTCTCCACGTGTACCCTTTGGCTCATAGTTTAGTACCTGGGAGCTCTGAAGCATCTGGTTGGTTGATACTGTTGTTCTACCTATGGGGTTGCAAACTTCTTCAGCTCCTTCAGTCCTTCCCCTAACTTCTCCACTGGGGTCCCTGTGCTCAGTCCAATGGTTGGCTGTGAGCATCCACATCTGTTGGTCAGGATCTGTCAGAGCTTCTCAGGAGACAGCTGTATCAGGCTCCAGTCAGCAAGCACTTCTTGTCACCAGCACTATTGTCTGGATTTGGTGGCTTCTTATGGGATGGATTCCCAGGTGGAACAGTCTCTGGATGGCCTTTCCCTCAGTCTCTACTCCATTCTTTGTCCCGATATTTCCTTTAGACAGAAGCAACTCTGGGTGAATATTTTTAAGATTGGTGTGTGTTCCCCTCCGTCAACAGGAGCCTTTGCCTAACCTCTCGATATGGTGTTGACAGGTTCTCTCTCCTCTTTGCTTCGGCATTTCAGCTAATGTCATCCAATTTGGGTTCTGGGAGCCTCTTGCTTTCCTGGCATCTAGGACGTTCTGGTAGCTACCACCAAGTCACCATCCCCGACTGTTACCCTCCTCTGTTCAATTTCCTGACCCTCTGTATATCATCCCAGTTTCCTTCCACACCTGACCTTGCACCTCTTTTCCTTTCCCCTCCTCTCTACCTCTCAGATTCCTCCCTCCTTCTATCTCACGTGATTATTTTGTTCCCCCTTCTAAGTAGGACTGCAGTGTCCATACTTTGGTCTTCCTTCTCATTGAGCTTCATAAGGTCTGTGCATTGTATCATGAGTATTCACAAGAACACGGCCCAACTGAATTGTCTTGTCAAATGCTATCTTTACTGTTCACTGGAACAAACCATTCATTGCACTTCCCATTTCCTACATTTGTATGATAGCTTTTAAGCTCATAGGAAATATACGTCTTATTCTCTCATTTGGTTTCATAATACTTTCTGGAAAGGAACCAGTTGGAAAAATTTGGACCATCCTATGAAGTAAAATGAGGCTGAAAATATTGGTACATTAACAGTACAAAACAAGTTCTCAAAAGGTAGATGATGACAGTTCTAAGAATGTTAAATCTCAGGAGATTATGAGAGTTATATACTAGATTTTGTATATAAAGTAGAGTCAATGATTTTTAAAATTGTCCTGATATTTTCATTCAGTGGATACAAAAATCCGTTAGTGTTTAATATTAAATAGATCTGATTCTTTAAAAACAAATGTGGTATAGGCCCTTTAATTGAGAGGGAAGAAAGGTTGGGGTTAGATATTGAGGGAAACACTAAAGGTACAAAATTGTCTTAGTGTGGGATATGATTATACTGGGGAGACATATTAGATCTCTAGGCAGTGCTGAGTTCCTATGTGCAGGCTGTGCTCATGAATTTTAAGTGAAACCAGTAGGGAGGAAAATCAAACTTTGCCTTGGGTTTGATTTTGCTCTGTCAGAGACGATTTTATTTCATTTTCCTAATGCTTCCACAGGAAAAAGTGAGGCAAAATGTCCCCATGTGAGAACACATTCAATACGATATGTTCACTTACAGATTAAGTAAGCAAATTCATATACTAACTATTTCATATTTAAAACTATATTTCCTATGAAAAATGATCTTTACAACTTTTATGGTCATTGCGTGCCACATAGTTAAGGATTGAATTCAGAGGCTATTAAACATGCATTTTAGACATAAAATTCTGTTTTGTGATTCTGAATTATGAACTTTAATTTCTTGATTTAAATATGGAAATACAAGTTACAACCCTATTAGATGAGGAGCCTTGAGAGGGCTATAACCCTGTTGGCACAATCACTCTGCTGTTGTTATAAAATCGTTCCTTTCAGAAAGAGAAGGCTAAAAAATATTTACATTTCAGTAATACAGAAAATAAAGTAATTTCATGAAAGCTTACATTTAAAAAATGGTGAGATAAATGCATAATTTTGCATTCCAATACCAACTATGGTAAATGGAGACAGGCTTCTCAATTTCTCTTTTCACAGTAATTCCAAAGTAGAAATAACCTAAAGGGTCTTTGTGTGAAAACAAGATGGCCTTGCTCTGAAGGACACAATGTTCCAAGTTAGGGGCAGGAAGCAAGATAAACTCCTGTTATTGTGTGTCCTACTTTTATTCTGCTTCCAAATTTGTTGCTACATTTTTATTAGCAGTGGCACCATGTGAGCCTCAGAGACTGGCTGTGAACCTATAGAGGGGAAAGCAACACAACATACAGACTCCTGGGCTTTTCCTTCACGATACTTATTAATGTCCATGTGTGTGAATGTTTTGTTTTATTTTGTTTTGTTTTAATTGTCTCTGATCACAGCCTTGTTATTTACAAATTCTTCCATCATACTATTGAGGAGCCATGGCTCTTGCCTTCCAATTTCTACCTTCAGAAATTGGATTCCTCATTATTCATTTATTCTTTTTAATTTCAAAGGATATTAAATCATAACTTCAATTTTTGAACTGAATATATTCATTATGCACAATATTTACACTTATAATGATATTTTCCAAGATGTATATCATCCATTTTGACCATTTTCTCATGTTCCTTCTTTGAATATTTCTAGGTAGTTCCAACTCTCTTCTTCCTTTCATTATATATGTACAGGAATTTTAATCCAGCAACGTGACTGCTCTGGCAAGGAACCACATTCAAAGACCTTCTAGGTCTATATGGCCAGAATGCAGACATACCCTGGATTACAGGATGATCTCCCAGGAATATATACCTGCCCTTAGTACACACTTTTAATCCCTAACAATGAAGGCAAAGTTAGTTTGTAGAAGGAAGCAGCCATGTTTGAAAGCGATGTCTAATTGAGAGGCAGACAACGTGATGAAGTACAAAGTGATTTAACAGGTTGAGTACAGGATAGGATATGAGCAACTCACAAGATAACAGCTAAAGAAAAAAAGGGCTACTTAAGAGCAGCAAGATAGAGAAAAGTGCTGTGTATGTTGTGTGCTGTGTGTGTTGTTTATTGTGTGTGCACATGACAGTTTGTCAGAGCAGTTTTATGGACAGGTTGCAGAGAGCACAAGCTAGGCAAAGGGAAGGAAAATGAGCCAGAGAATGAGAAGGAGTCAGAAGATGAGAACACATTGTCAAAGTGACTATGAGGCCAAGCAGAGGAATTCAGTCAGAATCGAAGAAAAGCTGAACTGATTCAGTCAGCTTGGAAGATGAGATTATCTGAGGCCAGCAATGTCCATTCCTAGGCCTAGAAATAATTAGAACAGAGGAAGATATGCTATGGACTCAGCCCAAACAGTGTATTCACACAGGATGCGTAGAGCTCTCATTTCATATATATTCATATAATATATATATATATACATATATATGTATATATATTTACATATGTGCACATATATAATCATTTTGTATAATCAATATTTAACATTTAGGCTGTAATATTAGTCTGAGGTTTATTTATAAATAATAATTTGTAGTTGCATTTACTTTGTACCAAATGATATAATTTTCTTCTTTATAGCTGAATAATATCTCCTCAGCATGGAACATAGTCCATTTGACTTATTTTTTCATTTGTCGATGAACAGTTATACAGAGTTGAGTTCATAACTCAGGAAACATGAATAGTCCTACTCATGTGCAAATAGCTCTATTCTATGGAGACTTCAATTTCTTTGTGTTGTTTAACTTGTTTCTTGTTGTGAGCATTTAAAAACGGATCCTGAGCAACTCAATTAAAAACAAAGAGGACTACGAGCCTACTTTGTCTCACCACTTTAGGATGCAGAGCATCATGGAAGGGAACTTTGGTAGAAGTTTGAGGCTGCCACTTGAAGCTGGAGTTAGGAATCTTGGGGAGATGAATGATAATGCTAGGTTACTTTTATTATTTTCCTTTCTCTCTCTCTCTCTCTCTCTCTCTCTCTCTCTCTCTCTCTCTCTCTCTCTCTCTCTCTCTCTCTTTTCTGTTTGTTGTTTATGTTCATTCAGGGACACTAGCCCAAAGGATAGCCACCCAAATATTTACATTTACAACAGGTCTTCCCATCTTAATGAACCTAATCAAGACAACCTTTCCAATATATGGACAGATATTAGTTCCTTTTGTAATTCTAAACCCTATCACATTGACAGTCAAGATTAGCTATCATAGCACTAATGGTTGTGATGTGGTGTGCATGTACCAGTATATTAAAATAATTGTTATATATATATAAATATTTGGATATAAAAGTATAAATTTTGTTTAATCAATGAAATATACACATGCATTTGATTTTTCTCACTCACTTTATACTGGATGTTGGAAATACTAGATATTTTCTATACTTGCCTCCTGTTAATCATTTTCCTAAAATGGCTTTTTCTGGTGAAATTAAAAATTGATAACATTAATATAATTGATGTTTTACATCTATGATATTCTACATTGTCTAAGAATTGCTAATTTAATTCTACTGTTTATCTCACCAAGCCAAATGCTTCAGAAAGATTACACAGTGGAATCATAAAAGATAATAAGAACTCAGTGGCTTAATTCAAACAATGAAATGACTAATGAGAGGGAAATATAAGTTACATAAGGAAATATTTGTGGTTGTAGTATGCACACATTGGAATGTGGTGACAGATGAGTAACTCTTTGAATAAGATAATAGTTGGTTATCAAGGTGACACTTTCTAAAATGGGAAATAAAACCCAAATATTAGAAAATCTCAAGTACACACTTAATGGTCTTAATGGGATTATAATAAGATCATCTCTAGAAATACATGTAGCATAATGTAAACCGTAGTACCTAGTTCTTCCTCATAGACCCATGTTCCCATAAATGAGACTCAGAGTCAAAATGTATTTACAAATACCCTGGACATATACCTAGGATCTTTTCTGACTATCATATAACTGAAAATATCCTATATGTTTCTTATCTACATTCAAATATAAATCTAGTTGTCTGTGCTCAGGGACCATGCATTCAACTCATCACATATTCTCACCAAATCTCCCACCTGGTTTATCCCACAATTCCTTCTTTTCTCAGATGTCCCACCTTCTACTTCTTGTCTAAAGAGTAGGCTTTTTAATTGAAAGGTGATGCATCCATACAATATACAAGTTATTATATCTACAGTATACAGAAATCAAGAAGAGTATGGATTTTGTGGACAATAGATAAGTGTATGCAGCCATTGTGGTGTGTCAGACACGATTAATGAATATCTATAATAAGTATATTCAATCAGCTTATATGATTCCTGGATTTCTGACAAACTGCCATTGATTTACAAAGTGTCTGTAGGACTTTGCAATTCTACCAGCAATGGAGGGTTGTTCCTCTTGCTTAAAATCTTCACCAACATAAGCTGTCTTTTCTGTTTTTAATCTTTACCATTCTGACAAGTATAAGAATGAATCTCAGAAACATTTTGATTTACATTTTTCTGATGGCTAAGAATGTTGAATATTTTCTTAAGGGTTTCTCAGCCATTTGGCATTTCTCTGTTGATAGTTTTCTATTTTATATCATTAACCCATTTTTAAATTGATGTAATTGGATTGTTAATGTTAGTTTTTTTAGTTCTTTATATGTTTCAGATAGTGGCCAACCTTTCTCGGAGACAGAGTTAGTGAAAAATCTTTTCAATTATGCAGGTTGCTATTTTGTCCGAATGGTGGCATCCTTTGCCTTAAGCTCTGCAGTTTTATGAGGTTTCATTTATTAATTACCAATCTTAGTGTCTGAGTTATTGGTATTATGTTCAGGAAGTTGTCTCCTATTGCAATTTGTTCAAGACTATTCGCAATTGTCTCTTCTATCGGATTTAGTGCATCTAATTTTATCACTTTATGGTCTTTTATCCACTTGAACTTGAGTTTTGTACGGGGTGATAGATATGAAACTATTTGTATTGTTCTAAATGTTCATTTAGGCCAGCAATATGTTGTAAGGAGCCGCCCTCACATTCGCCATTACAAGATGGCGCTGATGGCACTGGAACCCGTGTAATCAAACCATCTGTGCATGCGCCGGGGTAGTTTCCCACCCCATGTGCTCTGCCGGGTTAGTTTCCCACCCCATGGCCGTGATGACAACTCCGGCCAATGGGCTGCAGCCAATCAGGGAGCTACACGTCCGAGGCGGAGGACAGTCCTCCATAAAAGGGACCGGTTTCCGCCATTCTATGGATCTCTCTATCTCTCTCTCTCTCTCTGGCTCTCTTCTCCACTGGCTCCTGAAGGGATAAGCAATATCCAAAACCTGGGAGCTACTACATCACGGGGAAGGAGCGGTTAATGAAGTGTTCCCACAAAACAGACTGTTGAAAAGGATCCGGCGTGGATTCAGAACTCTTCAGCTGGGGGACTGAGCGGAACCAGAACTGCAGGAGACGCGTTACAGCTTTACAAGGTATGTCTGGTCTTGAACTTTCTCTAGTGTTAAAAGCCTTTTTGTTCCTTTTCATATGTCAACAAGTGGTTAAGGTGGGGTGGAGAATTCTGGACAAAATTCAAGACAGTCTATCAGAAGTAAAGCGGGGAGAGAGAGCAGGAAAAAAGAGGAAACATGGTGCACCAAATAAGTATACAGGCCTTTCCACGGGTCTTGAACCTGAGGAAAAGTTAATGTCAGGGAAAAATACCTGGGGAGAGATTAGAAGGAAAGAGGAGAAAAGAGATGAGTTTAAAGAGCCAGTTCTTAGTAGCTGTGAATCAGATGAAGAAATTAGCCCTTCTGAGGAAACAGACTTGGAGGAGGAAGCAGCTCGTTATGAGAGAGAAATGCGAGCTTATAGGTCAAGAAAGAAGCCAAAAGCGGCTGGCAAAGGCCAGCTTGCTGCCCGACCTCCGGGCAGTCGGCTTCAAAGTCATAGTGCACCTCTGCCCTATGTGGAGCCCCCGCCCTGCGTAGTGCGTCAGCCCTGTGCAGAGAGGCAGTGCGCAGACTCGTTCATTTCAAGAGAGGCACAAAGGAAGATACAATAGGCATTTCCGGTCTTTGAAGGAGCCGAGGGTGGGCGTGTTCACACTCCGGTAGATTATACACAGATTAAAGAGCTTGCCGAATCGGTCCATAAATATGGAGCCAATGCTAATTTCACCTTGGTGCAGTTAGACAGGCTTGCTGGCGAGGCATTAACTCCTGCCTACTGGCAAATGATTGCAAAAGCCGCTCTCCCCAGTGCGGGCAAATATATGGAATGGAGAGCACTATGGCAAGAGGCTGCACAAACACAGCCCCGAGCAAATGCTGCCGCTTTGACTCCAGAGCAGAGAGATTGGACCTTTGACCTGTTAACGGGTCAGGGAGCTTATACCGCTGATCAAACAAATTATCACTGGGGAGCTTATGCCCAAATTTCCTCCGCAGCTATTAAGGCCTGGAAGGCGATCTCCCGAACAGGTGAAGCCACTGGACAATTAACACCATGCTACAAAAGGCATATCCTTTCCTACTTAAAACTTTAAGTCAGTGGGGTTTACAGATAGCCACAGAAAAGGTCCAAATTTCTGATACAGGACAATTTTTGGGCTCTGTGGTGTCCCCAAATAAGATTGTGCCCCAAAAGGTAGAGATAAGAAGAGATCACCTCCATACCTTAAATGATTTTCAGAAGCTGTTGGGGGATATTAACTGGCTCAGACCTTTTTTGAAGATTCCTTCCCCTGAGTTAAGGCCTTTGTTTGATATTTTAGAAGGAGATTCTCATATCTCCTCCCCTAGGGCTCTTACTCTAGCTGCTAGCCAGGCCTTACAAAAGGTGGAAGATGCCTTACAGAATGCACAATTACAACGTATTGAGGATTCGCAGCCTTTTAGTTTGTGTGTCTTTAAGACAGCACAATTGCCAACCGCAGTTTTGTGGCAGAATGGGCCATTGTTGTGGATCCATCCAAATGTATCCCCAGCTAAAATAATAAATTGGTATCCTGATGCAATTGCACAGCTCGCCCTTAAAGGCCTAAAAGCAGCGATCACCCATTTTGGACGAAATCCCTACCTTTTAATTGTACCTTATACCACTGCACAGGTTCAGACCTTGGCAGCCACATCTAATGATTGGGCAGTTTTAGTTACCTCCTTTTCAGGACAAATAGATAACCATTATCCAAAACATCCAATTTTACAGTTTGCCCAAAATCAATCTGTTGTGTTTCCACAAATAACAGTAAGAAACCCACTTAAAAATGGGATTGTGGTATATACTGATGGATCAAAAACTGGCATAGGTGCCTATGTGGCTAATGGTAAAGTAGTATCCAAACAATATAATGAAAATTCACCTCAAGTGGTAGAGTGTTTAGTGGTTTTAGAAGTTTTAAAAACCTTTTTAGAACCCCTTAATATTGTGTCAGACTCCTGTTATGTGGTTAATGCAGTAAATCTTTTAGAAGTGGCTGGAGTGATTAAGCCTTCCAGTAAAGTTGCCAATATTTTTCAGCAGATACAATTAGTTTTGCTATCTAGAAGATTTCCTGTTTATATTACTCATGTTAGAGCCCATTCAGGCCTACCTGGCCCCATGGCTCTGGGAAATGATTTAGCAGATAAAGCCACTAAAGTGGTAGCTGCTGCCCTATCATCCCCTGTAGAGGCTGCAAGAAATTTTCATAACAATTTTCATGTGATGGCTGAAACATTACGCCGTCGTTTCTCCTTGACGAGAAAAGAAGCCCATGATATTGTTACTCAATGTCAAAGCTGCTGTGAGTTTTTGCCAGTTCCTCATGTGGGAATTAACCCACGCGGTATTCGACCTCTACAGGTCTGGCAAATGGATGTTACACATATTTCTTCCTTTGGAAAACTTCAATATCTCCATGTGTCCATTGACACATGCTCTGTCATCATGTTTGCCTCTCCTTTAACCGGAGAAAAGGCCTCACATGTGATTCAACATTGCCTTGAGGCATGGAGTGCTTGGGGGAAACCTAAACTACTTAAGACTGATAATGGACCAGCTTATACATCTCAAAAATTCCAACAGTTCTGCCATCAGATGGACGTAACCCACCTGACTGGACTTCCATACAACCCCCAAGGACAGGGTATTATTGAGCGGGCACACCGCACCCTCAAATCCTATCTAATAAAACAGAAAGAGGGAGTCGAGGAGGCTCTACCCCGAGTACCAAGAATGTCTGTGTCTATGGCACTCTTTACACTCAATTTTTTAAATCTTGATGCTCATGGCCATACAGTGGCTGAATGTCATTGTTCAGAGCCAGATAGGCCCAAAGAAATGGTTAAATGGAAAGATGTTTTAAGTAACAAATGGAAAGGACCGGATCCTATTTTGATAAGATCCAGGGGAGCTGTTTGTGTTTTTCCACAGAATGAAGACAACCCATTTTGGATACCAGAAAGACTCACCCGAAAAATCCAGACTGACCAAGGGAATCCTGATGTCCTCATCGTGGTAATGCCCAGGGCGACAACAACAAAGGGAGAGCACATATTTCTTCCTTTGGAAAACTTCAATATCTCCATGTGTCCATTGACACATGCTCTGTCATCATGTTTGCCTCTCCTTTAACCGGAGAAAAGGCCTCACATGTGATTCAACATTGCCTTGAGGCATGGAGTGCTTGGGGGAAACCTAAACTACTTAAGACTGATAATGGACCAGCTTATACATCTCAAAAATTCCAACAGTTCTGCCATCAGATGGACGTAACCCACCTGACTGGACTTCCATACAACCCCCAAGGACAGGGTATTATTGAGCGGGCACACCGCACCCTCAAATCCTATCTAATAAAACAGAAAGAGGGAGTCGAGGAGGCTCTACCCCAAGTACCAAGAATGTCTGTGTCTATGGCACTCTTTACACTCAATTTTTTAAATCTTGATGCTCATGGCCATACAGTGGCTGAACGTCATTGTTCAGAGCCAGATAGGCCCAAAGAAATGGTTAAATGGAAAGATGTTTTAAGTAACAAATGGAAAGGACCGGATCCTATTTTGATAAGATCCAGGGGAGCTGTTTGTGTTTTTCCACAGAATGAAGACAACCCATTTTGGATACCAGAAAGACTCACCCGAAAAATCCAGACTGACCAAGGGAATCCTGATGTCCCTCATCGTGGTAATGCCCAGGGCGACAACAACAAAGGGAGAGCAGCGTTGGGAGATACAGAATTGGACTGCTAAATTTGAACAGACTCTTCCAAAATTGAGACTTGCCCCACGCACTTGGACCTGTCCCTGACCTAAGGACTATCTTCTCAACATTTTTCTTCTTTAAAGAATGGGTGGAGGTGGGATTATTTGGAGCTGTTCTTTGCTGTGGATTAGTGTTGCTTCTCTGGTTGGTCTGTAAGCTTAAGGCCCAAACTAGGAGAGACAAGGTGGTTATTTCCCAGGCGCTTGCAGCACTAGAACATGGTGCTTCCCCTGATATATGGTTATCTATGCTTAAGCAATAGGTCGCTGGCCACTCAGCTCTTGCACCCCATGAGGCTAGTCTCATTGCACGGGATAGAGTGAGTGTGCTTCAGCAACCTGAGAGAGTTGCACGGCTAAGCACTGCAGTAGAAGGGCTCTGCCGCATATATGAGCCTATTCTAGGGAGACATGTCATCTTTCAAGAAGGTTGAGTGTCCAAGTGTCCTTCCCCCAGGAAAAACGACATGGGAGCGGACCAAGACCCCTTCAGGTGATGAGCCTGGGGGGAGGTTTTGTGTAAAGCCCCTATTTTGCACACTGGGGATTTGACCTCTATCTCCACTCTCATTAGAATGGGTGGCCTATTGCTCTTAAATAAAAGAAAAGGGGGAGATGTAAGGAGCCGCCCTCACATTCGCCATTACAAGATGGCGCTGATGGCACTGGCACCCCTGTAATCAAACCATCTGTGCATGTGCCGGGGTAGTTTCCCACCCCATGTGCTCTGCCTTCCCTGTGACGACAACTCCGGCCAATGGGCTGCAGCCAATCAGGGAGCTACACGTCCGAGGCGGAGGACAGTCCTCCATAAAAGGGACGGGTTTCCGCCATTCTATGGATCTCTCTATCTCTCTCTCTCTCTCTCTCTCTCTCTCTCTCTGGCTCTCTTCTCCACTGGCTCCTGAAGGGATAAGCAATAAAACTTGTGACGCAGAAGATTCCGGTTGCCCTGAGTGTGTTCTTACCAGGGGGGACAAAAGTGCGGGCAATAATATGTGTTAAAGATGCTTTATTTTTTCCATTGTTTACTTTTGGGTTACCTTAATCATGATAATATTCTCAAGTTCCATCCATTTGCCTGCAAAATTCATGATGTCTTTATTTATAATAGCTAAATAGTATAACATTGTGTAGATATACACAATGTGTACATTTTCTTTGACCATTCTCCAGTTGAGGCACATTTAGGTTGTTTCTAGTTTCTGGTTATTACAAATAGAGCTGCTATAAACATAGCTGAACAGGTATCTTTGGGAGATGTTGGAGCATCTTTTGGGTATATTACAAGAGGTATAGCTGGTTCTTTAGGTAGAATTATTCCTAGCTTTATGAGAGAATCCCACATTTCTTTCCAAAGTGGTTTACAAGTTTGCAACCCCAGAAGTAATGAAGTGTTGTCCTTGCTACACACCTCACCAGTATGTGCTATCTCTTGTTTTTAATCTTATCTCTGTCATTCTGATGGATATAAGATGGAACCACTGAGTTGTTTTGATTTGCATTTCCCTGATAACAAAGTGAACATTTCTTTAAATGCTTCTCAGCCATTCAAGATTCCTCTTTTGAGAATTTTTTGTTTCATTTTGTGCCGGAATTTTAATTGAGTTATATGGGTTGCTGGTGTCTAACTTATATTAATGGCTCAGATCAAAATCGATAAATGAGATGTCATGAAATGGCAATTTTGTAAGGATCATTGTCTCTTGATTGTGGATCCAATGGATCTTTGAGCATTTGCTCCAGTTTTATGCCCGACTGCAAGTTGCCATCCTTCCTAACATGATGATCATGGGCTAACCCTTGGAAACTCTAATCATGTACATTTTTAAAATGCTATCTTTTAAAATTAGCTTCTACTCTATAATTATTTAGTAGCTATATATTTAGAGTTTTGTTTCTTTGGTTTGTTTTTTAAGGTTATTTAGCCTTTCTGCCTTATTGGTAATTTGTAGTTTATCTTTTAAGAACCACCTGTATACTTCATAAGCCTGTTTATCAGTTGGACTGTATGGACTTTTAGTAGATATTAAAGTTGCTTATATATCTTGGACATTAATATATTAGATATATAGCTAACAAAAATTTTGTTTCTCCAGACTGTCTCTTCTTTTTATTTAATTCATTTGCTGTGTTTTATAATTTCATGGAATAACATTTGGCAATTTTATTTTTCTTCCCTGAACTATTAACTCTCATTTCAGAAAGAGTTTGGCTACATTGATGATATTTCTTTTTCATTTTTCGTTATTTTCCTCTAATAGTTGCTGAGTACCCTGTCTTCATTAATGATTCTTACACTTTGATTTGTCTACAAGGTACAAGATAATGGTATAGTTTATGTTTTCTACATGTGGTTACCCAAGTTTCTTCATATTACATAGTTGAAAAGGATGTCATAGTTTCTATATATGCCTTTCCTAACATTGCTAAAAATTACAGCAATATAACTGTGTTTTTTAAATATTTTTTATTATGTATTTTCCTCAATTACATTTCCAATGCTATCCCAAAAGTCCCCCATACCCTCCCCCACCATTTCCTTACCCACCCATTCCCATTTTTTGGCCCTGGCATTCCCCTGTACTGAGGCATATAAAGTTTGCATGTCCGATGGGCCTCTCTTTCCAGTGATGGCCAACTAGGCCATCTTTTGATACATATGCAGCTAGAGTCAAGAGCTCCGGGGTACTGGTTAGTTCATAATGTTGTTCCACCTATAGGGTTGGAGATTCCTTTAGCTCCTTGGGTACTTTCTCTAGCTCCTCCATTGGGAGCCCTGTGTTCCATCCAATAGCTGACTGTGAGCATCCACTTCTGTGATTGCTAGGCCCCGGCATAGTCTCACAAGAGACAGCTATAACTGTGTTTTTATATGAACACTGTATTTTATCAGCCTACTTCTATTTTTGTGAAAGCACCATCCTCTAGCTATTCCTATATATGTGTAATAACTTGAACTCAGTTTCTAGGATACCTTCCAATTTGCTACTTTTTACTCAGATTCCTTAGGCATTCAAGGTCTTTTGTGATTCCATTCAATGCTAAGATTTTATGTTTTCTATTTTGGTTAAAATGTAATTGACCTCTTTGAAACGGATTGCATTGAAACTATAGCTTTCCTTTGTAAGTGGATACATTTTCATCATATGAACTGTTTGTATGTGTGTTACCTTATTTCGATTATATTACTATGAATAGATACCAGGGCCAAGGCAACTCTTATAAGGGACAACATTTAATTGGGGACGTTTTGCAGGTTATGGGTTTCATTCACTGTCATCATGTCAGGAAGCACAGCAGCTTCCTGTGTAGGGAGGACCTGAATGTTCCATAGCAGGAGGAAATCAAAGCCTAGTCCACCAGCAGTAACATGCTTCTTCCAGCAAGGCCAAACCTCCTCATAGTGCCACTCTCTGGGCCAAGAACATTCAAACCACTACACATGTATATGTGTGATTGCATGGATATGAGTTACACATATGTGCAAATGAACATATATGTACTTATATGTGGATGTCAAAGGTCAACTTTAGTTGTGCTGCATATATATTTTTGTGACGGGGCGTCTTTCAAGTTTGGAGTTAGGTGACTCGTCTTGATTAGACCACCAACAAGCTTCATATCAACCTGACTGCATCTTTCTTCCTAGTGCTGGAAATATCAATATATACCACTACACTCTCAGTCTTTAACAGATTCTAGGAATCAAAATCAGTTCCTCATGAATGTGCAACAAACATATACTGAATCCAATGTGTTTCCAAACCTTAATATAGACATTTCCATTATGTTAATTCTCCTGACCACGAACAAAAGAACACTTTAATGTTCCAGTGTCTTTCACTTTAAAAACAAATTAATTGGACAGATACTTCAGTCACTTATTTAGTTTATCAGTAAGTACTGAGTCTTTTCTAAAGTTGTAAATGAGGTTACTTTTCACATATATACCTTATATGTTTGTTTTTGATTTAAAATATATACATATTTTGTCTGTTTACTAAATTCATTTGTAGAGGAGAGGTTTTTTTTTTTAAATATTTTTATTAGGTATTTTCCTCATTTACATTTCCAATGCTATCCCAAAAGTCCCCCATACCCTCCCCACACTCCCCTACCCACCCACTCCCACTTTTTGGCCGTGGCATTCCCCTGTACTGGGGCATATAAAGTTTGCAAGTCCATTGGGCCTCTCTTTCCAGTGATGGCCGCCTAGGACATCTTTTGATACATATGCAGCTAGAGTCAAGAGCTCCGGGGTACTGGTTAGTTCATAATGTTGTTCCACCTATAGGGTTGCAGATCCATTTAGCTCCTTGGGTACTTTCTCTAGCTCCTCCATTGGGGGCCCTGTGATCCATCCAATAGCTGACTGTGAGCATCCACTTCTGTGTTTGCTAGGCCCCGGCATAGTCTCACAAGAGACAGCTATATCTGGGTCCTTTCAGCAAAATCTTGCTAGTGTATGCAATGGTGTCAGCGTTTGGAAGCTGATTATGGGATGGATTCCCGGATATGGCAGCCTCTAGATGGTCCATCCTTTCATCACAGCTCCAAACTTTGTCTCTGTAACTCCTTCCATGGGTGTTTTGTTCCCAATTCTAAGAAGGGGCAAAGTGTTCACACTTTGGTCTTCCTTCTTTCATGCGTTTAGCAAATTGTATCTTATATCTTGGGTATCCTAAGTTGGTTTTAAACACACAAGTTTGCAGAAATGAATGGAGGCTTGAAAATGATCTCAAACTTTTCCTTCTATCTCCTTCCACCATATTTATTTATTTATTCATTCATTCATTTATTTATTTTTGTTTCTATGTGTGTATGTATTTGACAGAAGGGTTCTTACAAAATCTGGAAAGTCCTCACAAATTCAGCAGTGTAGGCTGGCCATTGGACCTCCAGGCTGGAGTTAGTATGATTTCCACAATAGACTCGGTTTTTAAGTGGATGCTGTGGAACAAATTCATATCCTCAGAGTTCTTCAGCAGGCACTGAACACACTGAAAAAAATCTCAGCAAAATAAGTACTAAGTTCATTCATTTACATATTTATATGTCTTGAGACAGGATTTCAAATATGTATCCCTGACTGGTAATAGGATTTACTTTGTAGACCATGCTGTCCTCAAATTCACAGGTATGCCTGCCTTTGTATTGGTAATGGTGACATTTGGAGCTATTGTCAAAGGACTAACAGTACCCGGTATTTATGTTTATTCTTTATGCTTCTACTTTAGAGAAATTATGTATGTATATAATATATACATATATACATATGTTTTCTTATCTCTTAATTATAGGTGATTTTAATTAACTAAGGGTATTATTTTACTTTTTAACTCCTTCTTTTTTATTCATATTTTAATTAACTATGGGTATTATTTTTCTTCCTTCTTTTCTACTCTTATTTCATTTTATTTATTTAACCTCTCTTATGTGATAGCTAACTCTTTTTATTATTATTTTTTATTAGACACTTTCTTTATTTACATTTCAAATGTTATCCCTGTTCCTGGTTTCCCCTCTGAAAACCCCCTATCCTCCCCTTCCCCTGCTCACAAACCCACCCATTCCCACTTCCTGGCCCTGGCATTCCCCTACTCTGGACCATATACCCTTCACAAGACAAAGGGCCTCCCCTCTCACTGAAATCCCACAAGGACATCCTCTGCTACATTTGTTGCTGGAGACATTAGTCCTTCCATTTGTAGTAATTGGTTGGTGGTTTAGTCCCTGGGAGCTCTGGGAGGTACTGTTTGGTTTATAATTTTTGTTACTCCTATGGGTCTACAAACCTCTTGCTCCTTGGGTCCTTTCTCTAACTCCTTAATTGGAGACCCTGTGCTCAGTCCTAAGGTTGGCTGAGAGCATCCACCTCTGTATTTGTCAGCACTGGTAGAGCCTCTTAGGAGACAGCTATATCAGGCTTCTGTCAGCAAGCACTTATTGGCATCCACAACAGTATCTGGGATTGGTGACTAAATATGGGAGGGATCCCCCAGGTCGGGCAGTTTCTGTATGGCATTTTCTTCACACTTTGTTTTGTTTTTGTTTTTATCTTTCTATGGGTATTTTGGTCCCCCTTCTAAGAGGAAACAAAGTATCCACACTTTGCTCTTCCTTGTTCTTGAGCTTCATGTAGTCTGTGAATTGTGTCTTGGGTATTTTGAGCTTCTGGGTTAATATCCTCTTATCAGTGAGTGCATATCATGTGTGTTCTTGGTGATTGGGTTACCTCACTCAGGATGATATTTTCTAGTTTTATGCATTTGCCTAAGAACTTAATGAATTCATTATTTTTAATAGCTGAGTTGTACTCCATTGTGTAAATGTACATTTTCTGCATCCATTCCTCTGTTGAGGGACATCTGGGTTCTTTCCGGCTTCTGGCTATTATAAATAAGACTGCTATGAACATAGTGGAGCATGGGTCCTTATTTCATGTTGGAGCAACTACTGGGTATATTTCCAGGAGTGGCATTGCTGGGTGCTCAGATAACTAGCTCTTTTAGCACTACATTGAATAAGAGTGGAGAAAATGAGTAGATTGTTGTTCTAATTTTGGTGGAAGTGTTTTGAGTTTTCTCCTTTTAGTACAATGCAATCTGTATGTTGGTCATAAATGGACTTTAATTTAAGAGGCGTTTTCTCTTTCATCATGAAAATGTTAAATTTTGTCAGTGATGGATCCTGTTTTGTCACTTCACTAGATACAATTATTCTAATTATAGTGTTTGCTTTACATTCTAGCTATAATTTCTTTGTGTTCTTTTAATGAAAATACTGAATATTGATGCAGAGTTCAAAACTTTTATATAAAGAGACCATGCTTCTTTCTTTCTTTCTTTCTTTCTTTCTTTCTTTCTTTCTTTCTTTCTTTCTTTCTTTCTTTTTTTTTTTTTTGCTATTGTTTTGATGACTAACTACATAGAGATAATGTATGCATGGTATAATTATATGCTGGAATTAGACACTTACATCTTTATCATTTATCATTGTTCACTTGGTTTCCATCCTTCCCATTTCATATGACGTTAAATGGTTCTAGATATATCAGAATCAGTTAAAAATCAATGACAGTAGATAGTGGCTGTTATCAATGCACAGGCATCAGCATTTTAGTTAAAATCCCTTTTCTTATGTCATCAAAATATATGGCAAACTCATCACCCTGGCAATAGCAAATGTTCAAAATCTTCTGTTTTCATTGATTTACAGTTATGTACCTAAAACATTTATTCCAGACAGTGAAATGATAAAACATGAAGGATTTTACTTCACAAACTAATGTCCCTGGAGCTTTAAAAGAGAAAGAACATTTCTTGCAAAAATGTAATTTCATTTTATATTTTCATAAACCCTCTTTAAATCTCCACCTGATATTTCTTTTGAATTTTCAAAGTATTTATTTATTGTGTGCATGTGTATATATATTTTTGTGGGTATGTGTATATACACCTTTGTAGGTATTGTGTTTTGTGTGTGTGTGTGTTGTGGGAAGCGCCTGTGAGTGCCTTCATATGGGCATGATTTTGAACATGGAAGGATAAGTTTCAGGAGTTCCATTTTATCCTTTCACCACATGAATTCTAGGAATTCTAGGAATTAACTAAGGGTTAACAGCAAGTAAACTTATCAGCTGGACTTCCTCTTCAGCTCCCCAGATAATTTTATGTGCCTAATGCATTGGCATCTGTGTTTGTTTCTTCACTCCTGGGGTGGTGGGCATCAACAACAACAAATATTAGTTTGTACAGACTTGTTTTTCCTTCATGTAATGTTTCATGTGAACAGCAATCAAGCTGATAAACAATCCTAAATTAAACCCAGAATAAACATTTATATGTATGCATATTACAACCATATATTTTGTTACTTCAAAGCCAAGTCACTGTGTGTGGTTATATGTTTCATCAAGGAATATAAGGATAGAATATAGTTCATGTATGCTGTTCACTGTTCTGTTTTTAGTAGATACAAAATTGTGTAAGGCTCTTATCCATTACCATGTCTCAATTTTCTCCTTTATAATGCTAGAAATTAATAAGTTCCTCATACACTATGTAGACAAAATAAATGTGTTTATGGAAAACCCTCAAAGGCTCTCTTTAAGATTTATTTTTTACATAGTATGATTAACTAATTTAATGTCTTCTGATATTAAGCACTATAGGACTATAAAATATGGCTTAATATTTCTTTCTAGTATAAGAATTACTAGAAGAATTATTTGTGGGATGATTTCTGCAGAATGAATGGACAGAATCCTCATAGGTGGAACATAGGAAAGGTAATTCTAGAAAATACTGAGGATGCCTCAAAGTAGATTTGCAAGAATGTAGCACATTTTGAAAATTGCAAATAAGTGTTATATAATTTTACATTAAAGTTTTTATGTATAATTTCCTAAAAATTGTGCTAGGAAATATGTTCCAAGGTATATCATAACATACTGTTCCAGGTCAATTAGTTGACCACCACTTTTATTATTTACCTACAAGCATACAATATTGCTAAGTTTTGCAGAATAAAATTCTATACTGCTATAAGTGGATATCAAGGACAACTTTATAAAAATATTTACTAGGAATATCGTATGTAGTTGTACTGTAATTTATAACTGAAAGGAAAGGACACCAACTGAGAGATGATTGGGGAGAGGAGTTAGCAGGAGGTGTCATGCTATGATATCAATAGGAAAGGATTCCTTAATGTTTATGATATTTATAATGGTCCCAACTTAATGACAATATTTTGAAAGCCATGGACAGTATGGACATTTCAGAGAGTAGAAGCTGGCTGGGGAATTAAGTCACTAGGAATAGTCTCTGAGTCATTATAGCAATTATGGTTTTCAGTTAAAGTCTCTTTGGTTTACTTGTTTAGGACCAAGCAAATAAACTGTTACCAAATTGTCTCAGAAAATATACTCAGACACTATATCATATCCTTTCTACTGGATGGAATTCTGAGCTCTGAAACTCTACAGCAACACTAAACTCTCCTCTATTTGAATATTTCTATTAGATAACTTAGTCACAGACAGACAGACAGACAGACACACACACACACACACACAAAAGCACAAACACAGAGGGGGGATAGATTAAAGCTGACCTTTAATGATATAGTAGAAAGAGTCACTGTTTTTCTCATACCTTCAGGATAAGTCAAGAAATGAAGAAAAAAAAATGTCTTTATCATGAGCTAAGAAGAAGAAACTGAGAGTCTAAAGAATAAAAAAAATAAAAAAACCTCAAACACTCCTAATATAAACCAGTGCTGGGAAAAGTTTATAAGACAAACAGATTCCAGTTCACTTTATTTATGTTTTTTTTTTTTTAATTTGTGCCAGGGTTCCATTATATAGTCTAGATTGGCATCAAACTCAAATTGCTCCAGATTGAGACTTGCAAGAACTGGGATTATAGAAATAGGTCATCATACTTAGCTGATAGTCTGCATAGATATGAGCTCTTATGAGATGTGACCACTGGTATAATTTTTTTTATATTAGTATGTTTCATCAAAAAAAGTAAGTAAAGACTGAGCAATGGTACTCTAGACAGTATTAAAACAAATAAACAAACCGAAACAAAGCTGCTGTTCAGAACATGAAAGAGTGTTTTCAAAATAGAAATTTGGGCAATAAATCTTATAGTGTCAGAGAAAGAAAGTGCACATAAAAGACTAAAATCTAGCATCTGGGAAGAATTGAAAATACTTGGCACAATGAGACTCTTAGGATCATAAACAGAAACTGGGCACAGAATACTTGGTGAGATTTTACGTCTTCCACTGAAGTGGAATAAAACAAGCTGATATGAGAATGTGCAAACAGGTAAGTGCAATTCAGAAATCTTAGTTACGTATCATTTTTTTAATTTGAAAAGTAAGTGAAAATAATTAGGTCAACAACAAACTTTACAAATATTTTAGTGGGTTTCCTAAAATGCATGGAGTAAAACTATGCTGGTTTCCTACTGATTGTTAGTTTCTCTTTTCAATAAATATTTTATTGGATGAAATATCAGGTCAATGGGATTAAATGATATCAACTGTCTGAACAAATGGGGAATCTATTGACCAAGGAATAAAAATATGTTTTCAAGAATAAATTTATGAAGCCAGTCTTCTTTGGCTGTAATAAAAGTGAAGACAAGTGAATAATTAACTGAATTAAAATGACTTTCATAAAAGAATTAAAAATTTCATGGACTGCGACCAGCGTGCTCCAAACCAACGTCTGCATAAGCAAAGCTGAGAAGACCAGCATTAGAGAATATGTTTCCAGAAGATTTGTTTTCTGAGATGGGAAGGTGCATTATGCCACCATCAAGGTTTAGATGTAGCATAGTCCATAAAAGGGAATATGAAAGGTCCAAGCACAACAGGGTGATTATGTCTCCTAGTGGAGACATTTTATTTAAAGCAACTGCAGACAAATTATTCACCATTTGCATGATCCACTCTTTCTAAAACTGCCTAGAAACCTAACAGATATAATGAGATAATTTTAGTGTAGGAACTGTAATCTATTTGTAATTGGAAGGTATAAACCAATTTTGGTTCTTAGTACATGAGCCACACTTAGCAAATCATTGACCTCCTTTTCCTCCTGGTTTAATTTTTAAATTTATAGCAATACGTATATTCACAATTTATACTATTAGAATAGGTATATATTGCTTGAGAAAAGTGCACCTGATATAGAACTGTTCACAATTATTGTTTGTGACTTTATTTTTATGTCATCATTATCATCACCAGTGATATTCAGATTTGGGTTCTTCATGCTAAATCAATACAACTGTTCAAAATCCCCAATAAAAATGATGCCATCCCCACTGTCTCATCTCTACTTTTCCCAAGAATTGGGAATTTTCTAAAATATGTTAACAGATGACCAAGGGAAATAAATTTTAATTAGTTGCTTTGGGAATTCATCTTCTAAACACTGCTATTTTTTCCTCTTATAGAAAATTAAGGCAATTAATATATAGGATTATTTTATTGGATATATTCTCTAGTGTTTAATTATCAGTTTTGAAATCATGTCTGGATGTGTGTAGTGGAGAAGTTTCTCCCCATGACCTTTCATATAAACAACTAAAATCAACGGTCAGAGGATGCAGAACAGGTTTTAAGAAATTTAGAATGTTCTAGGCTCTTTCCAGTTTTGCTATGCTTACTATAAGACTCTCACTTTCTTCTCAAGGTAAAAAATTATTGTATGTATAGTAATACAATTTACATAACAATTAACATTATGATATAATTTGCTGTAGCTTAAAACAGAACAAAAATAGAAAAAAATATGTGGTTTCAGAAGATGGAAAAATGTCTTCGTGTTTAAGAAAGACACTCTTTTTTTAAAGCCACCCATAGGGTTGTTTATGGTGCTCATAAACACATGCAAACACATGCACATAGACATATAATAATAAATACATTTTAATAAATATAATCAATACATAAATAAATATAAAAGGAAAGCATCAATGCCATACATTTAAAAAGGTTACATGTTTTCTGCTGCCATTTTAAATCTAGACCTATACAATGTTCCACCACAACTATGTGCCAGCACCCCCTATGCCAATGAGTCTAAACCTATGCAGTACATTAATGGGTACAGCTACAAAGAGGAATTTCCACAATCAATGCTAGCAAGCATCAGCTAGATAATGGTAAAAATGTTAATTGGAGGCTCATGCTGGATACAAGCAAGAAAAATATTGAATAAGTGTCTTGATTAGAAAAAATTGCAGATTGCAATATTAAACACAGACCCAGCCCCTGGAAGAACAAGAGGATTTGTATTTGTGCTTTTTAATGACTTTGCTAGTATGGCTATAGTTTTGGACTCGAAAGAACACAAAGTGAATGGCTAATTTATAGATCAAAAATTGACCAAGGCATTAAGAGGAAATAACCCCCTAAAAAGAATTTTGTGAGTGGATTTTGTCCAGATACTTAAAAAGAAGAATTTAAAGGATACTTTAGAGCCTTTGGAGAGATAGAAAATAATGAGTTTCCTATGGATACATAAACACACAAAAGAAGAGGATTCTATTTTTATCACATATATTGATGTGATACAGATACAAAGCCAGATAAGTAATTATTAGAAAGCAGATTCCTTGAAATAGGTTCTAGAAAGTACAAAGTCAAAGTTGTACAACCCAAAAATATTTACAAGCAGCAAAAGCAACTAGAAAACATGGAAAAAAGTGGTATGGCAGATGTAAGAGGTGGTACTAGGGGACATTGAAGAGTTCAAGGAAAAAACTAGAACAAAGGACTTAATAACGATTATGATCAATTAATGGAAATTGCAACAGGACCTATGGTAGTGATCAAAATCTACTGTGTATGGCAGATATGGTTATGCAGGGTATGATGATGAGAACTATGGGTGTGAATAAGGATATGTATGCAGACTACAGTTTTCAACAAAGCACTTACAGCAATAAATGGATGTGTTAATCACCAGAATACTTACCAGTCCTACTAGAGAAGGATGCTCAAAGAAAGCAGAAGATCAAAGACAGCATCATACAAGACGACACTGAAGATTGTTTGATCTTCTGTTTACCTAAGATGACTACATGTCCTAAGATGTAAACATGTCCAAGTATGTATAGCTGGCTTTAATTTTACTTTGTCCTTTGCTACTGTGTTATGACTCAGCGTGGATTTGAGTTTATACAATATTTTATATGTATGATTTCATGTTAAACCTAAATAAATGCTTTCTTATGTGAATACAATAATATTAAAAAAGCATTCCTTGAATAAAAAAAATTAACCACAGTTTCTAAATGACCAATAAGACAACTGTATTCAATGACTAGTTTTATCTATTTCATTTTGCACAAATGATCACTAAATTTAAGAAGCAATATCAAAGTCCTAATCCCTGCCTCAGAGGAGGGATTATATTCTTTTGGAATATAAAAATGGTTTTGTTAATACAAAAAGGTTGAATTTGCCTTTTCAGTAACTTTAAGATACAAAATTGTGAGTCCCCTCTAGATACAGATTTTAAATCCATGGCCAAATAATTTCCCTGGTAAAGAAGCATCATTAAAATAAATATTGAAAAGTACGCAGACAAGATCTATTAGCAACACAGTATAGCAAATGAACATAGGCCTGGAGAAAACATGACATTATAAGGGACCAGACATTTAAGGAGACAAACCTTCAGGCAGCTATTTTGATTGACACTGTTTTGAATTAATCATAAATCTAAAATATAATGAAGAAGTTGCTCATATGGCACAAGCCTATAATGGGAAATCAAGGGACAAGAATCAAGACTTCAGTCATCTTCTATTACATATTTTACTGCAAGTCATCTAGACAGCTTAAGGCCTCGTCTCAGAAAATTAACTATCCCCCCAAATAGAAAAAGATTCAAAAAGCAAGAAACAAGTCTATAGATTTATTACCATACATGTCTGCTAAAATTTTTAGTCTATGACCATGATCAAGAATAAACAAGTTTATACACATTGATTTACTGTTTAAATTTCCCATTATGTGAATAAAGTTTTGGTTTCATAATCATACCATATATTGTTTCCAAATTTCTGACAGAATTTATGCAAGCACTTGCCATAAAATATTCGTATTTGAATATATGCTGCAAAGTATTATAGAAAGGCTCCCAGTAATAGTAAAAACAAAATAATTGGTTCCCCTTTTTGTTCCTAAATTTTTCAGTAATATGCATGTTACTGACAATTAAATAGTTGATGTGTGTTGACCTAAGCAAATGTTTGCCATCAAGAATTGTCAGGTTTGTGAAGTAAATATTGGCAGTATCTGATTACTAGAGACAGATGGTGGATATATAAAATACGTCTCTAGCCTTGCTGCCTCCAAACATATTACTATGAAAGTAGGACTCAGAATAAACTCTGGTACCATTTGAGATTTTATTAGCAAGCACACATAAAAATAATCCTATAATATATTATATGACATTGTTGTTCATGTTCTTTTAGGTTTGTTTTTTTTTAGCTTAATGTAAGATGCATAAAATGCTATACTAATAATTAGATTAGCCATCCTACCTTTGGTTTTGCAAAAGAAGAGGGGAGTAATTTAAATGCATTCTATACTCTTTCTAAGCAACCCTTAATAGTGAACATAAGTTATTTCTTCCCCAAAAACCTTTTTTAGTATTTATATTGCTAATCATGTGCCTTCTGTTACATATTTACTTAATGATGTATAATGAGCTCATATGGGAGCCTGGAAAATATACATTCTTGATCAAGGGCCTTATGAAACTAATCTGTCAACTCTGAGTTATGAATTTCTAATTAGAGACCAACAAATGCCTTCTAACTATCCCACGTGTATAAGCAAAAACGAGTCCCAACACACATTCATAAAGATATACAAACTGAGAGCTTTATAGACGAGGCATAGTACATATTTGCAGGAACCAGTACATTCGAATATAACGGTGAAATAGGTCAGGTGTTGGGCATTGGTTGAGGATCTTGCAAGTCTCTGAAACACTAACCACGTGCCATATCTGGGCAGATGAACTCTATAAACCTTTCAGATCACACAGTGTGAAGAGAAGGAAGAAAGGTCAGAAAATTTCCCCATACTGACTATAAACATCTCTCTATCACAGTGTCTACAAGAAACATATCACTCTTTATTCATTGCAGAATATAGATTATTTTCACTGCTGTAAATGTAAATTTACAAGAATTGATTACCAGATCTTTCCTTACTATGCTTTGAGCCTCAAAAGAAATCTGATATCATGTAGTTTTACCTGGTATCCATTTTCAGGTTTCCTGTAAATTAAAAAAAAAATGTTTTGTAAAAAACAACAATTGATGATACGTTGCAACATGTGTAAACTAAACTTTTTGTTTCACATTTTGGGTTATGTAATTGATATATTTATTTAATATCTGAATTTTAAAATGTTCTAAACTGAAGCTTTTATGATAATTAATTTAACTTGGAATTAGCATTGTCTAAATGTACAAAAATCTTGAAGAGGAAGACAAGTAATATAAACACTTTACATAAACATTTTAGTTTTTTCTCCATATTTATCTCCAATAAAAGTATAACTGTTACCCAGACAATTACTTAGAGAATGCTGTAAACTGGTGCCATAAATCTGTTTTCACTCAGTAAAAAGCAAACTGCATGCTACAGTGTAATTTTCATAGACAGTAAGAAAGCAGCATACTTCATAATAATTATCCATCCATTAAATTCTTGCATAACAATGTTTAGCATATTTACATGTGTTTGTTGCAGGTATCACTTACAAACATTTGACATTAGAGTCACAATATTATAAAATAAAATTTTGGTGACTTCTAACATTTTGATGTTCAGATTTGTTTGTGTTATCATGACTAGAAAAATGCAGTTTTATGTTTTATATTCACAGTCCTGTTGCTTTGTAGTTTTTAAAATAAATGTTTGTTACAAATTTATAGAGAAAAGCATCCCAAATTTCTCTTTCTGTTATTGTCGCTGCATCTCTATTTATCATCTATCTATCTATCTATCTATCTATCTATCTATCTATCTATCTATCATCTATCTATTTCTAAAACATAAAAGGGAAATGGTTAAAAATATATAATCATTGAAATTATAGCAAATTTTTCTGCTTACATAATATAAAACAATTCAAGATGAAAAGATAAGTCTTAAAATAGGAAAAAGAACTATAGTATTTGTACACTCTATTTCTGGTAAAAGATTAAAAGCCAAAATACTTACAAACTTTAATGAACCACCACCACCATCACCACCACCACTACCACCATCACCATCACTACCACCACCACCACAACAACAACAACAACAACAACACACACACACACACACACATACACACACACACACACACACACACACACACACATCTCAGGGCTTGAAAAGAGGGCTCAGTAATTATGAAGTACATTGTTCTTTCAGATGACCTGGCTTCAGTTTTGAGCAATCACAGAGAATCATACAACACTCTATGATTCTAGTTTCAGAGGCTGTGACAACCTTTACTGGACTCCTGGGCTATTTTACGCATACAGTCCAGAAGATCTCAGTGCAGGAAGCCAAAATAGTGGCATGCATGCTCACATATGTAAACATACACTAATTAATTAATTAGTTTGGTTGTTTTATTTATTTACATTCTTAATATTGTTCCCCCTCCCAGTACCCCTCAAAGAGCTATTACCTACATTTTCTCTTCCCTTTGCCTCTGAGAGGGTGTCCCCCATGCCTCCAAATATGTCTCCAACCTATCACGTCATGTCTGTACAGTATTAGGGACATCCTCTGATACTGAGGTGAGACAAGGCAGCTACATATGTGCTAGGGTCCTCAAACCAGACCTTGTATGTTTTTGTTTGATGTCTCAGTCTCTGAAAGGGGTCCAGGTTTGTTTAAAAGGTTGTTCTTCCAACGGGGTTGCCATCCCCTTCAGGTCCTTCAATTCTTCCCCTAACTCTTCCATAGCATTCCACAATTTCCATCCAATGCTTGTCTGTATCTGCATCTGTCTCAGTCAGATGATGGTAGAGTTTCTCAAGGACAACTATGCTAGACTCATGTCTGCAAGCACAGCATAGTATCAGAAAATGACCATCTTGCTGAAATCAATCTAAAGATTCAATACAGTCCCCACCAAATTAACTCAATAATTCATAGAGTTAGGAAGAGCAATGTGCAAATTCATTTGGAACAACAACAAAAACCAGAAAAGCAAAGAAAATTAATCTCAACAATAAAAGAACTTCTGAAGGAATTATCATCCCTGATCTCAAGCTGTATTATACAGCAATCATGATAAAAACTATATGGTATTGATATAGTCAAGTAAACTAGTGGAATAGAATAGAAGACCCAGAAATGAACAAACACACATATGGTCACTTGATCTTTAACAAAGGAGCTAAAACCATCCAGTGGAAAAAAGACAGCATTTTTAACAAATGATGCTGGTTCAACTAGCAGTCAGCATGTAGAAGAATGCAAATCAACCCTCTCCTTGTACACAGCTCAATTCCATGTGGATCAATGACCTCCACATAAAACCAGGTACACTATTGTTAACCTCAAGAAATTTCAAAAGACTACTGACTTTTTAAGAGATAACAACAGTAATAAATAGAAAGTGAGATGTTTAAAATGTCTAAATCATAGTCAGTGCAATTGGTATCAGGTAAATACCAATGCTATAACTTCCATATTTACAATGTCTGTGCTCCAGGGTCCCTAATGGAGGAGTTAGAGAACAGACTGAAGGAGCTGAAGGGCTTTGCAACCCCATAGGAAGAATAATAATACCAACCAACAAGAGGCCCCAGAGCTCCCAGGGACTAAACCACCAACCAAAGAGTATATATAAAGGGACCCATGGCTCCAGCTGAATATGTATCAGAGAACACCCTTGTCTGGCATCAGTGGGAGGATAGGCCCTTGGTCCTGTGAAGGATCAATGCCCTAGTATAGGCAAATGCCAGGGTGGGGAGGTGGGAATGGGTGAGGGAGCACACCCTCATAGAAACAGGAAGAGTGGGGATGGGATAGGGGGCTTCCAAGGGTGAAACTGGGAAAGGGGATAATATTTGAAATGTAAATAAAGAAAATATCTAATAAAAGAAAAAGAAAAGAAAAGAAAAGATACATTGGGCAAACACATGGGCAAAAGGGAAAATTTCCTAAACAGAACACCAATGAATTTTGCTCTAAGATCAAGAATTGATAAATGAGACCTCATAAAATTGCAAAGCTTCTGTAAGGCAAAGGGCACTGTCAATAGGATAAAATGGCAACCAACAGATTAGGAAAGGGTCTTTACAAATCCTCCATCCAATAAAGTGTAAATATTCAATATAAACAAAGAACTCGAGAGGACTCCAGAGAACCAAATAACCCTATTAAAAATGTGACAGAGCCTGACAAATTCACAGGTGGATGCTGTCAGCCAACCATTGGACTGAGAAAAATGTCCCTAATGGAGGAGTTACAGAAAGGACTAAAGAGCTGAAGGGGTTTTCAACCACATATGAAAATCAATTCTGAATGCTGAATGCCCCAGTGTAAGGGAATGCCAGGGCAGGGAGGCCGAGTGGGTGAAGGGGTGGGGGAGCACCCTCACTGAAGCAGGGGGAGGTGGATAGATAGGCTATTACCGGAGGGGAAACCAGGAATGAGAGTAACATTGGAAATGTAAATAAATAAAATATTCAATTAAAAAAGAAAAATAAAAAATGTGGTATAGACATAAACAAAGAATTCTCAAATGATGAATATCAAATGCCTGAGAAGCACCTAAAATATGTTCACCATCGTTAGTCATCAGGGAAATGCAAATCAATACAACCCTGAGATTCCACCCCACACCAGTCAGAATGGGTAGACATCAAAACTCAGGTGACAACAGATGCTGGCAAGAATGTGGAGAAAACAGAACACTCCTTCATTGTTGGTGGGTTTGCAATGCAAGCTGGTACAACCACTCTAGAAATCAGTCTGGAGGTTTCTCAGAAAACTGGACATAGGACTACCTGAGGACTCCTGGGCATTTACCCAGAAGATGCTCCACCACATAACAAGGACACATGCTCCACTATGTTCATAGCAGCCTTACTTATAATAGCTAGAAGCTGGAAAGAACCCACATGTCCCTCAACAGAAGAATGGATACAGAAAATGTGTTACATTTACACAATGGGGTATTACTCAGGTATTAAAAAACAATGAATTCAGTGAAACTCTTGGGCAAATGGATGGAACTAGAAAATATCATCCCGAGTGAGGTAACCCAGTCGCAAAAGAATATACATGATATGCAATTAATTATAAGTGACTATTAGCCCAAATACCTAAGATACAATTCACAGACAACCTGAATGAAGCTCAAGAAGAAGGTAAACCAAAGTGTGGATGCTTCAATCCTTCGTGGAAGGGGGAACAAAATTTTCTCACAGGAGGAAATAGGCAGACAAAGTGTGGAACAGAGACTGAAGAAAAGGCCATCCAGAGGCTGCCTTACCTGGAAATCCATCCCATATACAGACATCAAACCCAGACAATATTGAGGATGCCAAGAAGTGCTTGCTGACAGGAGACTGATATAGCCTGACAAACACAGAGGTGGATGCTCGAAGCTATGCATTGGATCGAGCAAAGGGTCACCAAGGGAGAAATTAGAGAAAGTCCCAAAGGAGCTGAAGGGATTTTCAACTCCATAGGAAGAACAACAATATCACCCCACCAGAACCCCCAGAGCTCCCAGAGACTAAAAGTGAACTCATTGAGTGACCCATGGCTCCAACAGCATATGTAGCAGAGGATGGACTTGTAGGACATCAATGGAAATAGAGGCCCTTGGTCCTGTGAAGGCTCAATTCCCCAGTGTAGGGGAATGCCAGGGTGGGGAGGTGGGAGTGCATGGGTGGGTGGTGGAGCACTCTCATAGAATCAGGAGAAGGGGAGATGTGATAGGGTATAACAATTGAAATGTAAATAATAGTTCTGCCCTTATATTTCACTAGGCCTTTATCATCTATGGATTTTAACATTCTTTGTTCTGTACATTTAGTGTTTTGATAATTATGCTGTGGGAGGGTTTTCTTTTCTGTTTCAATCAATTCAGTGTTCTGAATGCTTCTTGTACATATATAGCAATCTCTTTCTTTAGGTTAAGAAAGTTTTCTTCTGTGATTTTGCTGAAGATGTCTTCTGGCCCTTTGGAACTATGGACTAAGAACCCTCTTCTATTCCTATTATTTGTATGTTTGGTCTTTTCATAGTATCTCCAATTTCTTGGATGTTTTAAGTTAGGAACTTCTTACATTTGACATTTTATTTGACCAGTGAATTGATTTTTCTGTTATCTTCAATACGTAACATTCTCTCTTCCATCTCTTCTTGTATTCTGTTAGTGATATTTGTGTCTGTAGTTACCGTTTTCCTTCCTAGGTTTACCTTCTCCAGAGTTTCCTTCATTTCTGTTTTCTTTATTGTTTCTATTTCCATTTTTAGGCCTTGACTATTTTTCTCACCTCCTTTACATATTTTATTGTGTTTTCCTGTATTTCTTTATGGGATTTATTTATATCTTCTTTAATGGCCTCTATCATCTTCAGGAAACAGGATTTAAGGGCATAGTCTTGCTCTTAGGGTGCCTTAGGATATTTAGGGTTTACTGTAGTAGGAGAGCTGGGTTCTAGCGGTGCCGTATTACATTTGCTTCTGTTGACTATGGTCTTTTGCTTGCCTTGGATCATATGGTTGTCTCTGGTGTTAGTGGGCCTGGGTGTCCTCAGTTGGAGCAAGCCTCCTGGAAGTCAGGTAGAGCTGTATGTCCCTATTCTGAGCAGTACTCCTAGGATACAAGTGGAGTTATGGGGTGAGGGACTGCGATCAGATCCACAACTGCAGGTGGAGTTAATTTATATCTAGGAGAACTCATACCTACTATGTATTATAATGTGTAGCTAAAAGCGAAGTGAAATTTAAAATTCAATAGTAGAAAATAGTGACAGTAGTTCTTTAAGTGATACTAAAGAGCCAGAAATAGTTTTGAGTAATCAGTTTTCCAAATGAGAATATAAGTCATGATAAACTATTCTTCATTATAAATCACAAATTGTTGTTAGAAAACCCTTTTTCTTTTGATATTTGATCAAGGCTAATAGCAGAAACTTGAATAAGCATTTTTTATCTATCAAAGTAAAATTTTTATCATTTATAAAATGTATACCGTAAGCACTTTCTTCAAAGACATCCCCTACTGATATTTAAGTAGTAACGTATGTGAATCATACAGCCAAAGTCTGTTCGTGTTGGACAGCAACTTAGGTGAGAGAGACAAGAGAGATGAACTGTCTGTTCAGGGAGATGTCAGTTGGACACATGATAAGGTTTGAGAGTTTCTGTTTGTTCTTTCTTTCTATTTTATTTACTTTTTTTTTATTTTAACCCTTACATCATTCCACTAAGCAGGAGAAAAATTAGAGAAGTTTTTTTTTTAAATTTATTCATTTTGACAAGTGGAATAAATGGTAGAATGGATGTCAAATTAATCTCTTGACAAAGCATAAACTTCTACTATTAAAAGCTTGTTTTATATGCTAAACAAGTCATATTTTAAATTTATTTTCCAAATGAAAAAAGAAAATGAATACCTAGCTCCAAAGTAAAAATAACAACAACAATAACAACAACAACAAAAAGAGGTGAGCCTAATAACCTTTAAAGCAATGATGCACATGATTGTTCATACACATATATATGCTCAAAGACAGGGTTCAGAAAAAGAATTATGTCAATTAATGTATGAGGTTCTCTTATGGAATTGAATTCATCTTTGTATTTACTCTCCACTGTTTCTGGAAAATGGTGAGGTGAACATAAAAGCTAGGATAATATTTGAAGCACTAGACTTGCCCAGGTTCCAGTAAATGGCAAAGATGATTTATTGCTAAAATAAATACTAATATGAATAAATGAACTGTTTGCTTTAATTACTTTCACTGACTACATGGATAATGTTCAAGTCAAAATATGTGAGTATTAAAAAGCCTGTGGAGAGTTGCCACAAATTCTTTCCAAGATTATGTATCTTAATGCAAAAAGGATATGTGAAATTAATATATGAGGATATCCACATGGTTTTCAGAAAAGTTTCCTTTTAAAACCGAAAACATGATTTTAAATGGAAAGAATTAAAGCAGATTTGTCCTCAGATAGATCATTTTTAGTGATAAATTTATCATTTAACTCTAATATTAGTGATGCCATATAATGCACATTATTCTTTTGTTTTATGCTTATTAAGCAAAGGATAATATGAATGAAACTTTAAGCATGAATGAAATGCAATTATCAATGTAGAATTTATTTTTGAAGATTAATTATAAATGGAATTCAATTAAATATCTAGAAGTAATTGCTACTGAACTAATATTAGAGTAAGCATTGTTTCAGTGAACACATAGTTCCATGTAAAACATACTGGTGTTGTTATTGGGCAGAAAATATGTTGTTAGTGGATGTTGATTATAAGTGTATTCTACTTATGAATAAAAGAAGTAAGAATGTCTGTGGTAAATAAAATAATAATTTAGATGAATGTGCTACAATTTATGTGAGTTGTTTATCATGAGTAATGGAGAAATGCTATCAGAGAAATTTTATTTGAGGATTCATTCAAACAGGGGGAAAATATTTGATTTTAAATTTTGTTTTTAGTTTGAGGAGAAACTGTAAAGGTGGTTACGATGGCTATTCTTTGTTGTCAACTTGACTCTATCTGGAATAAACTACAATACAGAAATGGAGGGCACACCTGTGATCCAGATCTTGAAGCATAGTGGCCATGTTTATAAAGATCTTGTGAAAAGGAATTAAATACCAGCCTAGGTCCCAGTATGGTGCTACATGCCTTTAATCCCAGGAAACAAAGGCAAGCAAATCTCTAAGTAGGATGTTATAAAACAAGGTGCCCATAATGCAGTCCCAGCCAGAAAAAAATTGTCAGCTTCAATCATGTGGCTCTCACTTTGGAGTCAAGAATAGAAGGGGTTACTGGAACAATTGGTGCCAGTTAGATGGAGCTAAGAAATTAATGGTGATTAAGAAGAGACCAATTGGAATTTGAGAATAACATCTTTAGTGAGGTAAGGTAACCCAGAGCCAGAAAGATACATATGGTATGTACTCTCTTATTAGTGGATATTAGCCATAAGGCACAGTATAAACATGCAATAATACACAGACCACCCCGACTCACGCCCTCCCCCAAAAAAATAGGGAAATAATAGAACTCCAAGGGAGGATGTGAGAATCACATTCAGACAGGGAAACACAATAGTAATCAGAGTTGGATATAGAGAGGAAACTGGGTAGGAAATGGGGTTTAGAGAGGAATGAGAATGGTGATCATGTATGGGGAGGGTTGGGAGAGGGATGTAAGGAGACAGGTATGAGTAAGAACAGAGATCAGTGGGGGTATCTGTGTGACTAGTTGGAGGCATGGACTAGGGGAGAGATCCTATATGAGGGGAACCTAGATGAGATTCCTACCACATGCAGATTTAGAGACTGAAGTGGCCAGCTCTCATAGCCACTTCCATAGACAGGATTTCCAGAGGAGGGAGAAGAGCATCATTCCACCAACAAAAACTTCATCTCATTTTTGTTCTTGCCTACAAGTTGTACAGGGATAAAAATGAGGCAGAGACTGAAGGAGTAGCCAAACAGTGGTACCCCATCTTGAGACCCATCTCACCTGATAGACTATCCTTGACACTATTAATGATCCTGTACTCTGCTTGCAGAAATGAACCTAACATTACTGTCCCCTTAGAGGCTTCATGTAGCAGTAGATGGAAGCAACTCAGAGACCCACAGCCAGAGATCAGGAGGAGCTTGGGGAATCTTGTGGAAGAGGAGTAGATAGAATGAACAAGTGGGAGGAGCCTAGGACATCACAAAAGATCCAACAGAATCAACTAACCTGGACCAATGGGGCTCACAGAGACTGATTTACCAAGTAGGAAGCATGCAGTGGTTTTATGTACGCCTCCTACACATTTGTAGACAATGCATAGCTTGGTCTTCATGTGAGTGCGCTAACAACTTCTTTGCTCTCTGCCATTGGATACTCTTCCACCTACCTGAACTACCTGGTTGGGCCTCAGAAGGAGATGTACTTAGTACTACTGGTAACATATGTTCTAGGTTGTGGTGGTACCCAAAGAAGGATCCCCCTTCTCTGGCGAGAAGAGTGGTCAGTGGGGAGAGGGGTTTGTAAGAGTGGGACTTGGAAGAGAGGAAGGAGCAGGTCTATGATTCAGACTTAAATAAAATAAATTATCATGGGAAAGGAAATCATGAAAGCATGAAGTGACTGACCAGAAATCTTCTGGGGAGTGTTTTCTGAGAGTACAAAGAAGCTGTGGTTCAGAGATAGACCTTGTGCTGCCAGGTGATACTGATTTTGAAGGCATGAAGGAGTCATAGAATGCAGCTGAGGTTTGCCATGTGAGAGGCCAGGAAAGGTCATTGGTGAAGGTACAGCCTCAGTGGCCATTGAAGACCCAGGACTGAGGGGTCATGCAAAGTAGATGAGGCTTGGCACCATGAAGAGAGCCTATGAGAAGATATTGGTGAAATTGAATCCTATTTGCAGAGGGAGAACCTGGTGTACCAGAGATGCCAGTTAATGGTGTAGAACTCTTGGTTCCTCCAGCAGTTTGTCTTCTTGTACAATACCATGTTTCCCACCATGATAATGGATTGATGTCTGACACTGTTAGCCAGACACAATTAAATGCTTTCCTTTATAGGAGTTGCCTTGGACATGTTTGTCCATTTACAGAAATGGAACCCTAAGACAGTGGCTTATGTGTTGAACTAAAATTAATGTCTGAAAATAGAAAATAACACTAAGATACAAAAAATTACCAATTATCATTCTAAACTGTAAAAATGAGTTTAATCTTATTATTTAGATGAACAAACAGGTTGTTGACTGCATTCTGTAATAAACTTGCATTAAATTATAATCTATATTAAGTTATAACTAAAAATTATGACATTAAATTCTAAGAAGTAACAAATTATCTTTCCATAAATGTGAAAATGCATTTATCTTAGCTTCAATATATCAATAGGCATAGAGAAAACAAAGACAGAGAAGTAATAGTGGAGAAGCACTTAGATCTGGTTCCAAATTCTGAAATTGAACCCTACTGGTAATTATTTCACCTTTTTGTGTCATTTCAAAGAAAATTGTTCCCTTGGATAGCCTGTCAGAAAAGAATATTAAAAAGCATGAGACAAAAAAAATGAGGTTATTAGAGTGCTTTCTAAAGATGTGCATAAAAATTGGGATTTCAAGAATGTTTCACAGGAGTCTGTTGTGTCTCTACCATTTCTTTAGTCACCTACAGGAATATAAGAATATTCCTGTGGTAAGACAATGCTTATCATATATCTACATGCAGTGATATAAATAATGAGAAACATCCTTCCCAAAATTTAGTATAGCGTATGAGAACAACTTGTTCTTAATATCAGTATTTGGAAATCTTGAGATATTATTGAGAGTTTTACAATTTATAGTGTTTGGGGATGCTGACCCTGTTTTAATATATATTTTATTTCTTTGAAGAATACCCCAAAAATAATTACAGTAATGAATAAATGATTTGTTTTTCCTTTCCTTTCCAGGGTATATTCCATAAACCTAGGAAATATTTGACAGTAGGACTTTGAGATAACTTTTCCCACTGTATTAACTACCAAGATGGGTCAGAGAATGAAAGATAGACTCAGATCTGTTTCTTCCTTTTATCAAGTTTATTACTTAGGGTGAGTCTGTCCAACTCAGTTACCCTAATCAAGATAGCCGATCCCATACATATCAAGAAGCAAACCTAACCAAATAATCATCCTTAGAGGCTTCCATCCTAAGTGGCTCTACACCCTGCAAAATCAAAAGCCATCATTACCCATGAGAAGCGCACCTTTTTTTTTTTTTTACTTCTCATCCACACATATCACTTTAAGTCACACCTACCACCTCTTGTCCCATAGAGAAAAATGTCTTCAAAGTCTTCAAATTCTTTAACAATTCTAACATTATTTGAAAGTCCTAGTCTCAAGGGAGATGCTTAATGATGTTTAACTGTCAATTTCACTAAAACCAAAACAAATCTCTTACTTCTATTGGAATAAGAACTCCTAAAGTGATCAGTGGCACTATATCAAGGAAAAGTTGGACAAAAGTTTAACTGAAGCCCAAGAGGCAAAACAGAAAATCCTGCAGCTCAATATCCAGCACTGGGGACACATGATGTAATCATCTGGATTTTAAATGTCTTTTGCAGTTCAACCCAGATGTTCTGATAACAACAACAGACATTTTCTATCCTTTGGCTGCATCAGTTCCAAGACAGTAACTTTCTTTTAGCAGATGTTCAACGCCTTGGCATCTACAATTTCTGGGATCTCTATTAGAAACTAAACTTCCTGGTTATGGCTTCAAGGCAATGATATCTGGGGATTTCTTACAGAAATTCTAACAATGACACACATTGCCTGACATTAAATCATTCAGAAACTATGAACATGCAACCCCCTCAATATTGCATCTTTCATGACTTCAGAATTAGATCTAACATGAACAGCTCCATCAACCTCTGTGATTATATCAGAATGGATTCACATCCCCTTCATCCCCAGTGACTTCAGCTTCTGCCTGCTGATATGGAAGTAATTATGCCCCTACACAATGATTTTCAAGAAACATTAGACCCTTTTAGCAGCATTCTCAATTTAGGCTTTATTCTTTAAAACAAATCTGCATTTTTCATAAGGTGGAACTGTGTTCCAGGAGCTGTTCTCGAAGCATCTTTCCATTCTATTAGTGAAGTGCACCAGGTTTCTTTTAAAGCAATATTGTGGTTTCTGAATTACCTTCTCTTTGTTAAAACCACTAAACTTGCTCACACACAAACATCCTCAGCAATCTTCACATTTTTCTAATCACCTTTTCGTTTACACTGTAGACCCGAGTAAAAGCACCGTTCACGAGCCATGGCACAGATTGAATGCTGTTTGGTCTTGAATTTAGTGCCTTGTTCTTGTGAGAATCTGCATTCCAGTTCACAAGACAGGAACATAATAAAGCCAGATTCTGTGCTGGATGGGAGAAATGATGGCCTGAAGCTCAGCTCACAATACATTTCTTGTTCAGCTCTAAAATCTAATGAACTGGTCATTACTGTTACTGTCCACATTTCTCTCTCCATTCTCATCTCCCAAACTACCTCCAAAATGAACTGCCAAGCACTGCTTGCAGCCTTCCATGGTTTCCTAAAACGATTTCATAGTCTTTCCACCAAACAGGTCCAGAGGAGTAAGTGTCACATAGTTAAGTGTTATTTTTCTTTTATTTTCCCCTCAATAATTTATTTATTGACTTCATAGCTTGATTGCAGCCCCCCCTCTATTTGCTCCTCCCTGTCTCACCCATAAACCCACTGCCTCTACCCCTCACTGTTTCCTCAGAAAAAGGGAGTCCCCCGACATGGGTGCCTACCCACCTTGATACATCAAGTCAAAGCAGAATTAAGTGCATCCTCGCCTACTGAGGCTAACACCAAGGCCCAGCTATGGGAAAGGGATCCAAAGGTCCTCAACAGAGTCAGAGACAATCCCTGTTCCAATTGTTAGTAACAATATACATGAAGACCAGCTGCATATCTGCTACATATATGTACGGGGCTTAGGTCCAGCCCATGCATACTCTTTGATTGTTGGTCAGTTTCTTTGAGGCCCCTTGGGCCCAAGTTCTTTTACTAGGTAGGTCTTTGGCCATTCCAGCTACTCCATTCCTTCCTGCTACTCTTCCACAAAATTCCCTGACCTTTGCATATTGTTTGGTTTTGGGTCTCTACATCTTTTTCTATCAGTTGCTACAGGAAGACTCTCAGGGGATAGGATAGGCTTCTTTCAGCAAGCACTGCAGAATATCATTAATAGCTTCAGTGTTTAGTTCTCTCCCATTGGATGGGACTCAAGTTGGGCCAGTCATAGGTTGGCTGTTCATTCAATCTCTGCTCCATCTATATCCCTGACCTTCTTGCTGGTGGAACAAGCTTTGGGTTTAAGGGTTTGTGGATGGGTAGATGTCTCCCTTTCTCCACTGGAAGACCAGTTTGGCTACTGGAGGTGATCTTTCCAGGTTCCATATCCCCTGCTGCTAGAGGTCTCACCTAGGGTCATCCCAAGCTTCCCACTCTTATGTAGCAATTTCCTGTTAGTTACTGTTCTTGTTACTGTGATAAAAATAGCCTGACAACAACAATATAATGGGAAAATGAGAGTTTCTGATTTACTGTTAAAGACTGTAGTCCAGTCTTTACTGTTTCCTCTTACTGAGGAAATCCTGGAGAAAAGGAATTAGAGGTAGCTACACAAGTTGCACCCACAGAGTAAACAACATCTCCTTTTCTCTTTTATTTTAGTCCACCAGTTAAGCTGGATCTCCCCCATCTCAACCAACTTAATTTCTATAACCTCTAGTCCTCGTGCTAGTCACAGGCTTAACTCCTATTAGATTCTAGATTCTGTCTAAATCCTTATTAACCTTTCCATCACCTATCAAAAACCTTGACTCACTTTTAGTTTGATGAGTTAAAGAGAGACTATTTGTAAACTTAAAAGTTTAGAAACATATGATCCCAAGAACTGATAATAAATGTTACCATTTCAAAAATACTACTAGCACATAAACTGGTTTTTTGTCTTAATTAAAATATTGTAAATATCACAGTTAAGTTTCAATTCATCCTTTAAATACTTTTTAATAACAAAATTTCCAATTACTCTTTATTGCTATCACAGAGAAAGTGTTTATCCTAATTAATAAAATGTTGTTCTAAAAGAAAACACAAAAGTCCACAAGTGGCTGCCACATACCTGTATAACAGTCAAGTGACTTTTTAAAAGATGGAATCCATAATCATTAGCTCTTTAGTTCCTTCATTCTTTTCTTTTTTTCTGAAATACAGATTAAGCCAAAATATTTCTCCAGATTAACTCAAAGTCCAGAAAGCATTGCCATATTGGAAACATTTGCTAAATTTTGCATACTTCAGTAGGAATTTCTATAAATAGAACTGGCCTACCACACTGTAAACAACCATTAAATTGATATAAAGATTATTGAATCATTTTTTTGTGTGTGTTACAAGACATGAACATGAAATTAAATGGATGGGTGAGATTGTCCTTGCTTTTATTACCATGGCTCAATGAGAAGAGCAAAAAAAAAATTCTGGGGTGCTGTCTTGACTAGCATCTGGGAGCACTGGAAAATAAATTATGAGTAAATCGGGAAATAGTTATATATTTGTTTTTGAAAACCTCAGTACAAACTCTATTTGGATTAACCTTAGAGAAAAGTAGAATTTGCCAAAGCAAACCAAAGCCAAAGATTTCAGGAAAAGAGAGTATTGAGTGAAAATACAACATTGACTGGATCCCTGCACTTTATTAGTGCTTAGAAAATACATGCTTCATCAAGTTGAAGTAAATTGTTCTTACCTTGATAGATTTATTGGGCTCAAAGGAAGTTATTCAGAATAGAAACAAAGACAGATGTTTTGGCAAAGCACATGCCTAAAACAACATTATTTTTGGCAATCTTTTAGATTTAGTGATGGTGATGTATTTGAAAGTGGTTCATAGGAGCCTCAAAAATTTGGCATTGTGTATCTCTATGAATTTGTGGTTCAAGAGCAGAGATTTCAAGAGTGGATAATATGACAAAGCAATGGAGCTTTGTGTAATGATTACAGGTTTGTTACATTTCTTCATTTTTCTCTGACTTGGTACAGTTATTTTTCATGCTGGATACATTCAAGATTTTAAGCAGATATGAATGAATATCTGTTGATTGTGATAGGACAATGGTGTCAAACTTACAGAACAATTCAATCTAAGCCTGGCTTAATGAATCATTGAATTTATTTGTACAAGTTACATTCACCTGGATTCTTTCATAGAATAAGTTTCCTAATAAGATTAATTATTCCTGATTGCCTCCATGATCATCAATGAGGTACAATTTACAGTAGTATGTATAATACCATTAACTATACATTTGAATAAAATATTTTCTCTCCACCAATAGGCATTAGTTACCTATAGTTCCTTTGGGAAGGGTGTGACTTCACAAGGTCCTACTTCAGGCATAATAAAATTTTGAATGCCCAATCTGGCACAGGTACCATGAATGAATTCCCTCCTATATAGTAGGTCTATAATCTAATCAGAAATGACATGGACTAATGTAATTATTGTCATACCATTTTTGCACCAGTAGGCACATCTTGACAAACACATCAATAGTAGTACATAGCTTGTGACCGTTCTACAGAAGCCTGTGTTTCATTTTGAAGCACTATAGAAATTTGTCAGCAAGGAAGATGCTTCTATATCAGTTCCAGATTAATTTCTTTAGGTACTGCAAAGTGTGGGTTATCTCATCAAAAAGATGCTCATCATCCTGTTTCAGTAGTTAACTATGATCAATGATCAATTTCATTTGTTTATTGTTTGGGGAATTTAGGGTCATTCCGTAAATGCTCCTAGGGATGCACCCATCCCTGCACTGTGGTTCTCACCTGATTGCCTGTGGATTGCAGAAGTAACCTTATCTCCTTATTCAGGTTCTTTCTATTCAAACAGTTAAAAAAAATAATGAGCTTACAAATTAGCAGTTTACTTTAGAACATTTTCATACATTCTTCAAATTTGCTTTTGTAATCAGAAATTCTATTACATTTTTGGAGTTCATTTTGTAAATATGGTTATAACTCACTTTCTATTATCTTTTTGAGAATTTTGAAAACAGTGTATCGATCATGTTAAAACCCTCCCACCATCCATGTCAGATCCACAAGCCTTTGCTGATCACCCATTTCTGCCTTCTCTTTCTGATTGTTGCTACTTGTTTGTTTTTAAGCCATAGAAAACAATTTGTCTTGCTTCCTTATTCTTCGATGTGTATACTTCCACTGAAATGTGATTGACATATCCAGGGGATATTTTCTTATAGAAAACAGAATATTTTCTAGCACCCATCAACTGTCAATAATTCCTCAGATTTACATTAAATTTAAATTGGAGTTAATAATGGAAAGTTAGATTAGAGGAGAAAATAGTAGAGGGATAATTAACACTAAAGGTCTTTCAAAAAGCACATTTTGAAATCTACCTACTTTATAAGAAGTTACACATACACATTGAAGCATTTTTATCATTGCTGATTTAAAAATCTACCACAGGAAATTATAGCATTTCTGTTATATCAGAATGCACATTCATTTTCACCTTTATTCATTCAGTATGAGAACTCATTGATTACTACTGTTATTGGAATTATTGATAGAAATGTGGGTATTTTCATAATCTGTCACAGAACTCCAAGTCATATTATAACAATTTTTTGAACTGGCTCTCTCTAACAATGTAGCAGGGGAAAGGATGGGATTATTCACTGATTAGCATCACTCTAGCTTCCTTTCCAGGTATGGTGACTCACCCTTTTAATCTTGGCATCTTGGCATCTGGCAGAGACTAGTATATCTCTCTGAGTTTGAGGCCACCCTGTTTTACACAATGAGTTCCAGGACATCTAAAGCTATATAGTCAGGTTATATCAGAAATAAAAATCTAACTTCCTCACCATCTTCCACTGATAAGAATCAGCAACTGAGGTTTCCTTAGGGGAACACGTTATAAAAGGTTAGTTTTATCTCCACATGTGAATTTTACTGACACTACACAGTGGGTGCCCTTCCTTATAATTTAGTGAATGTCCTCATTCTGTCTTGGCCATGTCTAATACATAATCATTGTACTTTATGACATCTAGTAAGATCAGTCCCCACTCCTAGAGTGGTCTCTGATGACACCATAATGTACAGCTATAGTGACTGACAGGAGAAAAATATACAATGTCTCCATGTTCCTCCATCATCATTCTGGTTGAACATTGAGATGAAATTCAGATTGCTTACTCATGTTTTCTAGCAGGTATAGGGGAGAAGCTGAAGGTTTAATGGCTTTTTCTGTAGCAAGCTAGGAAAGATCATTTTCTAGAATTTTCTGTATGATAAATTGTTCTGTTTCCTGGTCTTTTATACACGACTGGCAGACTACTTGGTGGGTTTTATTGTTCAAAGGTATCAATATTTTGTTGTAGTTAAATTGTCTCATGTCAAATCCAGAACTGGTACTGTGGAAGAACAAAGAAATATACCAGCATGCCAGTCAGTCAGTCATTCTCCAAGTCTTCAGTGTGTGTTTTCTCCATTAAAATCATGTTTAGTTTATAAGCTTGATTTCAGGGGAAGTTAGTTGTATTTAAATGCAAGGTTAGAGAAAAAAATTTGCATCATGTCTTTGTGTGTGTGTGTGTGTGTGTTCACAGGCATGTGTGTCTGAGTTTTTCTATGTCTGTGTAATTTAAACATTTGAATTTTAGTTTCTTGTTCCTGTGAGTTGGCTCCATGGAAGATAGTGATTGAGGCTAAGCCCAATGCACTTATTTTAATTTCAGATAGCTACATGCTGGAAAGTGGCAATTGACTACTGAAAGTTGTCTGTTGACACACCGTTGTGTGTGAACACACACAACATACATACAATAACACATACAATCTCCTATACCTCAGATCAGAGGTGGCCAGTAATATAAATTACTCTCAAAACCACAGACTTCCCAAGCTCCTCCAAACAGGACCAGAAGTAACTAATAGCTCAAATGACCTCTATGCTATGGGTATGACAGAGACCAGACCAAATCCTCAGGCCTTTAAGAAAGCACAGGAAGCCTATTTCTACATCTTGTTGTCTTGGAAAGAATGGTATACAGTTTGAGTTGAATTTCCATGTGATTATGTTTTATTATGCACTGGGGATGTATTACACCAGGAATTTTATTTCCCCAAATATACTGTTTGCATTTGTTGGAAACAAACTGCTTGCTTGGCACTAGACTCCATGAAGCCCTCATCCAGGTTGTAGAGGTAAAACTGCACTGGTTTTTATTCTTGTCCCTCCCATGTGTGACCCCTACAGTGACCCTTCAGAAAGGAGAATGGAAGGAGAAGAATCTTGCTACTGGTTTTTGAATTTGGCATTTTTCTGGGTTAAATGTAAAGTCACATTTTCACCACAATAACCCCCTATTGTATGGAAATAATTCTCAGACTATTCGCTTTCAGGGTGGAGATTAGTACTTGAAATGTTAATTCTATACATTCTTCCCTGAAAATGAACTTAAGGAATAAATGGCATTTCACTCATTTAAATTGGAGTTATAGCTAGAGATTAATAGTGCATGCTTGCATAAAAATCAGAGAATAGTAGCATTCATGAAAGTTTAAATATGGAAAAATTTGATTTACCTAAGGACAAAGGTTGTTTTCACTTTTAATTAATAAATATCTTATTATTAATTGATAGTAATAAAAAGCATCTTAGTTTGTCATAAAAATGATAAGTATATTTAGAAAAAATTTATTTCCACCTACCAAGCACTTAGCTGCTCAAAGTTTGGAAGCATGGATAGAAAAGAACTTGCCCTTCACCATTGCCTTCATAACTGTCAGGCCTGAAAATAACATGCTATGGGATAGAGTTCTCTAAGGAATTATGATTTATTGAAGGCTGGCTTACAGACAAAAGACTTGCCTCTGTCATGTGACAGGAGATCAGAAGATAACTTCATTCAGAGAGCTTCTGTTCAATCAGCCTCTATATTTTCAATCTATTTTAAGAGAAGGAATAGAAAATGTAAACAGTATGGCCTAAATCATGTTTTGTAAATTGGTAAGCATGATGGAATTATATAGTAGGGTATATATATATATATTATATATATAGATATATATATATTATATATATATATAGAGAGAGACCGACAGACAGACAGACAGACAGACAGAAAGAAAGACAGAGACAGACAGAGTCAGAGAGAGACAGAGACAGACAGATTAATCCCTGTATAATATTATTTATATACCCACCATGATTATCCTAGTTAAAAAATAATTAAAATTAAAATTAAAAAAAATATTGAACATTCTAGGAACTTTACAAAAATTCTCGATATGTATTCTATCACCACTGAATAGATCAATCACAATGCCTTTTAAGATACCTGCTGGAATAAACTATGTTAAAAAACAAAAAGGCATAAAACTTGTCCAACTCTTTTGCTGAGTTAAAATAACATTCTTACGTCTGACACATAGTTTACTTTTAAGAAAAACAAAATTTTCTGATAGACTATCAACCTTCTCATACCAATAGTTATGACAATGACAATTTATGACACGAGTCTCACTAGTCGGGTTACTGTAAGGACCACCATTAGAACTAAGTCTGCCACTGCAGGATAGTTGGATCTCTTTTGGCCATTTCTCTTCTTACCTAAATTTGCCTAAAGACCTGTTTCTTTATATGAATTGAAAGTTTATTATGAGCATTTTTACCTGAGTGCTTTTTACTCTTTAGTGTATTAAGACAAAGTTTATACTCAATTGGGAAGCAAACCTATTGTCTTTTTTACTTTACCTAACATAATAAGGTCTAGATCTATTTCATCACAAATGGTACAATAGTTTTCAGTAGACTGTTCATGTTTTGCTTCTATACACTTGGCTGTTCTCCTTGAATATTCTCCATTATTTTCTATCTTTGGAATATGTTTATTGAGTCACTCCCATAAAAATGAGCATTATCTAAGCTTAAGCATGTTTAAAGTAACTTAAATAATAAAAATACTAGTAAATTATTCTCTTTTTCAATTTTTATTGGTTATTTTATTTATTTACATTTCAAATGTTATCCCCCTTCCCGGTTTCCGCTTTGTAAAACTCCTATCCCATTCTGTCTTCCCTCTGCTTCTATGAGCGTGTTCCCCTACCCATTCATCCAATCCCACCTAACCTCCCTAGCATTCACCTACACTGGGGAATAATTTAGCCTTCACAGGACCAAGGGTCTCCCTTCCCATTGATGCCAGATAAAACAATCCTCTGCTACATATGCAGATAGAGCCGTGGGTCCCTCCATGTGTATTCTTTGGTTGGTGGTTTAGTCCCTGGGACCTCTGGGGGTTCTGGTTGGTTGATATTGTTCTTCCTATGGGATTGAAAACCCCCTTTGCTCCTTCAGTTCTTTCTCTAACTCCTCCATTTACATTCCCATGCTCAGCCAGATTATTGTTGGCTGCATGCACCCACACCAGTTTTGGTCAGGCTTTGCCATAGCCTCTAAGGGGACAGTTATATCAAGCTCCTATCAGCAATCTCTTCTTGACATCAGCAATAGTGTATACATTTGGTATCTGTATATGGGGTGAATCCCAGGTAGGGCAGTCTCTGGATGGCCTTTCCTTCAATCTCTGCTCTACTCTTTGTCCCTGTATTTTCTTTAGAGAAAAGCAATTCTGAGTTAATATTTTTGAGATCAGTGGGTGGTCTCCTTCTTCAACTGGGACCAGTGCCTAACCTCTGGATATGGTCTAATTGGTTATCTCTTCCCTTTGTTGGGTATTTCAGATAAAGTCATCTTTGATGGGTCCTGGGAGCATATTGCTTAGTAACTTTTTCTTAAGTTTCAAAAATGATCATTCTCATTAACAGCTAGTAAACTGATAATAGTGATATCCAGGATATGATGAACACAAATACGTTTAAATAGACAGGAATTTCAATGACAAATTATTATTTGTAAAATTGAAATTAATTAACAGAATAATTATTTCTATTTGCATAATATTCTAATGTATTCTTTATGCAATTTAATATTCTCTCTTCACTTCTGAAAATACTATGAATGAGAATTCATTATTTTATTTATACTTTTGATTTTTCGTTTGAAAATTCTATATATAAATCTATATCATATTTTATTTAAGATTAATATTTTAGCAATTGTTTTATAAGACAAAGACAAAATTAATGTTACCTATATTAAATATAAGCTATAACTATCACCCCTAAATAGAGATTCAAACCATATACAATCTACTATTTAATTGCTATTATCATTTTTCAGAACTGAATGAAGTTCTGAGCTATGAAATGTTTTTTTCAAGGTGACATTGTTCATATGTGTCTAATTTCAAATACTGACCCAGATTTAGTTGCTTTTAATTCTAATGCTCTGAAGTGTATTACATTGGGAATTACATTATGACTAATTATGTTTAAATGTGTTTCCCACATCCTGCTCTCTATGTGATGATACTTTTACTAAACATGTGATTATTCAATAACTCTGAACACGCCAGACAGCAGCAAAATTTATTTATAAAGTGCCTTTCAAGCAAAACATGTATCTGTAGGTTTGTTGCTCTGTGTGTATTCCCAAGGTGACCACATGGAGGGGGTGGAGCAGAGGGCTGGCTCCAGGCTTGCAAGTACAGCATATTGTCTGGCTTTCTTTTCTCTGCTTATCTCCTGTGGGCCCTCAAGAAACAAAGTTTGGGGCTGAAGGATTAGCCTCGGCAGATCCACTTATTTGATTAGTGTCCTGCCTGCTCTGCTTTTCCTCGGGTTCATTGATCAAGATGATTGCATCCCTGTCCTTTGCTGGGCCAGCCAGGCAGAGGAGAGGGATCATTTGCTGAGAAGTGAGTCCTCAGGGCAGGCCGGTGTCTGCGAATGCACAACCCACTGGCCAGTTTGCTATGGTGTCCAGTAATAAAAATAATAAAATGAGGGAAATGGCCTCTCTGTTAGAAGGAAATACAATTCTCCTCCGATTCACAGCCAGTAAACTTGGACTTTGACACAGCTGGTGAACTGTGTTTGATGGTAAAATAGTCTCCCAAAGATGAGGCAGATGATCCGTAACTTGAAGAATTTCAGAGTGGTGTGATCATAGCCTGACACAGGAGAAAATAAGACAAAATGCTCTCTGAAGATAGCCAACTGTGAATGTGTGGCTCGAATTTTAACATCTCTAAGTCAAATTGGTAGCACATAAAGTCAAGGGAAAACACCAATTCATGCCTCGTGAGAATTTAAAGAAAATCTCAGCTACAGCTTAGTACTGATATATTGGATATATCTCTTTCTCAATAAAATAAATTATCTCAAAACTTATACTGTTTAGAATCATGCTAAAAGCAGGCTTTATAATAAGGAGCATTTTTCTGCTCTTGAAGAGGGCCTTGGAGCTAGATTCCAAGCCCCCACTTTTAGTGCATCACAACTGCATATAATTCCAGTTACAGGAGATCTAATGCCTTTGTTGATCTGTGTTGCATAAGGCAATATGATTAAACATCAACTAGTATTTAGTTTATTTGAGAGAAAAAAACATGAATTTTATGTTTACTTCCACACAAGGGAAAAGTATTTTCACCTTAGGCTTAAAGGAAAATCAAATCCTAGAGAATATAAGACAGAGTGTCTTTCTTTCTTAAATTTTTATGTGACAGTGCAGTATAACAAAATGATTAAGTCACTAATTCTTTTTTGATTTTTACAAGTGAAAATTTGCATTTAATGGGCCATCTAATTAAATATGTAAAATTTAAATGAAGAAATAGTGAATGCTTACAGGGATAATAATTAGTTTTATTGCAAAAATTTATTAACCTTTCCTTTTCATGTTTTTATAATAAAATGTATCATTTGAAATTATTCCAGAGTTCATTGTATTAGCATACCCCTGCAAAGCATGATTTCAAATGTCCTTAATATGTCATCTCTCAGTCTTCTGCCTTATCTTTATAAGTGCTTGAGCTGCAGATGCTCCACTCGTGATAGTGTGAATTCGCGTATGTTTCAATACACAAATGCTCCCTAGAGCATCCATTGCATAAATGACTTTTTATATGAGACCTAATTTCAAGTGAAATGTTATTTTTTGAAGTCTTCATTACATATGAACAAGTATCTTGGGGTATCCTGTGATACTTTCACCTCATTTCATAAATCTACAAGAGAACAAGGCAAAGGAAGCTTTAGCACACATAGAAGAAAGGTTAATAAAACATGACTATGGAGCAAGTTAATGTGATGCAGACACAGGATGGAGCTATACTGCTTAACTCCTGGTGGCAGAAGTTGGCTCTTTAGAATCTTACACCCTTTCTTATCAGAGCTCGGTGATATACATGGTAAAACTTCCTAGTCTGTACTTCGAACTAATCCAGAAAGACATTTATGTATTAAAACATAATTAAATTAAGTGATGGATACAATCAGACTTTGGGATTCATTCGCATGGACTCCACCAATTGAGTTGTCTTGTCATTCACCTTTAGCATGAGTACTCTAGCAAAATATTTCATAACCTAATTACACCAGAGTATTGTATAGATTTTACCCATGTCATAGGAAAGTGAACAGAGAACTATCAAATGCAAATGTGTGGGTCCCAAGAACAATGATGAACTTATAGCACTAACCCAGCAAGAGTGCTGAGGCCATCTTCTAGTCTGAAAAACTGTAGAACTTTTGATTAGACAACTATTCACAGTAGTCAATCATGGTGCTTGGTTGATATTGTTTTAATGTATTAAATAATGTTTACCATGTGTTAGCAAGACGTGTATGAGCAGAAAGAGAATGAACACTCAATGCCATTTGCTGGCAGTATGTTAAAACGAAAAGCAATTTGGAAGACCACTCTCTCTCTTCAACTTCCTATATGTCTTCGTGAAAATTAATAGTTCTTGTCTCCTTTCTGTTCTCATATAGGGCATCTCCTATTGATTAAGTTTAAATCCTCTACATTTATCTGACTTCAGTATTATAGTGATAGAAAGAAGGACTCAATGTTAATTCCAGAACAAAGTTGCTCAGTAAGTAGTCATAATCTACATCTAGATGTACATTTTATACATTAATGCATTATATGTATATCATTACATATGTCATATATCAATGCATTAATATATATCTGGATGTATGTTATGTACAAAATGTAGCATCCAGAAGAAACTGGATTTAAACATAACACTGTTTATTTCTTGTCAGTCCTGATAAGAATAAGATATATGGACAGGCTTCCTGAAGCCTTCTGTGTATGTGCATGTGTGTGTGTGTGTCTGTGTGTGTGTGTGTCTGTGTGTGTGTGTGTCTGTGTGTGTGTGTGTCTGTGTGTGTCTGTGTGCGTCTGTGTGTTTGCAGGTGGGATCTTACATACCACATGTAGGCACCCGGGCGCCTAAAAGATGGCGCCAGCCTCCAGTACACCTTCGCCATAAACAAGGCCACTGCGCAGGCACTAGCCCGAATCTGGCACTAACCCTTCCCAAGCGGGTGCATACAAATCAAAGTGCTGGCAGATTGACCAATCCCAGGAGGACACATAGCTCTCCCCAGTGCTGGGGTGTATATAAGCAGTCTTCCCTGGGTTTCCAGAGTTCCCATAGCATCGAGGTGTTCCTGAAATAAAAAAGGCTGTTGAGAAGAATCCGACCATGTTGCATTTTTTCTTGCTGGACGAGGTGAGCGCAACAACCACATACATACTGTTTGATTTCTTTAACAGACAGACTTGATGCCATTTTCATAAGGAATAATCCCGAAATCATAATTATATTTATAATTAAAGTCTAGAATATTTAGTTTAAGAAAACTTTAAATTGAAAATAAAGGTTTTAATATATTTAGTCTTATTCTCTATCATTATTTCATATTTTTCTCTTTTTAGCAGTCCTATTTTTTAATTTCTTTTTTATTATTTATTTGCATTCCAAATGTTGTTCCCCTTCCAAGTTCCTGTCCACAACCCTCCTATCTCCAACCTGCTGGTCTCTAAGAGGCTGGTCCTGCACTCATCCACCCAAACTGCCTCACCCTTCTAACACCTCTCTTCTCTGGAGCACCAAGCCTCCATAGGACCAACTGCTTCCCCTCCCACTGATTCCAGATAATGCAGTCCTCTGCTACATATTTAACTGGAGCCAGGACTGGCCCATGTGTACTCTTTGCTGGTGGCCTAGTCCCTGGGAGCTCTGGGGGTCCAGTTAATTGATACTGTTTTTTCTTTTTATGGAGATGAAATCCCCTTGAACTCCTTCAGTCCTTCCCCTAACTCTTCCATTGGGATCCCCAGGGCTCAGCCCAATGGTTGACTGTGAATTTCTGCATCTTCCTTTGTCAGGTGCTGGCAGAGCCTCTCAGAGGACAATGATGCCTCTGAGACAGAAGACACCTGTCTGCAAGCACATCTTGACATCAGCAAAAGTATTGAGTTTGGTGTCTGTGGAAGGGATGGATCCCAAGGTAGAATGGTCTCTGCATAGTGTTTCTTTCAGTCTTTGCTCCTGTATTTCCTTTAGACAGGTTCCACTTTGGGTTAAAATTTTTGAGATGGGCAAGTATCTCTATCTCTCAACTGGGGGCGGGGGGTGCATGTCTGTCTACTAGAGGTGATCTCTTCAGGTTCTGTCTCCCCACAGTTGGGCATTTTTGTTAATATCATCCCAATTGGTTCCTGGGAGACTTTTGAATCCCTGATGTCTTGGACTTTGTCTTGGTTCCTCCCATTCCCCACCACCCACTGCTATTCATTCTCCTGGCCCTATGGACTTCTTTCTTGTTGCCTCCCCCTTAAGTGATCCTGACCCCTTATTTCCCTGACCCTCCCCTCTCCCATCCAGGTCCCTCTCTTCCTCTGCCTCCCTTCATTATTTTTTCCTTCTTCTAAGTGTGATTGAAGCATCCACATTTTGTCCTTCCTTCTTGTTAAGCTTCATATGGTCTGTGAGGGCTAATATCCACTTATCAGTAGTGTACATACCATGTTATATACTTTTGGGTCTGAGTTACCAAAAAATCAAAATCAAGTTGATATTTTCTAGTCCCATCCATTTGCCTGAACAAAATAAAGTTATACATACATATATATAAAGTTATATATAAAGTCCTCCTTTATAATAGCTGATTAGTATTATATTGTGTAAATGTACCACATTTTCAGAATCCATCCTTCAGTTGACAAACATCTGGATTGTTTCCAGATTCTGAACTTTATAAATAAGGCTGCTATAAACATTGTGGAGGACATGTCCTTGTGATATGGTAGAGCCTCTTTTAGGTATATGCCCAACTTTTGTCTGTATGAGCCTTTGAAATCAACAATAGCATAATTTTCTCTTTAGTGTATTAATCAATTTTGCCATTATGCATATGATGCGCTCTGTGCAAATGGTACTAAGTCTTTTTAAAAAATTACTAGAATATTTCATTCATTAAAGTATATAAATGATTCAGGCTATTATGTACAATGTTTATTGACATAAAAGATTAATTAATAAAATATTATGTGTTTATTGCTTCAATAAGCATTACAAAAAGTTTTTTAATTAAATTAAAGTAACATACATTATTTCTAAAGCATTACAAGATTTATGCCAACTTTAATACAAATTTCCATACTTCAAACAAATTTTGCTAAGCTAATGTAACTAATTCACATCTTAAATGATATAAATAAATATAATGTCTTAATAATAATGTTAGCTCATGCAGTAAACAAATAATCATTTCACATTAATCACCATGATTCTGATTATGTAAATGGAATTTTCAGTTCTTAAGTGAGTATATTCAAACACATGTAACCATAATCATATTACAATAATGTTAAATTAATGAAATAATCTCACACTAAATAATGAATCAGTAATATTTTCGATAAACTATAGTTATTTGTTTAGTATAAAATAATTTTCCTCTGATGATATAACTTAAAGGGTATGTTTGCTTGTTACTGCTAAACCTGAAGAGGTAATTTAGAAATTCTAGAATCCAATCTTCATCCTAGTGGATAGAACTTGGGGCCTCTTATGGAAGAACAGGAGGAAGGATTGCAGACCCTGAAAGGGATAGAAACTCCACATAAAGACCAACAGAATCAACTAACCTGGACCCTTGGAGCTCTCAGAGTCTGAACCACCAACCAGTAATCATACATGAACTGAACCTAAGCCTTCACACACATATGTAGCAGATGTGCAGTTTGACCTTTATGTGGGTACTGGAGTGGGGGGTGTGTCTCCCAAATGCTGTTGCCTGTATGTGGGATATGCTCTTCTAGCTGAGCTGCCTTGTCTGGCCTCAACAGGAGACGAAGTATAAAGATGTAAAACATCTAAAAATTACAGATTAAAAATCTGACTAAATTATGTAATTTTTCTCATGATGTAAACAGAAATTTCCCTTTTCAGTCTATCCATTAAGCTATATGCCAGCAGAAATTGAAAGTGGTAATCCATTACAACATATGCAAATGAAACACAGTTAGTTATTTCTTAATACACTTATTTGTAGAAAAACTGTACATAATAAATGTAAGATAGATGGATGATATGAAACTATCATCATTAACTATGATTGAATGCACATTGCACAGCGTTTACTAGTTCAACTAGATTATTCACACAAGACCATGTCAACTCTGTGTCTGCAGTAAGAATACTTCATAAAATGAAAATTTCAATAGCCTTCCTGAACCAAGGAAAATAAGATCCTAGATCATAGAGGAGAACTAATTTTAACATTTTCCTAATTCAGGGTAATACCTTAACTGCACCTTACATACTTATTTTTAAATCAATTGATTCATGTACTTCTTACCATATGTCAAAAAATCTTGCTTTTGTTATAGACATAGACTATTTGAAAATAGCATAGTTAATAATATTGAAAGAACAACTGACTATGAAATGCCTAACCCATATGATTACAACTACAATAAAAGCCTACATTTTTTTTGACACAAGGAACATAGAGTAATAAGTGGCCAAAAGAGTATAGGAGCCAGATGATCTACAAACCTGTTCCTCAGTGGAGTCATTTGGGTCAGAGTAGAGCTGTACACATTAATTCTCAACAGTATGATTCTCTAAAGAAGACTTGGACAGTGCAAGGGCAAGTTAATGCACCAATGTGCATAAGAGCAATTTCATTGAGTCCTACTCCTCAATATGAAATTACAGCTAATCAATGGCTACAGAGAGAGGGAAAATCTGTCTTCTTCAAGAGTAAACCCACTGTTAGGTTATCCAATTTCATTTGGTCACCCATAAACACATATAATGAAACACAAGCAACATTTTATTACTATATCATTACATAGGTACTTATAGGAATGACAATGTTAGTAATACACAGGTTAAAAAAAGATATACTATCCAAATGGTTACATCATTGTGATATTCAAAATGGCAATCAAGATATGTCTTAAACAAAACCTACATGATTAACCAATAGGTTGGAAATTGGGGAAAAAAAGAATTATCTATTGAGATACTTTATTAAACTGTGCCTGATATTGAAAGGAAAATCATGTTAACATGATTGAAAGACAGAAAAAATAATGAGTTCTATTTGAAGATGGCAGCAATATTATCTTCAAGATTTCATCTGAGGAGATACTCTTACAGTTTGAGTTTGTAATTTCTCTTAAAGTCTCATACATTCCAACATTTATTCCTCAGCATACAGTACTTATTTCAGAGAATATGGAATCTTTGGTACTCAGAACCCAAGTGGCAAATTTGTAAAAAAAAGAATTATACTCCTCTCCCCAATATCTGTGGTACAAAATAGGCCTTTACTATTAGCATCATCTGTCAGGTACTTTGATAACAACAACTCAAAATCAATCAAGTCGCGATGCTTATTCTTTATCATGCGCTATGGTTTAGAGGCCTGCATTTTCAATTCACCAGAAAAATCCCTGCATGATAGTCACTAAAAAAATCCAGTATTTCAGCTATAATTTCTCTATTGAAATGACCAGTGTCACTGTGATGTGTACAACCACACCATCCTTATATTTATTCTCTGTTTACATATATGATTATTAACCCAGTACTAAGTGAACTGGTCTAAAATAAAATTGTACGTCATAAAAGATATATTGCATTTTAGATGTGTTGTTTAAAGACTCTAGACATAGTAGAGTATTAGTAATGATATTTTCTTATTTGTGTGTTTGCATGTGTGTTATATAACTGTAACTTTTTATGTTTGGAGGCCACAGATTAATATTGGTCATTGTCCTTTAACAATGTCCACCTTAGCTCTTGAGCCTATGTTATCTTCTTAGCCCCTAGAGATTACTCATTGGTGTGACAGGCTGACCAGTCATTTCTGAGAACCATCTGTTCCTCTTGCCCCAAACCCAAGATTACAGACAGGCTTTTACTTCGAAGCTGAGCAAGCCTGTGAATCCAGGTCCTCACACTAGTGTAACAGGACTTGTACTCATTGACCAATTCCTTCATTCAAGTGTTTAATTAGATTTTTAAACAAAATTAAGATGATCCATTAAGAAAATGATTTCTATACACATTTAGAATTTCAATAAGGGAGGAATAATTTACTGTTAGGGCAATGTCTTCTATTCTGAGGCTGCTTCAAAGGTGTTCTATGGACAGATGTAAAATGTGTACTGTATGTATTGGTATACCTCCATTCTGCCAGTCTCTTGTTTGAAACATTTTATCCAAACTCTAAACATACATGATTTTTGACATCAGAAATATCTAGGTTAAAATATTCTATCCCCTTTAATAGACCTTCACACTTATATGAAAAGATTAAATAGCAACATAAAAGATTATCTCATTAAATTTTAACTGTACAAAACTAATTAATCAGCTTAATGTTGGACCAAAGTAATGAAAGCATTCGATTAGCAAGATAAAAATCAAGATTCAAACTATATAAATAGACCTATCTGCTTGTTTTATGATTTCTGGGTCTCAGTGTATTTGTCTGCCAAATTCTTGCATTCTAATTGTTGAGCATGGTGAACTCAGAATATGTCATTTGCTGGAATAAATTTGCTATATGGATGCAATCTTTGTCTCTTAATGTGATTTATTCAATGAAATAAAGTATCTATTAGAATCTGATAAAGACAGACTCATATCACACCAAGACAACTGAAGGTTTTCATGCAGTATCGCTGTGAATAGCCCTCTCATGAACAAGGAATATGAACTTACTTGTAGTAGAAGGCTTTATTATATACCCTAAAATAGAAGGGGGACATATTTCTAGAATAATGTTGCAACAAGTTTTTAAATATACACCTGTAAAGTTTTCCCCTGACTTCCATATGTGTGATGTGGGTTATTTGATGCTGTCTGCACTCTTCTCCCAGACTGAACCACAACATTCTGTAAAAGAAAACCTCATTGAAAGAGGAAGTAAGCAATTAAAAAAATAGCTTCAGGAAATCCCTGAAACTGAGCAGACTCACTTCTAGACCCCTCACTCCAAAAGAGTATATTAATAGTAAAGACTTCTGAGGTGCACTGTCAGAAAAACTCAGGTACCTAGAAGAAGCAGAGAGGATCTCATCAGCTCAATATAACCTGAGAAAATGTTCATTATCACGAGGAACAAACGAGTAGAGGAGCTGCCTGGAAGAGGGTTAGACCAAATGCACCACCTTGAAAGGACACTCTCCAGAGTGTTGAGCCTTTTGTAGGCTCTGCTGTGCACTCCAGGATTCTGCATTTGTGAGCTGTCACATGAGATGGCACAGGCTTTTGTGACAGAGCTGTGTTTTGAGTTATATATGCTCCTATAATGAAGCTCACTGATGTCCCCGTCAGCAAACCATATCCCACCACAACAGCAAACAACTCTCAAAACGTTATTTATTCTCAATGTTTTTGATGATATCCGAACATTGCTCTGACATGGCCTTCTTTTCAGGGTTAGTAGATATATGTGCATTGCACATTCCCAGGAAAATGTATTACAGCACACTTGTACACAAACAAACACATAATATACAACATACATAAACAAACAGTATCAGGAAGTAACTTCAAACAAATTTAATAGTATATGAACAATAGTTTAACAACAGGGAATGTAAAGGTCTATTAGATTTATAAAAGCATATAGACCATATTTGTCACCAAGAACATTTAAAGTATAAGAAACTTGCATTTGTATTATTTGTTCCAAACATGAAACCTAAAAATAGAAATAAAGAATAGGATTTATAGTTATGGTAAATTTTAGTGTAAATAACTACATCCATTTAGAAAATAATTTGTCAAAATCTGATAATCATAAATATGTTTAGTTCTGCTGATAATTTCATTAGCAGATGAAAGTAAATATATATATGATTAGTATAATATCTATAGTTATACATGTATATATTTCTAAGAATACACAGGCTATCATCATTATGACAGCACAGATGGAAAAAGGTAAAGAATCGGTGACTAAAGAGAACTGAATTCATATCATGATATTACATGAGTGGAATTTGAACTTTTATACTAGGCAGACCATATATAAATGACTGAAGAAGTTAGTAGTACGGTCATTACAGAAAAGCAAAAATTACTTAGAACTTATCAAAAATTTATGAAAGTTTAAGAATATTCAACAAACAAGTAAAACATGTAGCAAAATAATTTTGATATATTGTCATGATTTAAAAGAATTATATTTTCATGTACACAAGATGTATTTTTCTCTTTAGAAACAATTTAGAGCAAACATGCCAAACTGAATTTCTTAATTCAGTATATCATTACAGTTATAAAATATAATACTATAATCCTTCCAAACATTAAATATTTTATAATGAACTATGTTATGCTTACTAAATTCATGTAAAACTGTATAAAAAAACAACTAATTAAAATAATTCATTTGAGAATTAGCACTTAGAATTCTAAAAATAAGAGGAGAGGAGAGGTAGCATCTATAGTTTGAAATTCTCATTCATAGTTGTCTAAGCACTCACTCCATTTTGTTGTTGTTTGGTTTTTTGGTTTTTTTAATCACTATGATTTTACTATCATCTCCCTTAAAAATAGATCTGAATTTAATAGCTTATCACCTTGAAAACCATATCAGTAAACATAATAAATACCTAATACAGGTAAAAACATCTATAGAGTCCTTCTACTGCTTTCTAAAGAAACCTCCACTGGCGTTCAGTGATCCTTCGTCAAACTCAATGTAACTTCCAGGAAAATGCAACCATCTATCTGTGGGAAAACTGCTAAAGTTTTTTGTTGTTGTCGTTGGTCCATGTCCACAATGACCACTTAACTTCATATAATATGGAAGGCTCCCTCGTCAATAATTGGGCTTCTCCTTCTCTGACCTTGTCTGGGGAAATTCTACCTGAAGAATGTCACACAGCTTCAATTATCAATTTCCCTCCTGTACCAGCTAGTTTTGTGTCAACTTGACCTAGGCTGGAGTTATCACAGAGAAAGGAGCTTCAGTTGAGGAAATGCCTCCATGAGATCCAACTGTAAGGAATTTTCTCAATTAGTGATCAAGGGGGAAAGGTCCCTTGTGGGTGTTGCCATCTCTGGGCTGGTAGTCTTGGTTCTATAAGAGAACAGGCTGAGCAAGCCAGGGGAAGCAAGCCAGTAAAGAACATCCCTTCATGGCCTCTGCATCAGCTCCTGCTTTCTGACCTGCTTGAGTTCCAGTCCTGACTTCCTTTGGTGATGAACAGCAGCATGGAAGTGTAAGCCAAATAAACCCTTTCCTCCCCAACTTGCTTCTTGGTCATGATGTTTGTGCAGGAATAGAAACCCTGACTAAGACACCTCCTAATGATAAAATCTGTACTTCCAGCACCTGAGATTCCTGAAATGCTTCTCCAGGCTGAGGAGGCCTTCCAGGTACCCTAAGTCCCCAGCCTAGAAGTTCCTACTCTCAGTCCTTCAAATCTTTATAAGCTTTGAATCACCCTAAGTAAAGTGGATCTGAATACTGATTGCTGGTCCTGGTGAATAGGTGTGGTCATTCACTCTACATAGTCACAGGGTGTCTGAATGCTCAGCTGGGCCCTGTGGATTCAGTTGGCTGATGATCCACGAGAGTGGGGAGCTCCCCATCTTTCTGACTGGAAATGCCGAGTGATTCCAAATAAAGAGGAAAATGTTCTGGCTTCCTAATTCACAAAACCAGGGATCAAGTAACAGGTTTTAAAAGACTGCATCTTTTATACTGCATGATTAGTTAATGGATGACAGCTAATGGTAAATACACATAACTGAGACCACATCAATTTCTGAAACTTTGAAGCAAACCTGAATTATTGAGGATATAAGATTACAGAGGAAAATGAGGACCACCTGAAACTCTGATTCTGGGTTGACACCCTTAACACTTTTAGATGAAATGACATACTTATGTTTTAGTATTGAGACTGAAATGGGACTTGAGTTTAATAGTTTAATCATAGTTTATCTTAGATATGTCAGGAAATAATGAAAGAAATTATACACTTGGCTTTATGTGTTAATTTTGCATGAACTCTAATTTACCCTGTGAACCAGGTTAAGAAAGTAACTATGCATACTTCAGTATTAAGTAACAGAAGAGGATCTTTGACTGATACTTAATCATGCAGAAAATGCATAGCAGCACAATGAGACTGTATCCTTAGGGGATGGTGAGAGGTACTGCCTGAGCAGAGTTTTCAAAGAAGCATCAAGCTTTCTAAAGAAAACAGTGAAAGGAGAACAAAAAATACGACATTTATATGCATACAGACCTCAGAGCAGATGATCAGCCAGAGAAAAGTATTGAAACCTACAGATGTGTTAATTATACTGTGAGGAAAAGATGTAAATGTTGATGCAGTGTAAAGAGCTAACAAGACAAAAAGTCAGAGCAAAGAAGATAGTGCAACCATTTCTCTCAGAATGCTTTCAACTCACAGTGAGAGAATTTAATATCATTTTATTGGTGTTTGGAAAAGAACCAAAGACTGGAAACAGTGAAACCATTAATTTATCTACTGAGGGGGAAAAAGTCTTTATTGGCTCTATCTCTGGCTTAAGGAAATAAAAAATAAAAATCACTGAAAAGGTAAATGAAGTAAACTCAGTCCCTGCATCTCACTGAAGATAAGATAGACTTCATAGATAGTCTCTGATAGTCCAACTGGAATTAGGGAATTGACTGGCATGTCAATTACTACACCATGTCTTAGTCCCATAATATTCTGATTCATCCTAAATCACAAAATATTTCTAACAAGTTTTCCAATGATACCATGTCAATACTCTGAAATTTTTCTGAATTTTTATATATGCTTTGTGTTTGCATGTAAATATGAATACAGCTTATTTTAATTTAGATAGAGAAAAATGTTTTGTGAATATATCTAAGCATTTTGAATGAGAAGTAATGTGTCTGAATTCTCACAGCCAATTTTTTAAATGGTTACAAATTTGGTATCTCATTGTTTTCTCTACCTTAATATAGATATATACTAACTTTGACAAACGAATCTTTAAATTTCTTACAGGCTTTCATGTACTTGTATATGATTATAACCTTCCTTTATAATGTTTGTATGCATACATGTTAACATTAGTTTACATGTATAAATGGAGTGTTTACAATGGCAGTTAAGATCTATCTCAACTAAATTATTATCATTGCAGCAACTAAAACATACAAACAGTATGTTTGTATGCATACAGTACAAAGCAGAGTTAGAGGTAGAGTTTACTAAAAATAGCACTATTTGGTGGACAAGGAACTAGGAAGAGAGACATAGAGGAATGGAAGGAAGACTGAGACTGTCTTGGGATGTAATATTCAAGAAAATAAAATTTAAAAACCCACTTTCTATATTGGTTAAACAATTTAGAAAGAAATGTCATTTAAAAACAACACAATTCATAATGCATAACTGTAGGCTATAATGATGTTCAAACTTGGAAAACAAATATATGCAGAACTTTCCCAATCAGTAGTGAAAATAATCAACTAACATTCTTTGAAACAATTGATGGCTTGCTTTTTGTCCTGGCATCTATAAATTAGAATGTTATTTTAGAGGGTTTGCACCAAAACATGTCAGAGGTTGAATCCAAGTCAGTGCTGTTCATGTGTCTCAATAACATTTGCCAGTCACCCATTGCAGAAGCAGTGTTCAGAAAATTGGTAACTGATGAAAAGGTCTCAGATAATTGGGCCATGGACAGCTGTGCTGATTCCAACTGGAAGGAACATGGGCTGGTCCCCAGACCCAAGAGCTGTCAGCTGCCAAAGAAATCGTGGCATTAGCACAGTCCATAACTCAAGACAGATTACAAGAGAAGACTTTGCCACCGTCAATTATATACTATGTATGGATGAAAACAATCTGGGAGATTTGAATAGAAAAAGTAATCAAGTTAAAAACTTCTGAAATTGAGCTACTTGGGAGCTATGATCCACAGAAACAACTCATTATTGAAGATACCAACCATGGCAATGACGGACTTCGAGGTGGTGTACCAGCAATGCCTTAGGTGCTACAAGGGCTTCCTGGAGAAGACTTACTAGCAGGTCCTACCCACCACCATTGAGCAACTCACTCATCAGTGCTATGCCCAAGGGTGGTGGAAGGCTTTAGCACCATACCCTACCTCTCTTTTCAGCTGACTTACTGTATATCTTTAAAATAATTGTAGGTGGATTAAGGCATGTTTAGAAGGATAAAAACATTTGAGTCAGACAGTTTGAGGTGTGGCTAAACGTTCTTAGACTAACTAAACCTCTGACCTTGCCATAATTACAAAGTGCAAGAAATAAATATGAAAATGTCCATGCAGATTACATTCATTTGCTCTTTTTTCTGATGAGACTATTGATATTTCTCTCTCTCTCTCTCTCTCCCCTTCTCTTTACTTTTTCCTACTTGCTTAATATATACATATATTCATAAATAGCTTCATGTATTTGGGGAAGTGTATATTTGGGGAAAAAAGCAAGATTTCAACTACTAGCTATTTTCATATTTATTTGAACATTTTTTTCTCAATGATAACATAGCAGTTTTTCTCGAACTTGTAAATGATCATTCTTCATGATGAATCATGGAGAAAACTTCATGGACAAAATTTTAACAAATTGCCTCATTATCTAAAACAGCATCAATTTTTATGAATGTAATACACAAATCTTGGTTTACAAATACAGTATAATTTATCTACTTTAAATACAAATAACGGCCCTGCACGTATATATATTTTAAAGTAAACACAATGCTAGTATCAATCTATAATGACTCGGAACTCTTCTTGTACTGTCTGTCACCACCTCAGTAGACTATTTGTATACAGATGTCAAATATAACAACTTACAGGTCTCAGTCCAAAGCCTATAATAGATGGAAGCCAGGGCAGGAGCTCAAGTTAGGAACATGGAATCAGGAACTGAAGCAGAGGCCATGAAGAATGGTATTGACTGGCTTGTTTCCTGTGGCTTGTTTGTCTGCTTTCTTATAAAGCACAGGTCCACAAATACAGGGATGGCAATGGACACAGCAGTCTAGGTCTTCCCAGATCAGTCATTAATCCAGAGAATACTTCACCAAGTGTCCTATAGTCCAATCTGATTTTCTTGACTGAGGTTTGTTTTTTTTTTTTTTTTTCCTATGAATCTAGTTTATGTCATTTGGTAAAACAATCCAGCCCATGCATCCTTCTATGTGTATAGATTTTTATAAGTAGTCTCTTTATGTACAATGCAAACAACTTCGACTAATCAAGCATGCACACAAATGTGGCCAAGGAGGTTAACAACCTCATGATATTGTAGCCTGCAATATCCTGAGTGCCAGGAATATTAATCTTAACCAGCATAAACAGCTAAATGTTTTATTCTATCTATTTGTTTCTCCATGTATTACAACTTTAAAATATACATTTCTTATGAAAGTATTTAATGTGTAATACTTAAATTAATTACTTCATTCATTTAACTATTTGTGATGGATTATTTTACATGATACAAACTAATTTGTGTGTTACATCATTTTCTGTTCATGATTTCAGTATTATTTTGTAAGACGCGTAAATATATAAATGTATCCTAGTGAATCTGTCTAGAGTTGCTGCCATTTACATGTTTCTAGGAGTGAATACTCCATATTGGAAAACCATTTGGGTTCTGCTCCCTGAAAAAGACTAATGTTTCCTCTCCCAGAAGCTCTTCATTGGAACCCTGTGAAATTAACCTCACTTATTTTTATGTAACTGGTGTTGTCATTGTGTAGGTCTAGCATAAAAAGCCACACTACTGAGATATTGTGACTGGAGTCTCCCTGTGACTTTCAGAGACACATTCTTACATCAGTCTTCCTGTTCCTCTGAATTTACAGTCTTTTGACCCTCTTCCATGATTTTCCTTGAGTCTTATATGGTGGAGGGGTGTATGTTGTTGACGTATCAGTAGATGCTGGGCACCTAGTATTAGATGTTCTCTGCACTTTGACAAGTAATGATGTGTGTCATGGTCTCCCTCTAAAACAACATAGCCTTTATTGATGAGGGAATCTGCATGTATTGATGGGTATAGGGATAAGTAGTTTAAAAGCAGTTAGGAATTACTGTGGTTTAGGAAAGCAAAAATAGATCCATTATCTTACAAGAAACTAGTGATTAACTAAGTTTAGAGTACCTGGCACGATTTGTCTATACTTGAAAAATCTTACAAGAATGCTAAGTGATAGATCTCCCAAGTATTAAAAATTGTTATTGAACACGTGACAAATTTTATAGGCAACATAGCTCAATGCCAGGGAAAGCTTTCATATAGTGAAAGTGATATATAATTAATGTTATCCATAGTGCATTTTACCATGTACATAAAAAAGAATTATGGAAAGCAGAAAATAGTGAGAAAAGAAAGGTGACTCAATTGTTAAATGAGCTTACTGTCAAATCATGAAACCATGTATTTACTTCATAGCTGCTTCATAAAATGTCAGTTGTACTGCAAATGTATAAATTCATCTCTCAGGGAAACCAGGACCTTTTCTGTCCTCCAAGTATGCATATACACATGCCCACATTAGAATTACCAATATATATATATATATATATATATATATATACAGAGTCACACACTGTACACAAATAAATTTTAGAAATGAAACCTGGCAGATAATGAAGTTGGAAGAATCTATTTACCTATAACATTTTCTAATTTATTTGAAAAGTTAATGAAGTTCTTCTATTATGTACACAGAGTAGCTCATATGAATTGGTATTAGCATTACTTATTTCATTAAAAAAATCTTTAAAAAACAATGAAGCATTAAATTTCTATTCCAGTTGGCTTATAGAGAATAGGTGTCACTTAAATAAATAAAAGTATCCAAATTTTGACAGAAATAAATTCATACACAAATGTTCATGTTGAGATATTGCTTAAAAATGTTTCAGATACTTAACTAAGATGTAACAAATGGAGAAAAGAAAGCATTAAATGTTTAGGTATTATATTAAAAGATACCATGAAACATTTAAAGATCTTTTAAACTTTTAACTATACCAAACATAAAAAAGGAGAAATTAAATATTATATCCTTGCAGTGCAACTTATTAAATTTAATCTGAAAACAAATTTAATGAGAATTTTAATGTTATCTTCATACTTTGAAATTTTCACAAATGAATACATTATGTTTCAATCATATTTATATTTCTCTTTTTTTATATCTTCTCATAGACCAAGCCCTGAATGAATGTCCCTCCTGACTTCATGTCCTTTATTGTTATTAAGCAACTGAGTCCAGTCTCTATGTGCATATGACCATGTAGTGATCTAGGATTCAATGATGCAAAGGTCCTAGCTTTGAAAAATAAAATGACTCTCCTTCTCCCTCTAGCTATGAACTGTGGACAGCTCCTCCTGTATGCCTCACCCATGCATAAGTGTGAATGGCACAATCTTGTGTGCATTCCAGGAATTCAGCCATAGCCACTGGCTTTGTCATGTGCAGGAGACACTGATGCTCAGTGCCCTTTTCAAGTACTCCCTGAGTTTTCCTCCTCCCCTTTGGAGAGGGGGTATCAGGGACTGATATGCATATCCACTTAGAGCTAAGCATTATACAGTGGTTTAGTGTCTACATTTGACCACTGACAGTGACTTTAATAACTGCCAGCCACTGTAAAATGTAACTAAACTTCAAATCGTAATTGGTTCATGGGTAGAACTGTTGTGTATTTCAGTATTATTTTCCACATACCTAATCAGGCAGTGGCACTCTGGTGTGCATTACTGCTCAGACCATCTTTTTCAGATGAGCACTAGATGGACAGAATTATTTATGTTTACAGACAGATTATATAATGTCAGTTTTCAGAAAATCAGTCATCCAAAATTGTAAATTTTGTTATTCTTTTAAAACAAATTGAAAAAGCTAGTATCTCAAAGGTGTCTTCCAGTTCATTAACAGTTTACCTATTTATTTAAGTCCTTTTGTTTTAAACTTTAAAACATTAAATTAAAAACATTAAGTGTTTCTGATGTTGCCTATAAGTAAATTTAAGTCCTGCTCAGCAAGTGACATTTGGCTGAACTGCTCAGCACCTGTCCGGTTAACAAGCAGTAAATGCTTGCCTTGCTGAACAGGACAGGTAAAAAGCCTTCTAGGATATTTATTTTTACTGCAGGCCTCATGGGTTTGTCTTCCTTCTGCCTGATGCTATTGTGATATTCCTCCCTCAGGAAACGACCTTGCTGTGCACATGCCTGAGTGGGTAATAAAAAATAATTTCTAGTGACTGTTGGCTTTTAAGTGCTTTATTTTTACAGTTTTATACCTTAACGGGACGAATGGAAGGTGCATCAAGCCAGCCAGCAGCTGATCCAGAAGAGAGCTAAATGACAAGACAAGCTATTTTACTAACACTCTTCTCGAATTTCATTTTCTGTTTGTCTTGTAAGACTGGTGGCTTAGATTAGAATAGCCCTCACAGGGTCGCTCAGATATTTGTATGCTTCCTTCTCAGTTGGTAAACTGTTCAGGAACGGTTAGCTGGTATTGCTCTGTTGAGGATATGTGACCTTGTTGGAGGTGCCTCATTGGGAATGGCCCTTGAAGGTCTAAAACCACACCAGGCCCAGTCTCTCACCTAGCCTGCTGCCTATGGATCAGGTTATAAGCTCTCAGCCCCATGCCTGTGTGCCTGCTACCGGGCATCCTCTCTTGGAAATGGGCTAATATTCTGAATTTATAAACAAGCCCTTGATAAAACATTTTCCTGAATAGGAGTTGCCTTAGCCATGTTATCTCTGTCAGCACAGAACAATAACTAATACGAAGGCTATGGATATTTATTATATCACTAAATTCATACATTAGTTTCAAACAATCTTTTAGATTGTTTAAAAAGGTCTCCAATAGATGGTTTTCTTTCATGAGCAGTTGAGATTGTTTACCAGATAAAGGTAATTGTCAACATGTCTGAAAGTAAGAGATCTACTTACAAAACTTACAAAAGCTATCTTATGACTGTCAAACATATTTGTAGTAAAAAACAGCATCCTCCTGGAGACAGGGTAGGGGGATCAGGAGGAGGTATGGGATGGGGAGCGGTCCTGGAAGCAGACCTAGAGGGAGATAAAGACTAAACTGGAAAAAAGGATTAAAGAATAAAAAAAAATCTTGAACTGCTAAAGACATTATACTTAATGACACTATTTCATTTTTTTCCAAAATTAAATATAATTCAGGGAAATGAGGAGAGGTTAATATATATGTTTCTTGTTGGGTATTCAAATTCTTAGTGCCTTGGGTAAATAGTTTGTCACAGCTGGGTTTTGCTTACATTTATTGACTTTCTGCAGATTCATATTAATCATTTTTCTATATACATTTTATTACAATATCTTTTATTTCATAAATCACTGATACTCAGAAATCATCATGTTCCCTTATATCTAGAATTTGCAAAAGTCTATCATTCATTTTTGAGAAAGAAACATTTAGTGTTTCTATAAATTAATAAGAATATATTATCAATATTTGTCTCTGATAATAATAAGACTCACAATATAGCTAGTTTCCATAAGGGTATTAATAACATCTATATTTTCTATAGAAATATTTCCCAGAGAAGTACATTCATATTATTTTCAGCAATAAAAGCTTAACCTAGTAAGTAAAAACATCAAACCAGCTGATCGCAAGTTTTATTTTGCCTGTTTTGCACCTTGTTGGGCTGGAATCCGATATGTCAGCACTCCCGCATGGTTTACCTTACAGTTTATTGCACAATCTTGAATTTACCACATTTTACAGTTACATCACTTCTATCTCTTTAAAAACATTTCTTTTTTTTATTACTAAACAGTAAACCTTTTCAAGTGTAGAGGATATCATGAGATTTGAAGGATAGATTAACTGCCTTGCAAATGGCATGAGAAATGTCACATTTTATGAATCATAGTTAACTAGATCTAACAAATGATGTGCCATGCATTTCATAGGGCATTACAGGAACAGTCCATCTGAGCACAGTGAAAGGATTTATTATTGAATTTCAAAGCACCAGCAAAGGATATCTTTCTAGCCAGTTTTGGAAGTTATGTGTCCAAGAGTCTTTCAAACACCATCAGTATCTAAGATGCTTCTTATATGAGATGAATGAATACATGGCGGAAATTCTGAAGTGTGACAATTATGCAATTTTAGGTGCACTTTATATTCTTCCCATTTTCAGGGATTTGTTACAAATTGCAGTTAATTCTAAGTGTGAAAATCAGCCAAGGAGTTCCAAACATATTATTGTATATTAAACATTTCATGTATGTAAACTGTTTTATAAATGTAAGGCAGTAAATGTATAAATGTTTACAAAAATTTGCTTTTGAAATCATTATTGTATTTGTTATATGTCAATTTTATATGTGTATGTATTATATTCTGATTATTTTTCTTCCCTCAAGTCCATTTAATCACTTCTAATATATATCAATGACTTCCCTAAATTTATTTATTTTTTCTGCTTCATTTTTTCTTTGTTTTGTTTGTTTGTTTGTTTTTGGTTTTTTGGGTTTTTTTTTTTGATACATTTAGCTAAACAGGGGTGTGTGCTGGATCATTAGATTGGAACTATGCTTTGGAGATTGGTAGGATCATTACTGAGCATTCAACTGAAAACAGTTATTCTTCGCCCTATTGAATCCATCAGTAATAAATAGCTGGGAAATATAGTGTAGGGCACTCTGAAGCCCTACTCAAACCTTGGCAACTCTTATACAAATATGGAACCAGTGTTTGGTGTGTTGAAATATGGATGACAATACCTATGTATTTCCCAGAGATTCATTGCCCCTATTTTCACCCTCTGCTTCTTATATTCTTTTAGCCCTGTCTTCTGCATTCTTCCTGGAAGCTTTAGATGAGTTGGTATGAGTATCTTATATATGGTGGATCACTCATCTATGGCTTATTGACAGTGCCTTGTACAGCCATAAATGTCTGCAATCACCATGTTCAACTGGGGAGAAAAACTAGATTTAGCATGTGAGTCTGTATAATTATAAATATTCACATGGAAGCTTGATGCTGTGTATATGTCCACAAAATTATTGAATCATTCATATAAGTCCTTTAATCTACTCCACTATTTGGCTTTGACCATGTTTAAAGCTCTAGGAATAGATTCCCTTTTCAGAATCAGGTCTCTAATTTGATTAGAGAGAATTTGGTTCCTCCCATAGCAGTAATCTTATTATTACACTGAAAAAAAAAAACCACAGCAGGGTTTTATTATTTATTATAAAGTAATTTATCCATATATTTATAGTTTTATTTAATGCAGTTCATTATTTAATTATAAGAATTAATAATTTAAGAAGAATGTGTGTAGTAAACATTCTTTCTACTAACCAAAATCAGATACCTCTGTTAAATACAATTTAATAATAGTAAATACAATATAATGCACATGTAGTTTATTATACAGTCTCAATTTAAATTAAAATTATACATGTAAATATTTTGGACCATAATTTTATGATACATTTTATGTTACTAATACTCTTTTGTGACAGAAATAAAATACAAATAATAAAAATAAGCCAAAATAATATAAATTTATAGTACATATAAAGAATCTTATAAAATTTAATTTATATAATACTGATTAAATTATATTGCCTTATACCTAGAGATATCCTGTAATTTTTATATCAAATTAAGGATGCTACAGGTATCCCTATCTCTTTATCACAGAGATAATCATTTTTGAAATTTATATTCACTAATCTGCAACTGTGTGTATAAATTATACAATTATGTCATATAAAAGTTCAAAGAAGGTTCATATCCTGGACCTGGAATCACAAGCTGTTTTAAGCATTCAAGTGTTGGTACAGGGAGCAAAATTCAGGTCATATAGAAGATCAGCAAACACTTTAGTTTTTAATTTATAGTTTTAAATTGAAATATATTCTACATTATTACCTCAATTCTCCTTTTGTCCTATAACACTTTCTATATTCATCCCTTTTGCTCTTATTTAAATTAATTTTATTTATTGTTATACACACATATTTGTTCATTTGTCCATGCATGGTGCATGCGCGTGCACACACACACACACACACACACACACACACACAAGTAGTGTTGCCTATAAATCATCAGGGATTACCACTTGGGATTGGGTAACAGAACCCTTTGCCTGGCAACACTGTTTATCCTTTTCAGCACGTTTTAGTTCTTCATCTAGTATTGAGATTCCATGAGAGTCCCCACTTCTGAATTAGGATCTATATTGCCAGTGTCTTTTTTCAGGTCTTGAATTTTCAGTCATGTTGATGATACATTTTTTTGTGTATCTGATTTGACATATTTAGTAGATAAAATCTCATAAGTTCCTAATGCACTAGATCTTAGACTATCTCCGGAACTACATCTGCAATGCTCACTATGCTAAATGTGTAGGCATTGGGCGCTGTAGATATATCACTTGACGCTATACATCACACATTCACTTGTTTTCGAGGCAAGATTTTTAACCACTGAACCACCTTTCTGTCTTCTATAGTCATTTTAACAGCTATTCAATGGTGTGTAACAATGAAACAGTGCATTAAATGAGCAGTTATAGCTACACTATTGCATATGTTGGGAATGATGCTCACCTTTAAGAATGAATGGTGCATTTCTTCCAAACATCTTGAAATCTGTGAATGGAAATTTATTTCAAAGCCAAGCAAAGCATTTTCCCTGTAGGTCAGTACGGTCTTGAACCCATGTAACATGAACCCAAACCATGGAACTATTTGGGGTGTGAAAAACAACCATGAGTATTGTTGGTAACATCATGGTATTTATTACATTTCCCTTCATTCTTCATTGTTGCTTTCCCTCTCTCTCCTTTCCATGTTACCTTCATTCATTTTAAGGTTTTCCATTCTTCTATAGAAGTGCTCAGTTCAGAACAATAGCAATCTCCTGATGACTTCTAGTGTAGAAATTTTTCTTTTACTTGAATTAATCCTAATCAGATCATTTTCCACAAGCATATCTTGAAGTGAAAGTTTATTAATGATGAGACCCACGAATAAAGTCTCAAAAAGCTATCAATTCATAAAAATGGCATATAACTATACATGAAGGGGAAGCCTTGTAGATATGTTTTAGATCCCAACACATTCTACACTTATATAAGATGGAAACTAAGAATTGTCCATTGTATTCATAAATACTTTAAATATCAACAAGGTATTCCTCTTCCTGTGTGTTGGGGTATATTATTTTGCAAGAAATTATTAAAGAAGTATATTCTAAAATATTTAAAGATATAGATGTGAAAAAAAGATGGAGAAAGTTGAAAACTGAGAAAGATGGGGAAAAGAGCAACTGGGAGAAAAAAAAGTGAAAGAGATAGGATGTTATAGGGAAGGAGGGAGAGACTGGATGGATGGAGGGAGTTACTGTGAATTAACAAAATATAATGATTTGATGCATTAGAGAATGTATTAGTCAAGGTTCACACAACTTCTGAAATGTCTCTATATATTAAGTATTAAGAGAATTTATTGGAATAACTTCTAGTCTGCAGTCCAACTATTCCAATAATGGAAAAACATGAGTGAGAAGAACAAGAATGTAGTAGTTGCTCAGTCCCATGAGGCTAGCTGCTTCAGATGATCCTTCTGTATAAGGTTGAGTCCTGATGAAGTCAGTTCCAACATGTGTGCTGTCGAGTAAGTGCAACCAAGCAAAAAAGATAAACCTTTCTTTTTCCATTGTCTTTATGTAGGCCTCCAGCAGAAGGTATGGCCCAGATGACAGGCGTGTACCACTATGCCTGGATATGGAAGTTTCTCTGTCCCAGACTCACCTTGAACTCAGCAATCTGCTTGCCTTTTTCTCCCAGGACTCAAGGTATGTAATTCATTGTCTGCGCTTAAGCTTTTCATGGCAGGTGTGCCTCAATATCTGCATTAAAATCGTGTGTCATCCCAAGTCAATATCCAGGTCAAAAACCTGGGTCTTCCAGCATAAGATCGGGATCATAGGTGTGTCTTCCATTTTGGGATTGTAGTTCACTTCAGATTTCATCAAATTGACAAGCAGGAATAGCATTCACAGAAACCATAAAGCTGGCTTTCTGACATGTATGACATATGCTGCTCAAGTTGCTGCTTCTTAGTTGCTAAAAGGCAGGCCACCAGGAAACCACTATATCTACAAAATGCTCCCAGTTTTAGAAAGTTTAATTGGAAGAGATATACTTAGAATTTGGCATAATATTGTGTTGATTTTTTTTTTTTTTTTACTTCCAGGAAGAAAGAAAGAGAGAGAGAAAAAACATGATTAACAAAGTTGAAAGGTAGTTTATCTTTTTACCCCTTAATTAATATAAAAGCATATAAGTCACTAAGTGTCTAAGTGAGAGTATATTAAAGTTGAATCTTTTCTATCATAGGGGAGTTAACAAGTATGGTGAGAAGGATCGAGACAAATAGGCAGGCAAATGTGATAGAGGTGTTTGATATAAAATCTCCAAAGAATTAATAAAATGTAAGGTTGGAAAAGAAAATAAATATAGAATGACACAGTTCTTAATAAAATTCAGGTGGGGAAAGACATTATAACTGAGCCTTCTAGGAAGACTAGATAATCAATCGGTAGTGAAATATTGGTAAATCTGAGGAAGAAGGATGCTGGGAAGGTAGAAATGAAAAAAATCTGTAGAATTTTTCTCTGAATGAAAGAAGAAAAAAATAAAATTTTAGAATATATGTGATTCTTGCATGTGAATATAATCTTTCTATCAAAGGTTTGCACACATTCATACACAGACACTCATACTCACACTCACACACACTTACATACCCTCATATGCACATATTCTACTTCCTAATATAGAAGCCATTTACTAGTCATCTCACATGTTAATCACTTTCAATCAATAGAACACAGACCTGAAGGGAGATGCACTAGTGGATACATTAAACACTGCAAACACTTCCCTTAGGTCCTGACTTTGAATCCCTAAAACTCAAATGAAGCAGACACAGTAGCAAGCATCTCTAATCCCAGTGTTTCTATTCTGAGACATGCAATGAGGACAGGATAATCTCTGTTAATTGCAAGGTTGATTAAACTAGAATATGCAGATATAAAAACAACAAAGAAACCTTGTTTAAAACAAGAGAAAAGCAAGAACTGATATCAAAATTTGACCTTTGATTTCTCTATATGTGCTGTGGCATGTGCATATTCATATTCACCAATGCACACCTTCACATACATCAGACATAAAATGTACATATATTTACACACACACACACACACACACACACACACACACACACACACACACACACAAATACACATGCATCCAAACCAAAGGAAATCTATAGTACAATGTAAATCCTGAGATACCTTTGTGGATTAGAATATGGACTATTGCTACAAAGAGCGATTGCAATGTATCTAGAAACTAGAATTGTTTCAACAGAAAAGAAAAGAAACGAATATTATTTAGAAAATTACTCCCACTATCTGTAAATGTGGGCCTAGTCAGAGAACAAATGAAAAAGACAGAAATAACTCTTCTGCTGCAGCTATTACCGAATCTATCTGCTTATGATATTTTCTTATCTATGGAACTAGCACAGTCATTCAAAAGGCTTAAATTTAGAGACAGGCTGTACAAATGTTTGAATTACTTCTTCTTGGGCTCATAAAATGTCAAGTACAGCAATTGTTATATTTGCCTCTTTATGAATTGTTGTTCCTTTTTCTGCCATAACATCCTTTTAAATATATTTATTATAATGTAGATTGCTTAAAACGTGCATAGCATTAAGTGAAGGCAATAGAATATTTCAGAGTGAGATTTTCATCTTTTCTGCCCTCTACTGATAGGAATTTTTTTCCTATAAAGTGCAAAGCCTATTGTCTTGTTTATCAACAATTTAATATAGAAAGAAAAAATATTTATTATCAAACATAAATGATACAATTTTATTTTATATTTTTAATAATAAATACTTTGTATGAGATTGAGTTCAGAGAATCACTGTTCTGATAACCTATTGGAGTTAATACATTTTCTGCTTTTTTTTTTCATCCTAGTAAACATAGAAATAGAGTAAATGAAATCTCAGTGATGACTTTTGAATCTTTTCCATAATTTGGTACTCAAATATGATTTAAAGACTGGATGCATTAATAAAATAAAGGAAACAATTCCTGACAATCTTTGCTTATCATGTCTGTGGTACAAACTATATTTTATACTCCACAAAACTTCATATTTCTAACTGTGAGCTAACAAACAAAACAAATTGAGAAATGAAGTAGTGCCGGCACACTGTTTCAGGCACATAGCCCATGCTCTCAGAGGGTTTCAAAGGCATATACATTTGTTCCTTGTGCACATTGCTTGCAACTCATGTTCAGTTATTATTTTTTTTTTTAGTTCTGGATGTTTGTTAGTTTTCATTTTCCAGCAGGAACTTTCTGTAAATTAGTATGCTAAGAAACTAAACAGAAACATTTAATTCTTTAACTTTTATAACAATGTTGAATCTCAGCTAGGAGTGGTGGTACACACCTTTAATCCGAGCACTCAGAAGGCCCAGGCAGGCAGATTTCTGAGTTCGAGGACAGCCTGGTCTACAAAATGAGTTCCAGGACAGCCAGGGCTCTACAGAGAAACCCTGTCTTGTAAAACAAAGACAAAAACAAAACAAAAATTTGAAAAATAGGTATATTTTTCAAACTGTAGCATGTGAGAGCGAGTGCGCATATGCATGCCTGAGTGCGCATGTGCAGACACCTTTAAGGATGAACTGCCCTTGTTTTATGTACTGATCATTTTGAAGTGATAATATCTTTTTCTCAACTTGAAAATAAAACTCTGTGTGGAATGCATTCTTACAAAGGTTTTAGTAATAAATATCTGCATGCAAACACCACTTTGAAGCCAAGTTCTGAAAGTCCACAATCTGTACTCATGGAAGAGTCATTTTGTTTCTTGATGCTTCAGTGCCCTCCCTAATGAGATAGATTAAGATTCTTACCTCAGGAAATAATCATGAACATTGTGTATATGTGTGTGCATAGAAATTACCAGTGACACTTTCTCCCTCTAAGTGAACATTTTGGAAATATAACCATTTTGTTAACAGCAATAATGACAGTAAAGACATAAATCAGGATATTCCTAAAATGCCATGAAAGGATTAGATGGATATTACATGTGGCTTCATATATTTTGTTCATTAGTCATTGCAGTTTTACATGATGGAGCTTCATTTGAAATGAAATTCTTTTTTTTTTTTTTTACATATAAAACTATTTGTATTACATCTTTTCCTCAATTACATTTCCAATGCTATCCCAAAAGTCCCCCATACCCTCCCCCCTACTTCCCTACCCACCCTTTCCCATTTTTTTGGCCCTGGCGTTCCCCTGTACTAGGGCATATAAAGTTTGCATGTCCAATGGGCCTCTCTTTCCAGTGATGGCTGACTAGGCCATCTTTTGATACATATGCAGCTAGAGTCAAGAGCTCCGGGGTAAATTCTTAAGGGACAAGAACAATACTTATAATGTGTGTGTTATAATGTGTGTGTGTTGGTGTGTGTGTGTGTGTGTGTGTGTGTGTGTGTGTATCTCCCAAATTAGAGTCATTTGGCATGGCTGAAAAGTAGTGAGACCAAAGTATAGTTTAATCAATTTTTACTTACTTTTAATGAAATAGAAAGTTTTTTGAGTGGTTTTAAGTAGGTGATTGGTACATAGAGTTCTTACCTGTCTTTAAGAACAATTTTCTTTGCAACAAGCAGAGACAACATCTCAAACCAACAACAATTAACAAAAACATACCCAATCAAGATTCTAAGTTGTGGTGCCCAGTCCATATGATACATCTATTAGACAAGTGTTGAACCTAAGACTCAAAAAATAAACAATGTCAGAATCAATGTGCATCATATTGTAGAACTGGAAAAGCTCATGAATATTAAACCCTACAGAGAGAGCTACAGGTAATAAACAAATGCTGAACTACAAAGAAATGGTCTTCCATATGGAGGATATCAAATGAGTATTCAATTCAATGTTTAGTCGTACGAATATATGCATGTAAGTACAATTACATAGACAATTTGTATATTTAGGATTTCACAGTTTTCTCAATGCCAGCCTCACTTACATAGGTTACTTGCCCACCTCATAAAGGGCAGATGTCCAAAACTGATCCAGCTGTCTGGTAAGGGAAGTTCTGTTACATCTTTCTATTTTAAACAGCACTTTTGATATATATATATATATATATATATATATATATATATATATATGGCAGAGTTCTACATAAATTTTGTTCTAGATTATTTATTTGTAATTGTGTGCATATGTGTATGTGTGTGTGTGGTATTTGCCTACGTTTTAGTGTATGTGTTCATGTCTCATGTATTGGGGAAGAGGATGCCTGCTGTCCTACCAAGTCACACTTTGCCTTATTCCTATAAAGTAGTCTCTCACTGAAACTTGAACTAACTGGTAACAAAAAAAGCTCCAGTAATAATTCTATTTCCATTGATATACATTACTTAGAAAAAGGCTCCTCTGTGGGAATCCGTTGCAGAGTGGCAGTTACAGAGTGGCACTTGCAGAGTGGCAGTTGCAGAGTGGCAGTTGGCTTCTGCTGGCTGCCACACATACATAGGCAGTAAAGGTTCTTTTGCCAAGATGAGGTTTTGAGAATTAGCCAAAGTTAGCCAATCAGATGAGAGAAAAGTTAACCAATCAGATGAGAGACAAGTTAACCAATCAGATGAGAGAGAATGCCTCTCCTAGGCCTATATAAGCAGCAGCAGTTTTGGGCTTGGGGTCACTTTGCCTCTGCAATCAAGCTCTCCCAATAAATGTGTGTGGAAGGATCCTGTTGCAGCTTCATTCTTCCTGACCAGTCTGGCATGCACAAGACTCCTCTGAAACTATGCCTACTTTAAAAATTGGTACTGAGAATTTGACCTAAGTCCACGACATTTCTTGTTTGTTTGTTTGTTTGTTTGTTTGTTTGTTTCAAAACAGGATTTCTCAGTATAGTCCTGGCTGTTCTGGAACTCAATTTGTAGACTAGGCTGGCCTTGAACTCAGAAATCTGCCTGCCTCTGCCTCCCGAGTGCTGGGATTAAAGGCATGTGCCACCATGTCTGGCTAAGTCCATGACATTTCATATCAAGGGACAGATTTTCAGAGCCGTCTCCTCTGTTCCCTGGGTATAATTTTTTCACAGGTTATAATGTATTTTTATTAATTAAAAACAGGTAGGGAGAACCTGTAGAGACCACATCCAGAGGTCAGGCAAAGCCCCTGGCTGGGGGAAGGAACCACCCACTCATTTCAAAATTCTTAACCCAGAAGGACTCCTGTCTAATGGAAAGTTAGGAACAAAGTGTGGAACAGAGACTGAAGACCATCCAGAGATAGCCCTACCTGGGGATCCATCCTGTATACAATCACCAAACCCAGACACTATTGTGGATATGAAGAAGTGCTTGATGACAGGAGCCTGATATAGCTGTCTCCGGAGATGCCCTGCCAAAGTCTGACAAATAGAGAGATGGATGCTCTCGGCCAACCATTGGACTGAGCATTGGGTCCCCAATGAAGGAGTTAGAGAAAGGACTGAAGTAGCTGAAGAGGTTTGCAACCCTACAGAAAGAACAACAATATTAACCAACTAGACACCCCAGAGCTCCCAGGGACTAAAACACCAACCAAAGAGTACACATGGAAGGACCAATGGCTCTAGCCACATATGTAGCAGAGTCGAGCATCAATAGGCGGAGAAGCCTTTTGTCCTGTGAAGGATAGATTTCCACAGTGTAGGGGAAGGTCAGGGCAGTGAGGGGAGAGTAATGGGTGGCAGACAGAACACCCTCATATAATCAGGGGGACGGGGAATAGAATAGGGATTTTCCAGAGGGGAAACTGGGAAATGGGATAAGTTTTGAAATGTAAATATATAAAATATGCAAAAATTGTATAAAAAGTATTAAAATAGAAAATATAGCCAAATGACATAACTTCACAAACACTAAGGGATCCTTAAAAAGGGCAGTTAGATACCAGAAATTCAATACCCTGAAATTGGAACATTCTAAGAATCTAATGTAGAATGAAATTTGCTGTGCAACAAGAGGTCATGTAGAGTTGTTTTCAGAAAAAAAAAATGTGTGGTTCTTTGTATGGGACAAAGGGATTTGTTCACTTTCTATTAATTGATGAGTGTGAAGGAATAGCTTGACCCCTTATTGCAATCTTTGCTGTCTGTACCAGGAGCTCCTTGAGAATACTCACGTTTCCTGATTTATTTTTCTTTAAGATGATATGTGAGGGCTTATTCTCTCACTCTCTATTCTTTTTTTCTCTTGAAAACCCTTCTACCTAAAGCTAGTCTCCAGTGAGAGGGTAGCTGAGAACTTGTCTTGTTGAATATGCATGAGGGTAGAGTGTGATAGTTTTGGTTAATGGACTCAAGTATCTATGGCAACATGGCTGTGGTAATTTCCTTTTGTATGTAATGAGTATTGGCATTCTGTCTAACCTCCCCACCCACAGTTCCTGGCAGCAGCCAGGTATGCCCCTCCCTACAGTTATCTGACAATAGCCAGGTAGGCCTGGGCTTAAAAAATGGGGGGCTAGTTGGCCCATCCCCTTTCTCGTATACTCTTCCCTCTCTCTTACCTCTTGTCCCCTTTGTGCCCCCTCTCTCCACATTCTCTTTCTCTTTTTATGATCACAACAACGAGGAAACAACAAAGGATTCCCTTTAAAAATAATCATTTGTGTGTGTGTGTGTGTGTGTGTGTGTGTGTGTGTGTGTGTGTGTGTGAACATGAGCATGTGTCCTTCTCTGATTCCAGGTGCAAAGTGACCCCTACTTAAAAAGTACTTAAAAAGTCAACCATATAGTCACACTACATCGGATAAAAGGAAATTTCAGATGTATAATGCTATTTTATTTAAGTCCATATGTCAGGAATTTTCAACCCCTGATATGATGCCATCTATTTTTGAGGTGAGGCTTATCCTTCAGTTAAGTATCTCTGGAAAGATCCTCACTTTTGTTAGGTTTTTATATTGTCTTAATCAAAACTATTAGAAGCCTATAAAGAAAATCCAAGAAATAATATGAAGATAGTAAAGTGCCTTCTTCATAAACATTATCACTCTATTTTGTGTACCATGTAAATACATGCTAAAGAACTAAAAATTATTTCCTGTGTGATAAGATTATAATTATCTCTATTATAAAGGTTGGGGTATTTGGTCACTAGCTTTATTTACCTGTTACTTACTGAAAAAATTCTGGGTTTGTTTGTTTGTTTGTTTGTTTGAGAATAAAGAGCAAATATTTTAGGGAGATCAAATTGAAACTTTATGCGGCTTGAGTGTGGTGTGGCTAATTCTGAAGTACTTAAAATGGGAACTACTCGTTTTTGGATCCCATGTAGAAGGGTAGGAGTTCCTTCCCACACTGAGCTTGACTCAATACTCTACCACCACCACCACCACCACCACCACCACCACCACCACCACCACATTGTCATTTCAGACCTTATTCTGTATGGGAGGAGGACATGTGCTCCATGTGTGTTTTCAACAACAGGATTAGTGCCTAGAGTTGCTAGCTTATTGTATGCATTGAACCATGGGAAGGGGGTGTCTCAGCGGGCCCATGTGGAGGTATGTGTATAAGAAGGAAATATGATAAACATAAGTGTCATTATCTCAGTACAGTGCATGAAATGGGTGATTTGCATGTGGATATGACTGACGTTCGCCTTTTGTTTCACTTCATGTTGAAAATTTAAATACAACATTAATATTAATATGTATTTTTTGTATGTGAGTTGATTAGTATATTAATTATTAATAAACAGTAATTGGCATCTAAGTCTACAGCATGACTTCAGGAAGAATGGTTCCCTTAGTAATAATTTAGACCCCTTCACTTGGTGATGTTGGTCAGGGGCATGTCCGATTACAAAGATTTACAAGGAGAATTCTGAGTGTTTGTGAGAAACTCCCTGAGAAGGAGACAAGAGTATTGTGACATCATTTTCTTCCAAAACATGGAATTGTTTTTGGAGGGTGTTCTCATGCTCCCCTAAGGAGTAGCAGGTAAGAGTGAGTTTACTCTAGGTAATTCACTATGACTACCTATTGTTATTTGTTTTATAAACATGGTTTTTGTCCATGTGCAGCTTGTCTCACACATGAAGCTTGCCCTCATAATTGTACATGCTACGTTTTGTTTTGTTTTGTTTTGTTTTGTTTTGTTTTGTTTTGTTTTGTTTTGTTTTGTTTTGTTTTGTTTTGTTTTGTTTGTTTTTCGAGACAGGATTTCTCTGTATAGCCCTGGCAGTCCTGGAACACACTTTGTAGACCAGGCTGACCTCGAACTCAGAAATCTGCCTGCCTCTGCCTCCCAAATGCTGGGATTAAAGTTGTGTGACACCACGCCCGGCTGTACATTCCACTTTTATGACTCCTTGTAACACTCATCTTATAATGTTTCTGGTGCTGAGAATAAAGTCGGCTATTGCATTAGAATTCAGTCTACTTCATTTATGGACTCCATTCTCCCAAGTCCTACTATGGCTATAGTGGTACACAGACATTACGGAGGCTGGTCTCTTAAAAACCTGATGTCAACATTTCTTTCCTAAAATCATTAAAACAGACATGCATAAATAGAATAATGCAATGCTTTAAGGCTAAACTTCTTTTTTGTTGTTGTTGTTTTGTTTGTTGTTGTTATTTTGTTTTGTTTTGTTTTTGTTTTTGTTTTTTTGGGACAGGGATTCTCTGTGTAGCCCTGTCCTGGAACTCACTTTATAGACCAGGCCGGCCACTAACTCAGAAATCCACCTGCCTCTGCCTCCCACGTGCTGGAATTAAAGGTGTGCAACATCACCATGCAGCTGAGACTAAACTTTAATCACAATGTTAATCAAATTTTCAATAGCAAAATGGCATTTTCTGTATTGTATATTTGACTCAATATTTTGAGGTAGTAAGTTCAAATTTAAAAGCTATCCCAAGATTTTTAAATTATTGCTTTACATGTTATCTTAAGTAATGAATGAACTGGCCTAACTCATCTAGATTTAGGTCAAATAACAGTTTCTGTAGAGTTTTTCCCAAATTCCTATTACATTTTCCTGTTGCTTTACTTCTCACTGTTTGTTGACATTGTGATTATTGTATATGAAAATCATACAACTTAAACTGCACTCATATTGCATTTACTGCCTATCATCTTCCATAACAGTATGAGCTCACAGGGTTAGAGCCAAGTAGTGCCCATTATGCTTTTTGTTTACTCCACTTTTTATATTCATAGGGGTATCAAATAGGCTACACTGATGAACTTAGGAACTTGTCGAAATAGAAGGCATACATAAATTATACATTGAAATGCTGATATTATCTGAATTCTCTTGCAGGATATTTGATCACACTGTGAACCCTGAGATTTCATTATTTACTGAAAAAAATAAACTACCTTTTTTTCATTGTTGTATAACTCAACCTTAGCATACACATTTAATCCAAGAGCTTTCTGTTTATTTTAAACAGAATTAATGAAACTCAGCAATAGATCAAGAGGCAAAGCAGCAACTATTTAATAGAGAAATTTCATAGGAAGGGGAATAACTCAGGGTATGTGACACAGAGGAGGACAGAGAAACACACAGAAGTAGAAAGGAGGGACATTACATTTGAAAGGGTTTTTTAGAAGGTATGAAAAAAGAGAACTTCATTTGTGATGTCCACTGAGAAGAAAGGCCAGTTAGGTGCTTTCTCTGCCTCTCTGAACTGGGAGGCATTCACTACAGCATCTGCTAACTAAGTTTTATTCAAAAAAGTTGAACATGCACAAAACAAAGAATGAATATTAAAAGCAGTGAGGGAAAAAGGTCAAGTAACATATAAAGGCAGACTTATCAGATTTGCACCAGACTTCTCACCAGAGACTATGAAAGACAGAAGATCCTGGGAAGATGTCATACAGACTCAAAAAGAACTCAATAGCCTTCCCAGGCTACTATACCCAGCAAAACTCTCAATAAACATAGATGGAAAAAACAAGATATTCTATTACAAAAACAAATTTACACAATATCTTTCCATAAATCCAGCACTACAAAGGATAATAGATGGAAAACTCTATCGCAAGGAGGGAAACTACACCCTAGAAAAGGCAAGGAAATAATCTTCTTTCAGCAAACCACAAGGAAAATAGCCACAAAAGCATAATTCCATCTATAACAACAATAATAACAGGAAGCAACAATCACTTCTCCTTAATATCTATTAACATCAATGGACAAAATTCCTTAATAAAAAACATAGGCTAACAGACTGCATATGTAAGCAAGACCCATTGTTTTGCTCTATACAGGAATCCCACCTCAGTGGCAAAGACAGACATTATCTCAGAGTAAAAGGCTGGGAAAATATTTCGAAGCAAATGATCCCATGAAACAAGCTAGAGTAGCCATGCTAGTATCGAAGAAAATTGGCTTTCAACCAAAATTATCAAAATAGATAAGGAAGAACACGTTATACTTGTCAAAGGAAAAATCTACCAAGATGACCCCTCAATTCTGAATATCAATGCTACAAATGCAAGGGTACACACATTCATAAAAAAATAACTTTACTGAAGATCAAAGTACGCATTGCACTTCACAAATAATACTGGGAGACTTCAACACCACACTCTCATCAATGGAGAGATCATGGACAAAGAAACTGAACAGAGACACAGTGAAACTAGCAGAAGTAATGAACCAAATGGATTTAACAGATATCTACAGAATATTTAAAACACACACACACACACACACACGTATGAAACAACATTATGTTTATACCTAAACCATACAAAGACCCAACAAAGAAAGAGAACTTCGCAGCAATTTTCCTTATGATTATCTATGCAAAAATACTCATTAAAATTCTCACAAACCAAATCCAAGAACACATCGAAATGATCATCCATCAAGAAATGCAGGAATGGTTCAATATATGGAAATCCATCAATGTAATCCACTACATAAACAAACAAACAAATACAAGATCACCACATTAGATGCTGAGAAAGCATTTGACAAAATTCAATTACCCCTTCATCGGAAAGGTCTTGGAAAGATCAGGAATTCAAGGCCCATACCTAAACATAGTAAAAGCAATATACAGCAAACCAGTAGTCAACATCAAATTAAATGGAGAGAAACTTGAAGTAATCCCACTAAAATTAGGGACTAAACAAGGCTGTCCAGTCTCTCCTTACCTATTCAATACGGTACTCAATATCCTAGCCAGAGCAATTAGACAACAGAGGTCAAAGGGATACAAGAAAGGAAGAAGTCAAAAAAATCACTGTTTGCAGATGATATGATAGTATATTTAAGTGACCCCAAAATCCAACCAGAAAACTCTTAAAGTTGATAAACAACTTCAGCAAAGTGACTGGATATAAAATTAACTCAAACAAAGCAGTAGCCTTCTTCTGCTCAAGGATAAAGAGACTGAGACAAAATTAGGGAAATGACAATCTTCTCAATTTTTCACAATTGATATAAATAAAATACCTTGGTGTGACTCTAACCAAGAAAGTGAAATATCTCTATGACAAGAACTTCAAGTCTCTGAAGAAAGAAATCAAAGATCTCAGAAGATGGAAAGATCTTTCATGCTCATGGATTGGCAGGATTAATATAGGAAAAATGGCTATCTTGCCAAAAGCAATGTACAGATTCAATGCAATCCCTATCAAAATTCCAACTCAAATTCTTCATAGAGTTAGAAAGAGCAATTTGAAAATTCATTTGGAATAATAACAAAAATAATAGGACATTGAAAATATTCTCAGAAATAAAAGATCTTCTGGAGGAATCACCATCCCTGATCTCAAGAGATATTACCGAGCAATAGTGATAAAAACTGCATAGTATTGGTACAGATACAGACAGGTTGAGCAATGAAATAGAATTGAAGACACACACCTCTCATCACTTGATCTTTGACAAAGGAACTAAAACCATCCAGTAGAAAAAAGACAACATTTTCAATAATTGATGCTGGTTCAACTGGCAGTCAGCATGTAGAAAAATCCACATAGATCCATTCTTATCTCCCTGTACAAAGACTAGGCCCAAGTGGATTAATGACCTCTGCATATAACCAAATAAAGCTTATGTGCTAAGATTAACCATCAACCTATGGGACCTCAGAAAATTGCAAAGCTTCAGTATGGCAAAGAACACTGTCTTTAGGACAAAACAACAAACAATGGGTTGGGAAAAGATCTTTAACCAACCCTATACCCAATAGAGGGATACTATCCAAAATATACAAAGAACTCAAAAAGTTAGACCCCAGAGAACTAAATAACCCTATTAAAATTGTGGTACAGAGTTAAACAAAGAATTCTCAAAGGAGCATTCTAGAATGGCTAAGAAGTACCTAAAGAAATCTTCAGTATTCTTAGTCATCAGGGAAATGCAAACCAAAACAACCCTGTGATTCCACATCACACCAGTCAGAATGGCTAAGGCCTCTAAAAAGGCCCTTCTGACATTCATAGTATCTGTTGAGAAGGCTTGTTTAATTCTGATACATCTACTTTTGTATGTTACTTGGCCCTTCCAACGTGAAGCTTTTAATATTCTTTCTTGGCTCTGTGTATTTAGTCTTTTGGTAATTATGTGAAGAGAAGATTTTCTTTTCAGAACCCATATATTTGGTTTTCTATAGGCTTCTTGTACCTTTATGCCCATCTCTTTCTTTAGGTTGGGGAAGATTTCTATGATTTTGTTGAAGATATTTTCAGGTCCCTTGAGCTGGGAATCTTCATTCTCCTCTATTCCAATTATTCTTAGATTTGGCGTTTTCATTGTATCCTGTATTTCTTGGATGCTTTCTGTTAGGAAATTTTATGTTTTGAATTTTCTTTTACAGTTGTGTCAAACTCTTCTACCATAACTTCCACACCTAAGATTCTCTCTTCTACCACTTGTATTCTGTTGGCATTGCTTACTTCTGTAATTCCTGACCTCTTTCTCAGGTTTTTCATTTCAAGATCTGCTTCCATTTGTGTTTTATTGTTTCTACTTCTACTTTTAGGTCTTCAATCACTTTACTCAATTCTTTCAACTGCTTATTTTTGTTTTCCTGTATTTCTTTCAGTGAGTTATTGATATCCTCCTTAAAGAAGTCTATTACCTTCATGACATAAAATTTTAGGACAGATTCCCAATTTTCAGGTATGTTGGTATATTCAGGGCTTGTTGTGATGGGAGAACTATGTTCTGATGATGCCCACCTATTTTGGTTTCTGTTGCTTATGGTCTTGTGCTTGTGTTTTGCCATCTGGATATACTTGGTGTTTGTTGGTCTGGGTGACTATATGGAGTCTGTCTCTTTTGTCTCTGGGTTGCTTCAGGTCTCCAAGTAGGCCTCTGGCCATTGCTGCATCTGATCACCTATGGGGCCTTCCAATAGGGGCTCTTCACAGGAGCATAGAAGCTCCTGATCTCTTGCTCTGGCTGCATTAAATCTCCTGGGAGGCCTTCAGACAATTTCTCTGAGTGCAGCAGGTTCTCAACTGCTCTGAGTGCAGTGAGTCCAAATGGTCTGAGTGCATCCTCTAGGATGGATCACGATATGGAGTCTTCATGGGAGCAGACCCAATAGGGGTCTGCCTCAGCAGCAAGGACCAAGCAGAAGGGGTGGAAGGGATAGACATCCATATTTCTATCTATTTCTATCTATCTCTATATCTATATTGCAATACAGGTCATTTTTATTCAGTTGTATCAGAAGTGAATAGTGTTGCCACCTTCAGAAAAGAAAACAAACAAAAAACCCAAACTCAACAAATCAAAACAATGAAACAAACAAAACCAACCATTGTAATCACAGCAAATAAAGTTTGGTAAGGGAGTTCATGAGATCACTTCAAAAAGATTGAATACAGTTTCTTTCATATGGCTATAAGAATCTGTTTTATAGGACTATGAGAGAGAGAGAGGGAGAACAAGGAAATACAAAACAAATACACACACACACACACACACACAGAGCGAATAATTTTCAAGTTCCAGTCAGCATTAAGTCTAATTATTACTAACACTTTTAAATTGTGAAAAAATGCTAAATATAGACCACATTGGTTTTATTTTGGGAATTATGCTTTATTGTTTTTAATCTTCTCTCTTGTATTATATCCGTACTGCAATTTCTCCTCCCCTCAGAAAAGACCAGGTCCCAGAGTGACTTATAAGCTACAGTAAGAACAGTTACATATCATCAAGGCTGAAAGAGGCAAAAGAGTCAGAGTCTTGCTCCCACTGTTAGGTTTCTCACAGGAACATGAAATTACTCAGCAAGATCAGAAGAAGACTTAGATCAGATCCCAGATCTTCCCTGATCACCGAAGTTCCCATGAGTCCTGGCCAGTGGATTTACACTTTCGATGCATCCCTTATCCCTCCCCCTCCTTCTGAAGGACTCCCTGAGCTGTTTGGCTGTGATATAAAACCCATGGTCCCATCAGTTGTTGGATAAAGTCTCTCTGGTCTCATTGATGACTATTCTTCTAGGCTCATGTTCAAGAACAGTCTGCAGGAAGGATATATTGAGGGTCAAAGTTTTTGTGGATGGATTGGTGTCTCAATCCATCCTATTGAAATCTTCCTTGGTTACATATGATGGCCAGTTCAGGTCCTGTGTCCTACATTACAAGGAGTCTTTACTAGGGTAACTTTTATAAACTCCATGGAGTTTACACTCCAGTAGGTTTCCACCTGCCCCTGAAATGTGCCCCAATTCTAGTCCCTGTTAGCATTACTTTCTTCCTCCCTATTACACACCTGATTGCTCCAGTTTCCAAACCCACTTGTCCCCAGTCCATCTGTGAAATCTCTTCTACTTTCTGTTCCTAGTAAGATCTTGGCATTCACTCTGGAGCACTCCTTCTTACTTAGTCTATCTGGGTCTGTGGACCAAAGCATTATTGTATTTTAATTACAGCTAATATCCATTTATAAGTGAGTACATACCATGTTTGTCTTTCTTGGTCTGGGTTATCTCACCCAGCATGATATTTCTAGTTCTATTCATGAGTCTGCAAGTTTCATTATGTCATCGTTTTTAACTGTTGAGTAACACTTTGTTGTATAAATGTACCATATTCTCTTTATCCATTCTTCTGCTGAGAGACATCTAGGTTGTTCCACGTTCTGGCTATTATGAACAAAGCTTCTATGAACATAGTTGATCAAATGTTCAAGTGATAGTATAGAACACATTCCCAGGCTTGGTATAATGGGGTCTCAAAATAGATTTTGAATTGTCTGAGAAATGGAAACATTGACTTCCAAAGTGGCTGTACAAATGCTGGGCCTCAACCAGCAGTGCAGCATTGCTTCTCTTGTTCCATATTCTCACCAGCATGAGCTCTCTATGTGAAAAATATAGTTACAAAACACTACCACTGAATTGTCATTTATATTTTAAAATGCCATTAATAGAACTCAAAAATATTCCAATGGTCAGTTTACATGTGGAAGAAATATATTTTTAAGTGTGGATGATTAGTATGATTTGAAGAGAAACTACAGTAGGAGAATATAATTTTGACCCAGCAAATAGTGAAAGTACACCTGTGGGTCATTGGTATTTTTATCACTATGTCTACATTGAAATATATCATTTTGAAGTTATCTACTGTCAGTGACCATGCAGTGACCTCTGCATCAACTGGGACCTGCTTTGCTACTGTCCATGTGAGAACAGCTTTGTGAAAAGGACAACACATTAATTTATCCAAAGTGTGTTCTCCTCAGAACTCCCAGGGATTAAGCCATCAAAAGAGTATACATGGCTCCAGCTGCGTATGTAACAGAGGATGGCCTTGTCATTCATCAATGGAAGGAGAGTTCCTTGGTCCTATGAAGGCTTGATAAATGCCCCAGTGTAGAGGAATTGGGGGTGGGGAAGTGACAGTGGGTGAGTAATAAATGATAGATGAAAAATTATGAACCAAAAATCTATGGCAAAAATAATATATTTAAAAAAATCGATATTTTGTTTATTTATATTTCAAATGTTACCACCTTTTCCAGTTTCTCTCAATCCCAGAAACACCCTAGCACATCCTCCTACCCCTGATACTATGAGGGTGTTCCTCCATCCACCCGCTCACCTTTCTGGGGGGGAAAGGCTGGTTGATACTGTTATTCTTCCTATGGGGTTGCAACCCTTCAACTCCTACAGTCTTTTCTCTAACTCCTATATTGGAGACCCCATGCTAAGTTCAATGTTTGGCTGCAAACATCTGCCTCTGTATTTCTAATGCTCTGGTAGGGCCTCTCAGGAGACAGCCATATCTACTCCTTTTAGCATGTACTTTTGGCATCCACAATAGTGTCTGGGTTTGGTAACTGTATATGGAATAAATCCTCAAGTGGGACAGTCTCTGGGCAGCCTTTCCTTCAGTCTCCACTCAACACTTTATCACCATATATGTTCCTGTTAGTATTTTGTTCTCCTTCTAAGAAGTACCAAAGCATCCACACTTTGGTCTTCCTTCTTATTAGGCTTCATGTGGTCTGTGAATTTTATCCTGGTTATATGGAGCTTTAGGCTAATATCCACTTTCCAGTGAGTGCATACCATGTGTGTTCTTTTGGGATGATTGAGTTACCTCACTCAAGATGATACTTTCAGGATCTATCCATTTGCCTAAGAATTTCATGAATTAATCATTTTAATAGACACACAAGGTTCCAAAGCTAAAACAGGAATAGATAAACAATCTAAACAGTCCCATAACCCCTAAAGAAATAGAATCAGGCATTAATAGTCTTCCAACCAAAAAAAAAAAAAAAAAAAAAAAAAAGCCGAGGACCTGATAGGTTTAGTGGAGAATTCTATCAGACCTTTGAAGAATACCTAAAATCAATACTCTTCAAACTATTCCACATAATAGAAACAGAGGTACACTACTCAATTCTCTTGCCAACCAAAGCCAGAAAAACATCAAAATGATCATTCACCACGATCAAGTAGGCTTCATCATCAGGGGTAGATCAATATACAGAAATCCATCAATGTAATCTACTACATAAACAAACTCAAAGGAAAAAAAAACCACATGATTATTTCATTAGATGCTGAAAAGGCATTTGGCAAAATTCAGTGTCCCTTCATGCTAAAAGTCTTGGAAAGATCAGAAATTCAAGGCTCATACCTAAACATAGGAAGAACAATATACAGAAAATGATTAGCCAACATCAAACTGAATGGAGAGAAAGTTGAGGCAATCCCAGTAAAGTCAGGAACGAGACAAGGCTGCCCACTCTCCCCCTATCTATTCAACAAAGTACTTGAAGTTCTTGTTAGAGCAATTAGACAACTAAAGGATGTCAAATGGACAAAAATTGGAAAGTAAGGTGTCAAAATATCACTATTTACAGATGATATGATTGTATACTTAAACTACTCAAATATCCAACCAGAGACCTCCTAAAGCTGATAAACAACTTCAGCAAAGTGGTTGGATATAAAATTAACTCAAACAAATCAGTGGCTTTCCTCTACTTAAAGAATAAGCAGGCTGAGAAAATTAGGGAAATGGCACCCTTCACAACAGTCACAAATATTATATACCTTGGTGTGACTCTAACCAAGCAAATGAAAGATCTATATGACAAGAAGTTCAAGCTTCTGAAGAAAGAATTCGAAGAGGATCTCAGAAAATGGAAACATCTTCCATACTCATGGATTGGCAGGGTTAATATAGTAAAAATGGCCATCTTGCCAAAAGAAATCTACTGATTCAACTCAATCCCCATCAAAATGCCAAATCAATTCTTCATAGAGCTAGAAAGAACAATTTTCAAATTCATTTGGAATAACAAAAAAACCAGGATAACAAAATCTATTCTTAAAAATAAAAATATTCTGGGGGAATCACAATCCCTGATCTCAAGCTGTATTATAGAGCTACAGTGAAAAAAAAAAAAGAAACCCTACATGGTATTGGTACACAGACAGTCAGGAAGATCACTGGAATAGAACTGAAGACCCAGAAATAAACCCACAAACCTATAGTCACTTGATTTTTGACAAAGGATCTAAAACCATCCAGTGGAAAAAAGATAGCATTTTTATCAAATGTTGCTGGTTCAACTGGTGGTCAGCACATAGAAAAATACAAATAGACCCATTCTTATCTCCTTGTACAAAGCTCAAGTCCAAGTTTATCAAGGACCTCCACATAACATCAGATACACTGAAACTTATAGGGGAGTAAGCAGGGAAAAGCCTCGAACACATGGGCACAGGGGAAAAATTCCTGAACAGAAGACCAGTGCCTTTTGTTGTAAGATTGGGAATTGACAAATGGGACCTCATAAAATTGCAAAGTTTCTGAAAGGCAAGGGACACTGTCAATAGACAAAAAGCCAACCAACAGATTGGGACAAGATCTTTACCAATCCTACATCTGATAGAAAGCTAATATCCAATATATACAAAGAACTCAGGTTAGACTCCAGAGAACCAAATAACCCTATTAAAATGGGGTACAGAGTTAAACAAAGAATTCTCAAAAGAGCGATCTCAAATGACTGAGAAGCACCTAAAGAAATGTTCAACATCCTTAGTCATCAGGGAAACTCAAATCAAAACAACCCTGAGATTCCACCTCACTCTGTCAGAATGGCTAAAATCAAAAACTCAGGTGACAGTAGATGCTGGTGAGGATGTGGAAAAAGAAAAACACTTATCCATTGCTGGTGGTTTTACAAGCTTGTACAAACACTAGGGAAATCAGTTTGGTGGTTAATAAAAAATAATTGGACATAGTACTACCTGAGGACCCAGCAATACCACTTCTGGGCATATATCAAGAAGATTCTCCAACTTGGAATAAGGACAAATGCTGCAATATGTTCATAGCTGCCTTAGTTATAATAGCCAGGAGGTGGAAAGAACCTATATGTCCTTCAATAGAGGAATGGATACAGAAAATATGGTTCATTTATAAAATGGAATACTATAAGCTATTAAAACCAATAACATTTTTAATTGTATCCATATAAAATAAAGGTAATTTAGCAAAACTCAAACTTTAAATATCCACAATTAAATTTTAATGAAAATATGCTCAAAAATGTATTGAATGCTTGCAATAAAACAGTATACTTATATCAGTTGTAAGTTTCTTCATCAGCTATCATCCACTGATAAGAATACTCTTTCTGATGATATCTGAGGGGGCCTAATTTACAAATAGAAATTTCAGAATTTTATTGGCAGTTTGATATATGTCCAGTTAGAAAAATGAGCATTTGTTAACCTGGAGTCTGTGATATCCTCAATCATGAGAAATTTGGTCAAACTTTTAGTATTAGGAATCCCTTTTCTGTACCCAAGGAGCTAAAGGGACCTGCAACCCTATAGGTGGTACAACATTATGAACTAACCAGTACCCCGGAGCTCTTGACTCTAGCTGCATATGTATCAAAAGATGGCCTAGTCAGCCATCACTGGAAAGAGAGGCCCATTGGACACACGAACTTTATAAGCCCCAGTACAGGGGAACGCCAGGGCCAACAAAAAAAAAAAAAAAAGGGGGAATGGGTGGGTAGGGAAATGGGGGAAGGGGGGAGGGTATGAGGGACTTTTGGGATAGCATTGGAAATGTAATTGAGGAAAATACATAATAAAATATATTTAAAAAATAAATAAATACATTTTAAAAGATAAAAGTAAAAAAAAAAAAAAAAAGGAATCCCTTTTCTCCTGTTTCATAGACCTTAAATAGAACAAAACATGAGTAGGTTCATCTCAGGACATTTGCACTATCATTGTAAATAGAGACGTATATTTCCACAATGGCCACTACTGTAATTCACGGGGTTCAAAACTGGAAAAACTCTTGATTTTTTTTTTAAACAGCATCCTACATATCACAATCCAGAAGTATGAGAGCTAGCCAGAAGGAAAATTTTCCAATTTGGTTTCCCCATGTCTTGTGATATGTGTGCATTCTGTTTTCAGTTCTGTGGTTTCATCAGCATGCTCTGGTGGACATCTAAGAGTAAAGCCAATAGCTGCATTGCTTTGGGCATGAAGAACACACATCTGACCAATAGCTAAATGGAAAATATCCTATATCTGACTCTTTATTTCTTATCTACTAACCAAAATTTCTTCTGAGATAAACAAAATACCCACATATAAACTTTTTATTTAATTTAACTTTTATTTCTTATTTATTCACTTTATATCCTGCTAACCTACTCCTTCCTAGTTACCTCCTCCCATAATCCTTCCTGCCTTCTTCCTCATCTTCTCCTCTGGGCAGGTGGGGCCCCTGTGTATCACCTTGCACCCTGGCACTTAAAGTCTCTGTGAGCTTAAGAGGTTGTTCTCCCACTGAGGTCAGACAAGACAGCCCAGCTAGTAAAACATATACATGTACAGACAACAGATTTTGGGATATGATCCACATGGAGGTTAAGCTACACATCGGCTACATATAACCAGGGAGGCCTAGGTCCTTCCCATGTTTTTTTTTTTTTTTTTTTTTTTTTTTTTTTTTTTTTTTTTTCCGGTGATACAGACTTTGAGAATCCTAGGTTTAGTTGACTCTGTTGGTCTACCTGTGGAGTACCTATGCCTTCAGGGACCACGATCCTTCCTCTTGTTCTTGAATAAGAGTCCCCAAGCTCCAGTGACTGTTTGGCTGTGGGTATCTATATCTATCTGAGTCAGCTCCTGGGTGAGCCTCATGTCTCTGGATACCTCCTGGTTAGAATATAGGATGTTCTTGGCTGTAAGCATAACAGTCTTATTTATAATGTTAGAAATTGCTGCTGGTCCATGTATGGGTTTGATTTTCTCAGTCTCTGCTTCCTCCCCTATGTCTGCATTACTTGTAGACAGGATACATTTTTGGTTGAAAGTATTATGGTTTGATTTGTATCTATAGCTCCATCGGGGTTCCTGTATCCAGATAGGAACTCCATGTATAAACTTTTATATGAGTACACATAATACCCATACTACACAAATACATGTGTATTCCACATGGAATATATATATATATATATATATATATATATATATATATGTGTGTGTGTGTGTGTGTATATATATATACACACATACATAAATATATTCCACAGATAGAGCAACAGAGTCAACTAACTTAGGATTCTCAGAATCTGTACCACCAGAAAAAAATACATTTCATATATCAGCCAATCCATGTAACTAATTTCTATATCTATCTATCGGCCTGTCTATCTATAGCTTATAGCTTATATTATAAAATATTAGGATATGTACATGGCTACTTCATACATCCTTTTCCCTTTAGTTATTTCTTTCCTGCAACCCTCTTTTTCCCTCTCATTCTATCTTCCTTTTCCTTTTAGTTATTCCATTCTGCAACCCTCTTCTTCCCTCTCATTTTATCTTCCTCCCCATCATTCCTGCTTCCTATTAATATTACCTATGTTCTATGAATCAATCTTCATTCAGACTGTGGAGTACTCAGTGATAAATGTAACATCTATAACGCATCACTTTCCAACATTCAGACCATAGTGGAATGGGAGCTGAAAGATGATAATGATCAGGGGTGGGGTTGGACCAGAACGAAACATTGTCCTTTGGACATTACTGGTCCATGAACTCTCAGCAACTATTATTACCCACCCAGGATCAGCACATAGTCAAGACATTCACTACTTTATCATGGAATAGGAAAAGGTTCAAAATCATCCATGATCAATGAGTAGCTACACACACTTAATGGCTGCTGGGTGGAGAAACATCAATTTTATTTAAGAATTTGGTTTGTGGTAGATTGAAAACACTCCAGTCAATGTCCAGTCATCTGTGAGTATACAGGAAGTACAAATTAGAGACAATTTATCATTAATAATTGTTTTAAAAGAACAGCAGTACAAACAAGGCATGGATATGAGTGAAGTCCATTGTATAAATTTTCAAAGAATTAATGCTGTATTTATAACTTAAAAATGTGGGTTTACCAATTATCTCAATTTCAAATTTTAACTGACCATAATATATTATATATTTTAAATACTAAGTAACTTAGGTTCCTTCTTTTTTTAAATGGTTTTTGAAGACAGGGTTTCTCTGTGTAGTCCTGGCTGTCCTGTAACTCATTCTGTAGACCGTGCCGGCCTCGAACTCAGAAATCTGCCTGCCTAGGTCTCCTGAGTGCTGTGATTAAGGGAGTGCACCACCACTCCCGGCTTCACTAATTCTTTAAAATAAATTTAGAAGTATACTCCTATATATAGGATAATAAATAAATAAGAAAAAAATGAGAAAGAGAATTCAGTTTTTACACTAATTTGGGGAAAACAGAGTAAAGACATTGTTCCTATGAAGTAAACATTGGGAATCAAAGGAAACAAGATACATTTCAAACATTTTCCATAGGTAGGTAAATGAATAATATGGTCCACTTTTTGATGTAGACGTTACAAACTTTTTCATTCATCTTAAACAATGGTACAATTAATTTTCTTCATGCAAATATTTTATGACAAGTGTGCACACACTCTTTACTTATAATGTAATGATCTTTGTCCCAAATCCTAATGCACTAAATTAAAAATGCACACGGTCGCCACTGTGGTCCTTAAGTCGATGATTTTCTCATCCTTCAGCTTCATTCATTGCAATCTTTGTGTCTGTTATAAATGAACAAACACGTGCACTGATTTGACAGCTGGAGAGATTACCTAGAAACTTTTTTTTTTTTGTAAGCAGAAAATCTATTTTTTTTCAGCTTTTTTTTTTTTTAAAGATCTATTTATTTATTATATGTAAGTACACTGTAGCTGTCTTCAGACACTCCAGAAGAGGGCGCCAGATCTCGTTGCGGATGGTTGTGAGCCACCATGTGGTTGCTGGGATTTGAACTCTGGACCTTCGAAAGAGCAGTCGGGTGCTCTTACCCACTGAGCCATCTCACCAGCCCCCCAGAAAATCTATTTTGAAGAATGAAGACTACAATGTTTTTGAATGTCGGCTTTGTTTTTATTTATTTAATTTTATTTTTCACTTTTTGAGATTACTTGACTAACTACAACAATGACACCAGAGGAAAGATAGTTTAAATGACTCTGCATGATTGCTTTCACAAACCAAAAGGAGTAGAAAATGAAAACACTTTAAAATGAAATATCTCAAACATTTCATTTAGGATAAAACTGAAGCTGCATATATACCACCCTATTAAATATTGAAAGAACATTTACTGAAGAGCTGAAGGACTCATTTGCAGGAAAATAAACGTAATCGTGCAAGTAAGCTGCTGAGAGTAAATATGTAAAACCTCGATCGAACAGCATGCAATTAGCGTGAATTCATCCTGGAAAACAGAAAACGATGATGAGATTGGGATTTTGGTGAAATCTGTATTTGCATAACAGATTGTCTTACTTATCATCGAACATGAGCCTAAATGTACATGGATACTCTTCCGTGACCTGAAAATATCAAACAGAAAGTTAAGAATGTGTACATCAGGGAAAGTCAGTAGTATGTTTTCACAATCAGTTTTATTTCTTCATTTAGTAACTTACTTTATTACTTTAAAATATACTTACTTATTTTCAATTGTGTATGCATGTGCATGCACACACAGGCACACACTTGCATACATGTGTGAGTGCATGCCTGGCATGCCTGTCTATGCACAACATGAGTGAGGATGCAGTGGAGAGCAGAAAGCAGTGTTATCTCCTTGCATTTAGAGTTACAGATATATGAGAGCAACTGGAAGTGACTGACAGATGCCGAGCTTGTATATTCTGGATGACCAGCAAATTCTCTTATCTGCCTCTCCTTATCGGTTGCCACCTTACACACTTACTTATGTCTCTCTACAGGGCTGAGGCTTCCACTGCTCTTTCAAGGGTTGCATTTTATTCATTCCACCTATGTAATTTTGCTTTCTAGTGATAATATTTGTTTCTGAAACTTGCTTATTATATTATACCCATACCAACAGGACCCATATTTGTTTGTAGCTACATAATTTATTTTTGACACAGTGTCTTGATATTATAAATACTTACATGGTTACTAAAAACTATAACCCTAGTTGACAGACACATAATACTGCACTTTAAAATAGTGATTTGAAGGGAACACTTGTGAAGAGAAAATTATTATGGAATTCTACAATACTAATCACTGTTTGTAACATATTATTGATGTTGGTGCTTCATCAAACAAAATCATAAGCTTTCTAATTTGTACTATGTAACTATAGATACATGAGAGAAATGTAATGAGTAAATGTTAAATGTAGTTGTATTCACATTGCTGTAAGCTGTAGAAGCTCAAAATGGTCATATTTAGTTTCAAATTAAATAAATACCAAACACACTGTTAAAAAAATGGAGGTTTTCAAAACTAATGTCAATGCCTCTTTATTTAAAGGAATTATTTTGATCAAATATTAGGAGGTGAAACCAAAGACATAAGATATAGAATAGAAATTGGCGCTGTTAAGAATATTTTCAGAGCCAAGGCACATTAGCAAAATGGAAATTCCACAGGATTTGCATTCACTGCCAAATGTTTTCATGACTAATAGAAGTTTCACAATATTCTGCTGTCTCAGCATTGTGAAGATCAATTAAAGATAAAGAAACTGAAATAAGAAATACAAAATGGCTTTAGCTTTTTGACTTGATGTTACAGAGGTCATGGATTGCATTTTGTCTTTTGCATACCATAAGGACTCCAGGCATGAAATGATTTGTTTCATTTTTAAGTCTTCCTTCCTAAATAAGCATTTAAATATATATAATTAAATATTATAAAATATTTTAGTATTCACAGACTACTAATCTATTTTAAAAAATATACTACCCTTCAAATAATTCTAATCACTAATGTGAAATAATTAAACATTGCTCTGTGAATGAATTCTCTGAATAATTCTTCATAATAAAAAAGCTATAATTGTGTCTATATTAAGTGATAAAAGTATAAGGACTGAGAACCTATTTAGATTATACTATTGCCAGAAACGATTCTACTTAATTTTAAATCATTTTTTCTCCTTGGTAGCTTAATTTGGCTATATTCTACTCTTTACTTAATTAGACCAAAATTATTCTAGTTCAAATGTATTATAGCATTGTAAGTTTATTTATAATCTTTGCCGGGAAATCAAACCTTTCTCCTCTAATCTCATGTATTTTTGAGTCTGTTTGAATTTATAGAATGTATAGATGGATAGATAGATAGATAGATAGATAGATAGATAGATAGATAGATAGGGAGATAGGGAGATTGGGAGATAGGGAGATAGAGATAGATTAGATCGATATAGATAGATAGATAGAGATAGAGATAGAGATAGAGATAGAGATAGAGATAGAGATAGAGATAGAGATAGAGATAGAGATAGAGATGATAGAGATAGAGATAGAGATAGAGATAGAGATGATAGAGATAGAGATAGAGATAGAGATAGAGATAGAGATAGATATAATCTGTCATATATATATGCATATATATTTGTCAAATGTTTGGGTTTAAAAGAACACATAAAACTGTCTTATTTTAAAAAAAACTAATATATTTTAACTGAAATGCACAATAACATAGTAGAGTAATATTTCCCATCTAACAACAACAGCAATACTATATAGAACAAATCATGTTTATTCATACTGAGCAGGGAAAACAATCAGTAGATTATCTTTAGATACGATAGGTTTGTATATCCAGAACACCCATTTATATCATTGCATAATAATAAAAAATTACCTCAGATAAGCTAGTGTCTGGAGGTTATCATGGTTTGGAATTTATTAGTTGAAGTATATATTATGTAACCTTGATCATAGTCTATCTCACAATGTGTTATAGAGAAAGATTGTGAATAATACATACTTGTCATCTTGAAGTTTCTTAGTGTAATTTTATTGCATAATCTCATCCTTCTCATACTGTCTTAACTCTTTCACTCTTGAGACGTTTTCCATAATAGGTAGGAAAATTTGTATTTCCCTTGATATAAATGTTAAGTTATACCTAATAATGTTATCTGAGAGGCATGTGCCAGTTCTTTTCAAGCAAGCATTCATTATTCCAGAATGAGTGACTATTTGAGAGTTTTAGATACAGTGTACACAGCACCTCTTCATCCCCAGGCTTCTGATGCCTCTGCTGCTCCATGGGAGGCTCCTCATATATATTTCCTGTGACATTGTCACAGATTATAATCTATATCAAGTTGTCTGCTTGGTTGCTAGGACACAACTGGGTAAAATCACCTGACATGGGAAATTTCAACAGAAACCTTTCAGAGTTTTGCATTTTGCTGTTCCCCATGCTGTCATGTTAGTATAGTTTCCTTAAGCCAGTTTTCCCTTGTGTGCAGTATTTGCTATAATCAACAGCTGGGTCTGAAAACATCTCTTTGTAAGACAGGATAAAACAGTCAACCATCAGACTGAGCTCAGGGAACCTGATGGGGGAGCTTGCAGGACTGGTGGAGCACAGGGGGATTGCAACCCCATTGGAAGAACAACATAGGTTGGCCTGACCACCCGGTTCTCCCAGAGACTAGATCCCCAATCAAGGAGTGTCCCTAGAGGGATCTGTGGCTCCAGATAAATATGTAGCAGAGGATGGCCTTCACTGACAGAAATGGGAGGGGAGTCCCTTGGTCCCAGGGAAGTTTGATGGCCCAGAGTAGGGGGATGCTGGAGCGGTGGTGCTAAAGACTGTGGGTGTGTGGGGGAGCACTCTCATACAGGTAAAAGGAAGGGCAGAGGACAGATGTAGATGGGGGTTGTTGGAAGGGTAACCTGAATTTGGGATAACACAGGATAGAGGGGTGTTTGGTGGGTGGTTTAACTGGGAAGTGGGATATCATTTGAGATGTAAATGAGGGAATGATTAAAAATAATTTTAAAAAGGGGAAAACACTTTTATTTATTTTTTCTCATAATGTACAGATTCCATATGTCAAATACTATAGAACAGTTTGCCTAAAGAAGCCTTCTCTTTAGCATTTGCTCATCTAAGTATTGTTTTAATATTGTATTTTCTTTTCTATATAAGGACATTTGAGTGATATTTGCTTTATGCTAGTAGCATTGTTCTGTATTTGCCACAGAATTGACACAGGCATCATAAAATAAAACTATGACCTAGAGGTCTGCACTTTGGCAGAAATGGGCATCAGTACACTGTTCTAATCCAGGAGTGGGCATTGTCAATTGAATTGGTAGTGAAAAGTTAAGAAGTGATTTTTCAGGCATTTTACATGGCAAACTTTACAATACCAATGCCCATATAATTACCATAATGTTCACACACAACTGGATCATATGTTCATCTGGAAATAATGACAAGTTTCATATTTTGCAACCTGAAATGAACCTTTAAGTCTAAGATTAAAAATAGAATAGGAATGAGTATCACAAAATGATAAGATTATGATCAGTAGAAACCTTGAAGCTGCCTTGGTATAACTTCAAACAAGGCACTCTGAAATGAAATTTTTATCCTAAAACTTGCTAAGCCTCACTAGATATGCTTCTGCAGGCCTCTTGTAACAAAAATAACTAGGGAACATAGAGTGATTGATATAATGTTAAGGTACTTTGAGGCAACTGAACACATCACATAATTATTGGCCCAAATAAATTTATTGGAAATGTTTTATGTGGTTGTTAGTGTACCTTAAGAGAGGTTATATCATATATGCAGTGTATGTGACAAGTCAATAATTTCGTATCTCTCAATTTGCCTTTTTTTTTACAAGATTATAGTGATTTCTAAAATCGTCTTGAGTCCTTACTGTTACATATTTACTTTACAGAATATTGGTTTACTGACTGTGTCTGGGAACTACTAAAATCAAATCGTTTTGAGCAATGGTAGGGCAGTGTTATAATGAATTTAATCAACCATGTACTTGGGCGCTGATTTATCTCTATAAAGTTAATTTGTAAATCCTTCCTGAGCACTATCTCCAAAATATATCCACACACGCAACACGTTCTTCCACCTCCAAGTGAGTTAGAATAAACTATCTACTACCCAGGTTAGAAATTGTTTATCCGTTGCTGAATTATTTTAATAGAAAACTAGCCAATGTCTGACTCTACTTTTGAGTTTTACCCTCATCATTTTTCATCATAGTTATTAAAAAGTTAGTCTTTTTAGAACTTAAATTAGATTGCAACATTTGTTTATGTGAATTCTGCAATGAGAAACACTTTTAACTTAGAATTAAGTAAGGGTTTGTAAGTAAGTACAAAAAAAGCATAATCTTGATTTTGATCTCATTCATAGTCTTCCTTTCTAACTTTTGCCTGCCTGTCCTGTCCTTGGGCTCTTTAAACAATATTTCTTCATATTTCCTTTAGGTATTCGTACTTAAAATATTTGTTCAGAGTCTTTTTTTATTTGTATGACTAATTTTATAATGTCTTTAAAATCCTTTCATATTGTTATCTGACTTTAATCCCAGAATCATTTCTGTTAAATTTCTTTGCTTATGTCTTGTAGCAGAGCTTTTGGAGATAAACATATTTCAACAACTTTATATTTATAGCAGCCTAATCTGAAAAAACTATTAACACTTGGAGAATAGATCCTATCCTGATAATCTTAGAATTTCTACATCCAGTATAGTGAGAGTATTTTAAACGATTCAGTCTGTTGTGTTCTGCTGAAGTCCCCCAACTTGACTCACATGAACAATTAGGACAATTGTGCATTTGACAGCAGGAGATAGTTGTTGCATATTTTGAGGCACTAACCAAACAAAATAATTACATTCAGCAAATAGATAATGAAAATGAAGAATTTTAATTTTGTTAAGGAAAAGTTAAATTTATTAAGACTAATATATAAGTAGTACTCATGATAAATATGTAAACATTATTCAATTATCCCTTACTTTATTCAGTTCTAGTAACAAAGCTGTTTAGCTAGATTTCCTCAAAGTCAAAAGAAATCTTCAATTGCTAGACTGGTTTTTGTTAAAAAAAAAAAATCATGTTGTAGTTTTTTGAGTTACAACTATGGAACAAAATATGAATGAAGAAATAAAAAGTGAAATAAAACTATCATTTTTATATCTTCAATATTCAAAAACACATGGCTATTGCCAAACTCCTTATACTATTTCCTACCATGTCAAAAGTTGGATCTATTAACAGCAACAAAAAATGAATGTTTTATTTGTATTTTGCTTTTTCCTGTTTTATTTTCTCAGGCTTTTTTTCTCTACCACCATCTTTCTCAGCTCTCTTGAACATCATTTTTTTATGGTAAAAAACACTGTAAAATAGGATGGGAAAGAAAATTTGATATTTAGTTGGCTCAAGTAACTTCCATGATCTTTCTGCGTATTAGGTAAAAATTATATTCTTTTCTTTTTATCTATTTTAGTTTGGTCAGTTTATAGAGGTTAATTGTAAATGATCAAAGGATATATGTCTTAATAAAGAAAAATTTAGATTTTTTTCTCTCCAGTGACTCTCTAGGGTAGGCCCACTCAGGGTCATACAGGACTCAGAAGGGGCAGAGCAGCTGGCCAAGGTCCTACAGGGCTGCATCTGCACCCAGGAGGTGGAGCTGATCCTCAGTCCTCAGTGCACATTCCCTGCAAGAGGAGAGCTTGCTTCCAGGAAGTTCTCTGACACCGGGACTCAGGGAAGATCTCCATTTTTCTCTCCAGTGACTCTTGGAGGCTGGTCCACTCAAGAACCCACAGGCCACAGAAGCAGAAGAGAAGATGGGAAGGGTCTTATGGGCCTTCATCTGCACCCAGGAGGTGGAGCTGTTCTGCAGCCCTCTGCATACTGGTCTTGCCAGGAGAGACCTGGTCTCCCAGGAGTGCTGACACAGGATTACAGACTCACAGGAGGATCAAGCTCCAGTCAGAGAAAGCAGGAACATCTAACAGCAGAAATTACCAGATGGCAAAAGGCAAACACAAGAATCTTACTAACAGAAACCAAGACTACTTGGCATCATCAGAACCCAGTATTCCCACCTCAGTGAGTCCTGGATACCCCATCACAATAGAAAAGCAAGATTCAGATTTAAAATCATATCTCATGATGGTGGTAGAAGATTTTAAAAAGGACATTAATAACTCAAAGAAATACAAGAGAACACAGTTAAACAGATAGAAACCTTCGAAGAGGAAACACAAAAATCCCTTAAAGAATTACAGGAAAATACAACCACATAGGTGAAGGAATTGAACAAAACCACCCTAGATCTAAAAAGGGAAGTTGAAACAATAAAAAAAGAAGTAAAAAGTCACAAAAGGAGACAACTCTGGAGATAGAAAACCTAGGAAAGAAATCAGGAGCCATAGATGCAAGCATCACCAACATAATACAAAAGACAAAAGAGAGATTCTCAGGTGAAGAAGATTCCTTAGAAAACATTGACACAACAATCAAAGAAAATGCAAAATGCAAAAATATCCTAAGTCAAAGCATCCAGGATCCAGGATCCAGGATCCAGAACATAATGAGGCCAAACCTAAGGATAATAGGTATAGATGAGAATGAACATTTTCAACTTAAAGTGACAGTAAGTAATATCAACAAAATTATAGAAGATAATATCCCTAACCTAAAGAAAGAAATGCCCATGACATACAAGAAGGCTACAGAACTCCAAATATATTGGACCTAAAATAAATTTCTCCAGTGGCATAATAATCAAAGCACAAATTGCACAAAACAAAGAAAGAATATTAAAAGCAGTAAGGGATAAAGATCAAGTAACATACAAAGGCAGACCAATTAGAATTACACTAGACTTCTCACCAGAGACTATGAAAGCAAGAAGATCCTGGACAAATGTCATATGGACTCTAAGAGACCACAAACACCACCCCAGGCTACTATAGCCAGCAAAACCCTCAATTACCATAGGTAGAGAAAACAAAGTTCAGAAATCCAGCCCTTCAAAGGATAATAAAGGGAAAACTCCAACACAATGAGGGAAACTACACTCTAGAAAAAGCAAGAAAGTAATCTTTCAACAAACCTAAAAGAGGACAGCCACAGAAAAGAATCCAAACACTAACAACAAAAATAACAGGAAGCAACAATGACTTTTCATTAATATCTCTTAATATCAATGGACTCAATTCCCCAATAAAAAGGTCATAGACTAACAGATTGACTACTTAATCAGGACCCAACATTTTGCTGCATACAGGAAATCCACCTCAGGGACAAAGATGGATACTACCTAAGATTAAAAGCTTGGAAAACAATTTTCCAAGCAAATAGTCCCAAGAAACAAGCTGGAGTACCATTCTAATATCAAATAAAATCTACTTTCAACCTAAAGTTATCAAAAAAGACAAGGAGGGACAATTCATACTCATCAAAGGTAAAATCTACCAGATGAACTCTCAATTCTGAACATCCAATTGCAAGGATATCCACATTCAATAAAGAAACTTTACTAGTTCATAGCACATATTGCACTGCACACAATAATAGTGGGAAACTTCAACACCTCACTATCATCAATGGGCAGATCATGGAAACAGAAACTGAACAGAGACTAGTGAAATTAACAAAAGTTATGAAACAAATGGATTTAACAGGTATCTATAGAACATTTTATCCTAAAAACAAAAGGATATACTTTCTTCTCAGCACCTCATTTTACCTTCTCCAAAATTAACCAAATAATTGGTCATAAAATAGGCCTCAAGAGATACAAAAATATTGAAATTATCCCATGTATTTACTAATAATACATAAGACTAATAATAACATAAAAAATAGAAAGCCCACATACATGTGGAAGCTGAACAATACTCTACTCAATGATAACTTGGTCATGGAACAAATAAGGAAATTAAAGAATTTTAATGTTTAATGAAAATGAAGCCACAACATACCCAAACTTATGGAACATAATGAAAGTGGTCCTAAGAGGAAAACTCAGCTCTGAATGTCTTCAAAAGGAAACTGGAGAGAGCATACACTAGCAGCTTGACAACATACCTAAAAGCTCTAGAACAAAAGGAATCAAATTCACCCAAGAGGAGTACACAACAGGAAATAATTAAATTCACGGTTGAAATCAATCCAGTGGAAACAAACAAACAAACAAAAAACTATACAACAAGTCAACCAAATTAGGAGATGGTTCTTTGAGAAAATCAACAAGATAGATAAACCCTTAGCCAGACTAACTAGAAGGCTCAGGGACAGCATCCTAATTAACAAAATCAGAAATGAAAAGGAAGACATAACAACAGAATCTGAGGAAATCCAAAAAAAAATCATCAGATCTTACTACAAAAGCCTATATTCAAAAACTGGAAAAGCTGGACAAAATGGACAAATTTCTAGACAAATACCAGGTACCAAAGTAAAATCAGGATCAGTTTAATGATCTAAACAGTCCCATTTCCCCTAAAGAAATAGACCAAGTCATTAATAGTCTCCCAACAACAACAACAAAAAAAAGCCCCCAGACCAGTTGGGTTTAGAGCAGAGTTCTATCAGACCTTCGAAGAAGACCTAACTTCAATTCTCCTAAAACTGTTCCACAAAATAGAAACAGAAGGTACTCTAAGCAATTCATTCTATGAAGCCACAATTACTCTGATATCTAAGCTACACAAAGTTCCAACAAAAAAAATTCCTTTATGAATATTAACGCAAAAATACTCAAGAAAATACTAGCAAACAGAATCCAAGAACGCATCAAAATGAACATTCAAAATGATCAAGTAGGTGTCATCCCAGCGATGGAGGGATGGTTCGATATATATAAATCCATCAACGTAATCCACTATATAAGCAATCTCAAAGGAAAAAAAAACACATTTTTATCTTATTAAATGCTAAAAGTCATGATAAAATTCTTGGAAAGATCAGGAATTCAAGGCCCATACCTAAGCATAGTAAACATAGAATAAACCAGTAGCCAACATCAAACTAAATGGAGAGAAACTTGAAACAATCTCACTAAAATCAGAGACTTGGCAAGGCTGGCCATGCTCTTGTTACCTATTCAATATAGTACTTGAAGTCCTAGCCAGAGAAATTAGACAACAAAAGGATATTAAAGGGATACAAATTGAAAAGGAAGAGGTGAAAATATCACTATTTGCAGATGATATGACAGAATTCTTAAGTGACCCCAAAATTTCTACCAAGAACTTCTAAACCTGATAAATAACTTCAGTGAAGTAGTTGGATATAAAATGAACTCAAACAAATCAGTGGTCTTTCTCTACACAGAAGATAAACACGCTGAGAAAGAAATTAAGGAAAAACTATTCACAATAATCACAAATAATACAAAACACCTTGGTGTGACTCTAACCAAGCACATGAAAGATCTGTAGGAGAAGATGGCCCAGTCAGCCATCAGTGGAAAGAGAGGCCCCTTGGTCTTGCAAACTTTATATGCCTCAGTAAGGGGGAACACCGGGCCAAGAAGTGGGAGTGGGTGGGTAGGGGAGTGGAGGGAAAGGTCTGAGGGACTTTTGGGATAGCATTTGAAATGTAAATGAAAAAAAAATACCTAATTAAAAATAAATAAATAAATAAATAAATAAATAAATAAATAAATAAATGACACTTCAGGTAGCCACCAAAAAAAGGAACTTCAAGTCTCTGAAAAAAGAAATCAAAGAAGATCTCAGAAGATGGAAAGATCTCCCATGCTCATGGATTGGCAGGAATAATATATTAAAAATGGCTATCTTTTTGAAAGCAATCTACAGATTCAATGCAATCCCCATCAAATTGTCAAATCAATTCGTCACAGAGTTAGAAAGCACAATTTTCAAATTAATCTGGAATAATAAAAAAAAAAAAACTAGAATAGCAAGAGCTATTCTCAACAATAAAAAACCTCTGAGAACCATCCCTGACCTCAAGCTGCACTACCGGCCAATTGTGATAAAACCTGCATGGTATTGGTACAGTGACAGACAGGTAGATCAAATTGAACTCACACACCTGTGTTCAGCTGATCGTTGACAAAGGTGTTAAAACCATCCTATAGAAAAAAGACAGCATTTTCAACAAATGGTGCTGCCTCAACTGGCAGTTAGCATGTAGAAGAATATGAATTGATCCATTCTTATTTCCTTGTGCACAGCTCAAGTCTAAGTGGATCAAGGAACTCCACATAAAACCAGAGACACTGAAACTTATAGAGGAGAAAGTGGGATAGAGCTTCAAAGATATGGGCACAGGGGAAGAAATCCTGAAAAGAAAACCAATGGCTTGTGCTGTTAGAGCAAGTATTAACAAATGGGAACTTATAAAATTGCAAAGCTTCTGTTAAGGCAAAGGACATTGTCAATAAGACAAAAAGGGCAACCAAGAGATTGGGAAAAGCTCTATACCAATCCTAATTCTGATAGAGGGGTAATATCTAATATATACAAAGAACACAAGAAGTTAGACGCCAGAAAAACAAATAACACTATTAAAAAACAAGGTACAGAGCCAAACAAAGAATTCTCAACTGAGGAATACCAAATGGCTAAGAAGCACCTATTTTTTTTTTCAACATCCTAAGACAACAGGAAAATGCAAATAAAATCAACAGTGAAATTTCCCCTCACAGCAGTCAGATTGGCTAAGATCAAAAACTCCGGTGACAGCAGATGCTGGTGAGGATGTGGAGGAAGAGAAACACTCCTCCAATGCTGGCGGGATTGCAAACTGCTACAACCACTCTGGAAATCAGTTTGGCAGTCCCTCAGAAGATTGCACATAGTACCATCAGAGGATCCAGCACTACTACTCCTGGGAATATACCCAGATGATGCTCCAACATGTAATAAGGGCACATTCTCTATTATGTTCATAGCAGCCTTATTTATAATAGCCAGAAGCTGGAAAGAACCCAGATGTCCCTCAACAGAAGAATGCATACAGAAAATGTGGTACATTTACACAATGGAGTACTACCAAGCTATTTAAAACAATGAGTTCATTAAATTCTTAGGTAAATGCATAAAACTAGAAAATATCACCCTGAGTGAGGAAAACAAATCACAAAAGAACATACATGATATGCACTCACTAGTACGTGGATATTAGCCCAGAAGCTCGGAATACCCAAGATACAATTCACAAAACATGAAATTTAAGAAGAAGGAAGGCCAAAGTTTGTATACTTCATTCCTTCTTAGAAAGGGGAACAAAATACCATAGAAGGAGTTACAGAGTCAAAATGTGAAGTAGAGACTGAAGAAATGACCATTTAGAGAATGTTCCACCTGGGGATCCATCTCATAAACAACCACCAATACCAGACACTATTATGGATGCCAACAAGTGCTTGCTGACAGAAGTCTGATATAGCTGTTTCCTGAGACACTCTGCCAGTGCCTGACAAATACAGAAATGGATGCTCATAGTCTCAATTGGATGGAGCACAGGGTCCCCAATGAAGGAGCTAGAGAAAGTACACAAGGAGCTTTAGGGGATTGCAGCCCCATTGGAGTAACAACAATATGAACTAACCAGTGTCTCCAGAGCTTTCTGGGTTAAACCACCAACGAAAGATAACATATGGAGGGACTCATGGCTCTAACTGCATATGTAGCAGAGAATGGCCTAGTCAGTTATCACTGGGAGGATAGGCCCTTGGTCCTGTGAATGCTCTATGCTCCAGTATAGGGAATGCCAGGGCCAGGAAACATGATTTGGTGGGTTGGTGAGGAGGGGGACGGGGAAAGGGATAGCAGGATTTCAGAGGGGGAACTAGGAAAGGGGATAACATTTGAAATGTAAATAAAGAAAATAACTTATAAAAATGTTAAAAAAAAGGAAAAAAGAAAGAAAATTTAATTTCTTGCTCATAAAGACTTTTCTACAGATGTTCTTGGTATATATTCAAAAACCTAATCTTCTAACACACGATTTCATAATCTAACACATGGGTCTAAATGAATCAAAGGAAGATGAATAAATAAATAAAGACAGGTGAATTAGTAGGTTTACGCTAGTAAAATTGGCCCTCCTATCAAAAGTGTTCAATGGATTCTAGGGAATCCTCATTGAAATTCCAATGCAATTCTTTACACACATTTAAAGGACACTGTTGACTTCATATGGACGAAATAAATCAAACAAACAAACAAACAAACAAACAAACAAATAAAAAATAGAAAGAAACAGTTTTGAACAATAAAAGAATGGTAGAAGTATCATCATCCCTGATTCTAAGTTGTACTACAGAATTCTAGTAATATAACTCACATGGCATTTGCATAAAAACTTATTGATCAATGGAATCAAATAGAAGACCCAAACACAAATTTATGCACTGAATTTTTGTTTAAATAAATGAGCCAGAATGGCACAATGAGAAGAGAAAAGCTCTTCAGTAGATGCTGCTCATTTAATTGGATGTCCAATATGTAGAAGAACACACGTAGATCAATATTTAGCACTCTGCATAAATGTCAAGTCAACATGAATCAAAGACATCAGTATAAAGCTAGATACTCGGAAACATAGTAGGAAAGTGGAGAATGGCCTTGAATTGACAGGAACAGGAGACAACTTTCTTTTCTTTCTTTTTTTTCAAAAGTTGAAGACATAGTGACATAAGTTAAAAATATTTTTTCTTTTATTTTTAATTAATCATTTGATTTGTTTATGTTTCCCGGTTACTTCTCTACAAACTCCCATCCTATCTTTCCTCTCCCTCCTTCCCTTTGCCTCTATAGGGTGCTCCTTCACCCACTCACCAATTCCCACCTCATTCCTCTAGCATCCTGCTATACTGGGACATCAAGCATCCACAGGACTAAGGGTCTCCTCTCTCTTTGCTGTCAGATAAATCAATTCTCTGATACAAATTTTTCTGGAGCCATGGATCCCCAATGTATACACTTTTGTTGGGGGTTTAGTCACTTGGAGTTCTGGGTGTTCCAGTTATTTGCTATTGTTCTTACTATGGAGTTGCAATTTCCTTTGCTTCCTTCAGTCCTCCCCCCTAGCTCCTCCACTGGGGTCCCTGGGCTCAGTATGATGGTTGGCTGTGGGTTTCTGCAACTGTCTTGGTCAGATGCTTGTAGAATCTCTCAGGGAACAGCTATACTAGGCTCCTGTCAGCAAGCTCTTCTTTTCATCAGTAATAGAGTTGGGTTTTTTTTTTTTTATCTGCAGATGGGATGGATCCCTAAGTGGGATTGTCTCTGGATGGCTTTTCTTTCACTATCTGTTCCATATTTTTGCCTATGTCTTTCCTTTGGACAGGAACATTTATGGGCTAAAAATTGTGAGATGGGTGGGTGGCCCTTCAACTGGGGGGCTGTACCTATCTAATGGAGATGGTCTTTACAGGTTATCTCTCTGCTTTGTTGTGTATTTCGCTGAAGTCATCCCTGTTGGATGCTGGAAGCTTCTTGCTTCCATGGATTCTGCTTTCCTTTCTAGTGGCTACCCTCATTCCCTCATCCCCCACTGCGTCATATTTTTCTGCTTCCTGACCATCTGTACTACTCTCCTGTCCCTTCTAATACTTGATCCTGCCCCACCCCTTTTCCCTCTCTTCCTATCTACATCCCAGGTCTCTACCTCCATCTACCTCATGTGATTATTTTGTTTCTCCGTCTATGTAGGATTGAAGCATCCACACTTTACTCTTCCTTATTTTTAGGCTCCATATGGTTTGTGGATTAAGTACAGATCCAAAGATAATTCTCCACAGAGTAATTTCAAACAGCTGAGAAATACTAAAAGAAATAGTCAGCATCCTTAGTTAGCAGAGACATGTAAATTAAAATGATTCTGAGATTCTATCTTAAACCTGTAAGTTTGGCTGAGATCAAAAATGAAAGTGGCAGCTCATGCTAGTATGAATGTGTAGCAAAGGGAATATTCCTTCACTGCTTGTGGGAGTGCAAACTGCATAGCTACTTTGGAAATCAATATAGCCATTTTTCAGAAATTTGGAAATTAATCTACTTCAAGATCCATTTATACCACACCTGAGCATATACCCAATGCATGCTCTATCCTCTTACTTGGACAATTGATCAACTATGTTCATAGACAGTTTCTTCATAATATCTAGAAACTTGGATGAAGTAGATGTCTCTCAAGAGAAAAATGGATAAGGAATATGTGGTATGTTTACATAATACAGTATTACTCAGCTGGTAAAAAAACAATGACATAATGAAATTTGCAGGCTCAAGAATATAACTAAAAATATTCTGAGGAAGCCCAGATTCTGAAAGGCAAATTCAGTGTATAAACACTTATGAATGGATATTACATGTAAAGTAATAGTAATACTATGGCCCACAGACCTAGATAGGCTAAGTAACAGGAAGTGCTCAAGGGAAGATGCCAGGATCTCCCTGCAGAGAGGGAATAAAATAGATTTTGTAGCCAGGTGGGCTTGGGAACAGGAAAGATCAAGTGGCAGGATGAGGAAACAGGAGAGACCAATGGAAGGATGAGAAAAACAAGTAGAATTGGAAGAATTTCCAGGTTTAAGTGAAAAAAAATATATAGTTTAATGGAAACTGCATGGAATCTAAGACAGTAAACTTAGGAAAGACACCTAATAATGGGGCCAGAGATCTTGAACTGGCCATCTCCTGTAATCAGGCAAGGTCACTAGTGGAGGGATTAAGATACCAACCCAAGCATAAAATCTTCCTCCTACCCTTTGTTCTTCCAGCAGTATGTTCCAAGATCACATGTAGCTGAGTCATCATCAAAGAGAAAAGAGAAACTTCATTTAACAACTATTGGGAGAAGATGTTGAGTCCCACAGCCAAACATTAGGCATATTGCAGGGGGTCCTATAGAGGAGGGGCATTAGTGATCAGAGGAACCACGGCAATCAGGGATACCAGGAGGAGAAGAGAATAGTAGCCACAGAATAACTGATCAGGACTCATGGGGTCTCTTAGAGTACAGGAAGCCTTCAGGGATATGACTTAGGTCCTCTGCATGCAAGTTATGGCTGAGTAGCTGGCTGTTCTTATAGAATTCTTGGCAATGAGAGTAAGGACTGAATCTACAATTCGTTTTTGGGTTGCTGAACATTGTCAGAAATGGTCTTCAACACATGATTTTCATACTGTGCAATACTAAAACTCATTACAGTGGTAATGAATAGTTTTCTAATTGGACTGAATTTCCATTTAACATGAGAGAAACCATGACCTGTTCTGAAAAAAATCTTGCCACCTTTTTAGGGTGAATGTGCTCACGGACTTTAGAAAATAATCTGCCCTTCCAGTCTGCACCAGCACTAGGGCACCTTGGGCACGGATTCTGCGGACATCCCCAAGGTCCCCACAGGACTCTCCACGGGATCTTAGGACCTCTGGTAAGTAGAACACAACTACTGCCAGGAGGCAGGTTCGAAAGCCAGATATCTTAGCACCTTCCTTGCAAGAGGAGAGCTTGCCTGCAGAGAGTAGTCTGACCACTGAAACTCAGGAGAGAGCTAGTCTTCCAGGTCGGCTGATAGAGTCTAACATAATCACCTAAGGAACAAGCTCTAACAAGAGACAACTAAAACAACTAACTCCAGAGATTACCAGATGGCAAAGGCAAATATAAGAATATTACTAACAGAAACCACGACCACTCACCATCATCAGAACACAGCACTCCCACCCCACCCAGTGCTGGGCATCCCAACACACCTGAAAAGCTAGACCCAGATTTAAAAGCATATCTCATGATGATGGTAGAGAAATCAAGAAGGACTTTAATAGCTCACTTAAAGAAATAGAGGAGAACACTGCTAAACAGGTAGAAGAACTTAAAGAGAAAGCACAAAAATCCCTTAAAAATTGCAGGAAAACACGACCAAATAGGAGATGGAATTGAATAAAACCATCCAAGACCTAAAAAGGGAAGTAGACACAATAGAGAAAACCCAAAGTAAGGCAACAAATCTGGAACCGTAGATGTGAGCATCAGCAACAGAATACAAGAGATGGAAGAGAGAATCTCAGGTGCAGAAGATTCCATAGAGAACATTGGCACAACAATCAAAGAAAATACAAAATGCAAAAAAAAAAAAAAAAAAATCCTAACCCAAAACATCCAGGAAATCCAGGACACAATGAGAAGACGAAACATATGGATAAAAGGAGTAGATGAGAATGAAGATTTTCAACTTAAAGGGCCAGCAAATATCTTCAACAAAATTATAGAAAAAAAACTTCACAAACCTAAAGAAAGACACGCGCATGAACATAGAAGAAGCCGACAGAACTCCAAATAGACTGGACCAGAAAAGAAATTCCTCCTGACACGTAATAATCAGAACGACAAATGCACTAAATAAAGATAGAATATTGAAAGCATTAAGGGAAAAAGGTCAAGTAACATATAAATGCAGGCCTATCAGAATTACACGAGACTTCTCAACAGAGACTATGAAAGCCAGAAGATCCTGGACAGATGTTATACAGACACTAAGAGAACACAAATGCCAGCCCAGGGTACTATACCCAGCCAAACTCTCAATTACCATAGATGGAGAAACCAAAGTATTCCAGGACAAAACCAAATTCACACATTATCTTTCCATGAATCCAGCCCTTCAAAGGATAATAACAGAAAAAAACCAATACAAGGACTGAAACCATGCCTTAGAAAGCAAGAAAGTAATCCTTCAACAAACCAAAAAGAAGACAGCCACAAGAACACAATGCCAACTCTAACAACAAAAATAATAGGAAGCAACAATTACTTTTCCTTAAAATCTCTTAATATAAATGGACTCAATTCCCCAATAAAAAGACATAGACTAACAGACTGGCTACACAAACAGGACCCAACATTTTGATGCTTACAGGAAAACCATCTCAGGGAAAAAGACAGACACTACCTCAGAGTGAAAGGCTAGAAAACAATTTTCCAAGCAAAAGGTCTGAAGAAACAAGCTGGAGTAGCCATTCTAATATCTAATAATATTGAATTACAACCCAAAGTTATCAAAAAAGACAAGGAGGGACACTTCATACTCATTAAAGTTAAAATCCACTAAGAGGAACTCTCAAGTCTGAATATCTATGCTCCAAATGCAAGGTCAGCCACACTCATTAAAGAAACTTTAATAAAGCTCAAAGGACACATTGCACCTCACACAATAATAGTGGGAGACTTCAAAACACCACTTTCATCAATGAACAGATCGTTGAAACAGAAACTAAACGGGGACACAGTGAAACTAACAGAAGTTATGAAACAAATGGACTTAACAGATATCTACAGAACATTTTATCCTAAAAGAAAAGGATATACCTTCTTCTCAGCACCTCATGGTACCTTCTCCAAAATTTACCACATAATTTGTCACAAAATAGGCCTCAACAGATACAAAAGTATTGAAATTCTCCCATGCATCTTATCAGACCACCATGGACTAAGGCTGATCTTCAATAACAAAATAAATAATAGAAAGCCAACATTCATGTGGAAACTGAACAACACTCTTCTCAATGATAACTTCGTCAAGGAAGGAATAAAGAAAGAAATTTAAGACTTTTTAGAGTTTAATGGAAATGAAGCCACAACATACCCAAACTTATGGGACACAATGAAAGCATTTCTAAGAGGGAAACTTATAGCTCTGAGTGCCTTCAAAAAGAAATTAGAGAGAGCACACACTAGCAGCTTCACAACACACCTAAAAGCTCTAGAAAAAAAAGGAAGCAAATTCACTGAAGAGGAGTAGACAGCAGGAATCAAACTCAGGGGCGAAATCAACCAAGTGGAAACAAGAAGAATTATTCAAAGAATCAACCAAAGGAGGAGCTGGTTCTTTGAAAAAATCAACAGGATAGAGAAAACATTAGCCAGACACACTAGAGGGCACAGGGACAGCATCCTAATTAACAAAATCAGAAATGACAATGGAAAGATAACAACAGATTCTGAAAAATCCAAATCACCATCAGATACTTCTACAAAAGGCTATACTCAAAAAAAACTGGAAAACTTGGATGAAATGGACAAATTTCTAGACAGATACCAGGTACCAAATTTAAATCAGGATCAAGTTACTGATCTACACAGTCCCATGTCCCCTAAAGAAATAAAAGCAGTCGTTAATAGTCTCCCAACCAAAAAGAAGCCCAGGACTAGAAGGGTTTAGTGCAGAGTTCTATCAGACCTTCAAAGAAGATCTAATCCCACTTCTGTACAAACTATTACACAAAATAGAAGAAGAAGGTACTCTACCCAACTCATTCTATGAAGCCAAAATTACTCTGATATCTAACTAGAGAAAGATCCAAGAAAGATAGAGAACGTCAGACCAATTTCCCTTATGAATATATATGCAAAAATACTCAATAATGTTCTAGCTAACTGGATCCAAGAACATATTAAAGCAATCATCCATCCTGACCAAGTAGGTTTTATTCCAGGGATGCAGAGATGGTTTAATATATGGAAATCCATCAAAGTAATCCATTATATAAACAAACTCAGAGACAAAAACAACATCATCATCTCCTTAGATGCAGAAAAAGCATTCTACAAGATCCAACACCCATTCATGATAAAAGTCTTGGAAAGATCAGTAATTCAAGGCCCATACCTAAACATGATAAAAGCAATCTACAGCAAACCAGTAGCCAACATCAAAGTAAATGGTGAGAAGCTGAAAGCAATCACACTAAAATCAGGGACTAGACAAGGCTGTCCACTCTCTCCATAACTATTCAACATTGTACTTGAAGTCCTAGCCAGAGCAATTCGGCAACAAAAGGAGATCAAGGGGATACAAATTGGAAAGAAAGAAGTCAAAATATCACTTTTTTGCAGGTGATATGATAGTATATATAAGTGACCCTAAAAATTCCACCAGAGAACTCCTAAACCTGATAAACAGCTTCAGTGAAGTAGCTGGATATAAAATTAACTCAAACAAGTCAATGGCCTTTTTCTACACAAAGAATAAACAGGCTGAGAAAGAAATTAGGGAAAAAACACCCTTCTCAATAGTAACAAATAATATAAAACACCTTGGCGTGACTCTAACTAAGGAAGTAAAAGATCTGTATGATAAGAACTTCAAGTCTTTGAAAAAGAAATTAAAGAAGATCTCAGAAGATGGAAAGATCTCCCATGCTCGTGGATTGGCAGGATCAATATAGTAAAAATGGCTATCTTGCCAAAAGCAATCTACAGATTCAATGCAATCCTCATCAAAATTCCAACTCAATTCTTCAAGGCATTAGAAAGGGCAATCTGCAAATTCATCTGGAATAACAAAAAAAGTAGGATAGCAAAAACTCTTCTCAAGGATAAAAGAAACTCTGGAGGAATCACCATGCCTGACCTAAAGTTGTACTACAGAGCAATTCTTATAAAAACTGCATGGTACTGGTATAGGGACAGAGAAGTAGACCAATGGATTAGAATTGAAGACCCAGAAATTAACCCACACACCTATGGTCACTTGATCTTTGACAAGGGAGCTAAAACCTCCAGTGGAAAAAAAAGACAGCATTTTCAACAAATCGTGCTGGCACAACTGGTGGTTATCATGTAGAAGAATGCAAATTGATCCATTCCTATCTCCTTGTACTGAGGTCAAATCTAAGTGGATCAAGGAACTCCACATAAAACCAGAGACCCTGAAACTTATAGAGTAGAAAGTGGGGAAAAGCCTCAAAGATATGGGCACAGGAGAAAAATTCCGGAATAGAACAACAATGGCTTGTGCTTAAGATTGAGAATTGACAAATGGGACCTCATAAAACTGCATAGCTTCTGTAAGGCAAAAGACACCTTCAGTAAGACAAAAAGGCCACCAACAGATTGGGAAAGGATCTTTACCTATCCTAAATCAGATAAGGGACTAATATCCAATATATAAAAAAAACTCAAGAAGGTGAACTCCAGAAAATCAAATAACCCCATTAAAAATGGGGCTCAGAGCTAAACAAAGAATTCTCACCAGAGGAATACCGAATGGCTGAGAAGCACCTGAAAAAACGTTCAACATCATTAATCATCAGGGATATACAAATCAACCCTGAGATTCCACTTCACACCAGTCAGAATGGCTAAGATCAAAAATTCAGGTGACAGCAGATGCTGGTGAGGATGTGCAGAAGAGGAACACTCCTCCATTGTTGGTGGGATTGCAAGCTTGTACAACCACTCTGGAGATCAGTCTGGCAGTTTCTCAGAAAATTGGACATAGTACTACTGGAGGATCCTGCAATAGCTCTCCCTGGCATATATCCAGAAGATGTTCCAACTAGTAAGAAAGACACATGCTCTACTATGTTCATAGCAGCCTTATTTATAATAGCCAGAAGCTGGAAAGAACCCAGATGCCCCTCAACAGAGGAATGGATACAAAAAGTGTGGTACATTTACACAATGGAGTACTACTCAGCTATTAAAAAGAATGAATTTATGAAATTCATAGGCAAATGGTTGGACCTGGAGGGCATCATCCTGAGTGAGGTAACCCAATCACAAAAGAACTCAAATGATATGCACTCACTGATAAGTGGATATTAGCCCAGAAACTTAGAATACCCAAGATACAAGATACAATTTGTAAAACACATGAAACTCAAGAAGAATGTAGACCAAAGTGTGGACACTTTCCCCTTCTTAGAATTGGGAACAAAACACCCATGGAAGGAGTTACAGAGACAAAGTTTGGAGCTGAGACAAAAGAATGGACCATCTTGAGACTGCCATATCCAGGGATCCGTCCCATAATCAGCCTCCAAACGCTGACAACATTGCATACACTAGCAAGATTTTGCTGAAAGTACCCTGATATAGCTGTCCCTGTGAGACTATGCCGGGACCTAGCAAACACAGAAGTGGATGCTCACAGTCAGCTATTGGATGGATCACAGGGCTCCCAATGGAGGAGCTAGTGAAAGTACCCAAGGAGCTAAAGGAATCTGCAACCCTATAGGTGGAACAACAATATGAACTAACCAGTTCTCCCCGGAGCTCGTGTCTCTAGCTGCATATGTATCAAAAGGTGGCCTAGTCGGCCATCAGTGGAAAGAGAGGCCCATTGGTCATGCAAACTTTACATGTCTCAGTACAGGGGAATGCCAGGGCCAAAAAGTGGGAGTGGGTGGGAATGTATGGGGGTCTTTTGGTAATAGCATTGTAAATGTAAATGAGTAAAATACCTTACAAAAATATTTAAAAAGAAAAAAAGAAAAAGTAAAAAATCTGCTAATACCACTTGCTATGCCCTCATACTTCCTGACTACATTCTAAATCTTATCCTTACAGTCACAGAAAAGCGTAGCTGCCACCCCCTCATCAAAGAAACCTTTTTTAAAAAATAGCAAAGGGGCACTATTAAAAAAAAAAATAAAAAACAGCTGGACACACTGCAGAGATTGAGAAACACCCAACCTCAACAAATACAGTGACATTGTAAAGTCGGAATCTTTGGCTCAAGCAACTTTATGGAAGAGTGGGTGAAAAGATTGTAAGAAAATCAGAGGAGGAGTAACAATATACTCAGAGGAGGAGACACAGAGACAAAGTGTGGTTCAGAGACTGAAGAAAAAGCCCATGGCTGCCCCACCTGGGGATCCATCCTAGATACAATCATCAAACCCAGACACTATTGCAGATGCCAAGAAGTTCTTGCTGACAGTAGCCTGCTGTATCTGTCTCCTGATGGGGTCTGCCAGATTCTGACAAGTACAGAGGGGGATGCTTATAGTCGACCATTATGATCCCTGATGGAGGAGTTAGAGAAAGGACTGAAGGAACTGAAGGTGTTTGTAACCTCATAGGAAGAACAATAATATCAACCAAACAGACTCCCCAGAGCTCCCAGGGACTAAACTACCAACCAAAGAGTACACATGCAGGGACCCATGTCACCAGCTGCATATGTAGCAGAGGATGCCTTGTCAGACATCAACAGGATGAGAGGCCCTTGGTTTTGTGAAGGCTTGATGCCCCAGTATAGGAGAATGTGAGGGTGGGGGAGCAGGAATGGTTATGTGGGTGGAGGAACACCCTTATAGAAACAGGGGTGGGGTGGGATAGGGAAAAATGGGAAAATGGTAACATTTGAAATGTAATTAAATAAAATATCCAATAAATATATATAGTATTTAAAAAAAAAGTCAGAATGCTAAGAAATCTGATGTAAACAGGCCTGCCCATATATGGCTGCATAAACATATCTGGAGCAATGTCAGTGTCAATAGCATATTAACAAGGAAGGAGAAAAACTTTTGTGGAATTCTAAAAGAAATGTAGGCAATTAATGACTGAGATTTGAGGAATTAGTTTTAAAACGTATTCCTTTGACTTCCAAGGGCCTTTTACATCATTGACCATCTGTCTAAATGCTTCAAGTGAATTGCTTTTTATGGACATGGCTTTTGTTCATTGAAAGATTGATTGATATAACTTGTGAATTCAGGCACTCCCACCAATATCTGGTCTCATGTTAAATTCTGTTCCTTTAAGTGTGACTTCTACAAATCATTTAAAGCCATATAGCCCTAAAGTAAGAATAAAATAACACATTTTTATAATTAATATGCTTAAACATGCTAACAGATGACTGGAACTAAATAAGAAGTTTTTAAGTACCTGTTATTATTAGGAAGTATAATATTTTTATTAAACATACATCTTTGAAAAGTAGAGATTAGATTAGTATTTTATAATGGCTTAATATTTTGCACTACCGAAAAACACATTTTTTTTTAATTAGGGAAAAATATTTTTTTTAAAAAATTGCTCTGACAATATACTTTCATTACCAGGTTTTAATGTACCCTTTGACTATTTGAGATGTGAGATCATTCTCATTAGTTTAACTGTATCTCCTGGGTCTCAATATTAATACAAAAATCAACATTCTTAGAGTTAAAGATATACCATTGCTCAAACCTTCACACTACCCAGATATTTTAGGCTATTTTTTGTTTTAAAAAAGACACAAGAAAATGGAGAAGTTATAAGCAGGTCCCAAACTTCTTAATGCAATATTAATTTTTTATAACATAGGATGAAAAATTTCCTGTATCACACACTAATTTGTTATTTCTGATCATTAATGATTAACCATTTCAAGCTAAATATAATGTACTAAACATGTTTATAATAGATGGGAAATTATTATTTCATAGAAATACTTGCGTTAAGACATGAGCCTTGTTGTTGGTTTTATAATTTGCACACTGAATTAGTTTCTGAATAATATATGAAGGGAAAATGAAGACCCAAATTCCATCCCACTGCCATCTGGCTTTAGAGGATAAATGTCACAAGCAATTGGCATACTCTTGCTTAAGATAAATCTCTACCCTTTTTGTAAATTCTAAACCGCGTTGTGTTCAAAAGCACAGTGGGTAGAATGATCTTCAAAATATATTTTTAGAGTAGATAATGCCAGACTAGATAAATCACCAGTGTTAGACCAAGTGACACTGGACATATTCCCATGGTACACGGTAAGAGGTGAAGATTTAATGTTCTCACTAAGGAAACTAGAAAAATGTTAACCACCCATCCTAAAAGGTTTATTTTCTGTAAGGAAAACTCTTAAATATTAATGGAGCAAATTCATGTTGAGATGAGTTTTGTTTTACTATGATGTGATTATATTTGTATTATTAAAGATATATGCATATAACATTTAGAATTAATTAACCCAAACTGTTCTAAATGTAATTATATTAATGAATATACTGAATATGAAATACAAATACTTAAAATTGAAATGAATGAATAACTTTATTTTTATATATATATATATATATATATATATATGTTATTAGCTTTCCCAAAAATGTTTGTTTTGGATAGATTTCTAATATATTTGCACACAAAAATCAAGGAATTTTAAAAATATATTTTAATAATTAAAAAATATTTTATGCATTGATAACAAAGTACTATGAGTAAGCATTCACGGGCATGCATTGATAAATTATTACAGTCCTATATATGTGAATATGTATGTATGTATGTGTGTATATATGTAATTGTTACTAATATCCTAAAAATCCATGGCATAGTTATACTCTATGTTATTTAGTAGTAATCTGACTATAATTCACATTGCTTCTAATGTGTAGCTAGGCAGATGGGCAAGAACACTGACGTATTGTAAATTAAGTGCAGGGACTTAATTATACCTTGTTCATTGTAAGGTACATTGTATTCAAACAATTGGAAAATGTGTGAAACCACTCTTCTATTAGTATTTATTGGCTTAAATGTGTCTGTCAGCTATAAAGATTTCCTCCACATATCAGGTACTTTAAACCTCTATACTGTCAATAGAAAAAGCATCCCTTTTTTGACAATATAAACTAGAGATGAGACCAGATGACAGATGAAGCAGTAAGAAATAAGATAGTTTTCTTCACGATGGCACTAAAATAGATCATGTTGATTTTGAGAAGTGTGTGTGTGTGTGTGTGTTATGGAGTTCTATGATATACTTCCTTTTATGGTGTCCCAAAAGTAATCGTTTGTAAATCTGATTCATTTTCAGCACATTTATCATATGTTATAATCCCAGAATTCTATAGAGATTACCAAAAATCTATTTCATGCAGTCAGCTACACTGTATAGTACTCCAAATCATTCCAGATCTTATATTGGAGATCAATAGAAAGAGTCAAAACTGGTAAAACAAATATATAGCTATAGATTATGAATTTTTTTTCACTTTGGAATTCAAAGTTGCATGTTTTGCTTGCCCATTTAGTCAACAATTATGTTGTAGTGGGGATGAATCTGGGGTGAATTGGGACAAAGAAACTTTCCCCATACACAGTGGGAAGTTTTCCAATGCTCAGAATGGATGCATGTTCTGGGTGTTGTTGATGCTTAATCACCTTTCTGAAAATACTAGACTGACAAAAGTATCAAAATCAGACACTAGTTAGAACAGTATAGTTTTGTATCTCCTATTGAGGGAAGTAGATATGAAAACAGCAAGGCACTTACTGTAGTGACTGAAATCTCCTTAGCTTTTCGGAAATTGACCCCTCTCCAATTAAAAAAAAACAAAAACCTATAGTTATTATCCCATAAGTTCCTGCCAGGACTCGGGGCATTGCAGACTGCTGACTCTCAATCTCTAATGTAAATTGATTTAGTAGTTTTAAGGATTTGGCATATATTTCTGAATTTTTAAAATCATCTTATGATATATATATATATATACATATATATAATGTACTATAAAGCAATTTCTATGTAATTAATTGATAAATCATATTGCTCATGGATTAATTACAAAAATAAGCATAAATATTTTGGTTTTTAGTTGATGAATCTGCATATGTAAGGGCTAGTTACACATTAAACCAATACACTTATTATTCATCAGTTTTTTACTAAGCTTGACAGAGAAAGAAATAAAACCAAAGAAATTTTATGGCCTCTTATTATTTTTTCATACATAACCTTAAAAACCCAGTATCAAGAGTATTATCAAATTTATAATATAGTTGTGATAAGAATAAGTTTCAATGAAATCATGTAATTAAATTGGACTAATATATATGAAGCATTAAATCAGTTTCATATTCATGGGCCCATTATCCATAAATTACATTTTGGATGTTGGGGTTGAATTATATGGATTGTATGACTCTGCATCAGGCACCCATGCTTACATATTTTCTACATTTTGAACAGTTATGGCTCTCTAAAGAGAATGTAGAGCTACCATTATCAGTGATATAAGGGCAAGCATTCTGATTAGAATAAAAATCTATTTTGATTTAACTAAAGGGAATAGTAGGTTCTCCTCTAGGATTACTAAGATCTCCAGTTACAGTTTGTTGAGTATATTTATAGATTTAGGCATGGATTCCCTACTATGGAGCAAGACTTAAGCTTATTTGGGCAAATATGTCTACACCTCCAAATAAAATAGGCACAGTTCCAGCACAGAGACTATCTTACTGGACTGGCCATTGTCATTCATGGGCTTTACTAATGAAAAGAGATATTTGATTGTTTTTCTCACTGGACCCCTTACATAGCAACATCTCATATTGCAGGAGCTATTCCTTAGGGAATAAGCTTTCAGGTCATTTCCAGGTTGAATCCTTAAAGTCCTGTGCTTGAGGAATGATACCTTTAGCATCAGGGTCTTACCTTAAATCTAGGAGTCAAGCAAAGACACTGGAAAAAAGCCACATGGTTTTGAAGTGTCCCAGATTCCCCAAACAATGGGAAAGAAGGATCTCTATGTCTGGCATATATTTTAAGTAATCTTATAAAATATTAAAATTATTAGCATTGTTTTCAAGTATTGTTAGTTTTGCTTATCTTGCCTTTCTCTTCCTTTTTATTTATTATCTTCATTCCTGCATAATTAGTGCTAAGCCCTTACTAAGTTTCCCTTTCCCAGTTCATATCTTCTATATGCTATGATATCTCTAGAGTTCCATTTTTCATTTCCCTATCTTTTCTCCAGCTTTACATAGGTTATTTAAGTTAATAAACTCAGTTCTAGTGTTCCAGAGCTAGAGTCCACAATTAGGAGGGAAAATAAGATATATATTTTGATGTGTCTTGATTACCTCAGTATAGGATTTTCCAGTTCAATCATTGTATGTGTAAACTTCATAACTCCATCCTTCTTTTATAGCTGAAGAGGAGTTCACCATGTATAAGTAATATATTTCCATTATCCACTTATCTACTGAATAGTATCTGGATTGTCCAATTTGCTAAATATTTTGAATGCAACAGTGATGTATATGACTGTGTATTTATTTCTGTAAAAACGATATCATATCCTTTGTGTATATGCTAAATTGTGATATGTCTGGTTCATAAGGTAGATATACTTTTAGCTCTGAGAGAATTATCAATATTGTTTTTCATAGTAACTATAGTTTATAAACCTACCATCAATCAGTAAGGGTTCTACTTTACCTTCGTTCTCGCCACCATTTATTTCCAGCTTTTTCTTGGAATTAGCTATTCTACTAGGATAAGATAAATCTCAAAGATATTTTTATTTGACTTCCCCAATGGCTAAGAATGAATACTTTAAAAGCTACTTCTTGGCTATTTTTATTTCTTTCAGTAAATGTTTCTACAGAACCCTTGGTTATTTAGAACTGTTTTTTGAACAGGAAGTGAAAAGGCAGATGAAGAGGAGAAAGAGGAGGAGCAAAAAGGGGAGGAGCTTACTTCCATGGACAAAACCCACGTTGTTTGGGAATTTTATAATGACAGGTAGTGTGTTTGGATGGAACCCTCACCTTTCTCTTTCTTCCACATCCTTTCATACAGCCCTACACTTCCGTCTTACTTTTTTTTTTTCTTAACCTTTAATTAGATTGAATATATTGTGAGATCACTCGTTCTCTCTAACTGGTGAGATATAAAGTACTGACTAAACCTGGAAAGATATGGGTTGCTTATGAACGTTCTTCCACAGGTCTTCTAGCTAAGCTGGTGCACAATGTGCTTCAACTATAGCTTATGTGCACTTCAGCAATCATTCTGCCTCTCATTGCAAAGTTTTCTTATCTCAGCTCTGCCAAAACCCTTCTGTTCTTGCGCAATCCATGTTCATTTATTGATATATTAATTAAAATGTCAAGAAATAATGAATTTTAGTGAAAATCCACAAAGACTACATGCATTGTTATTTGAAGTAAATGATTTTTTTCTAATCTTGTTTTTGAGATGCACTTATCACTAACATATAATCTTATTTATTTTAAGATTTAATACAAAATAAATGACTTGTTAGTAATTTAGTGATTGATTTTATCTTCTCAGTGGCTCATTCCTTTATTTATTTTTCTTGGATATTGTATTTATTTTCATTTGAAATGTTATCCCCTTTTTTGGTTTCCCCTCCCAAAATCCCATATCCCATCCTCCATTTCCCAGCTTCTATGAGAGTACTCATCCACCTACCCACTCACTCCTGCCTTCCTGACCTGGCATTTCTCTGGGGCCTTCACAGAACCAAGGACTTCTCCTCCCATTGATGTCCAACAAAGCCATCCCCTGCTACATTCTTGGCGGGAGGCATGTGTCCAGACTGTTTTTTAATCAACATTTCCTTATAGAAAATTTAAGGTTTTTAATAGTATAATAAAAATCTTTAACACAATTTGATTTAATGAAATAATGAAATAAATAAATGATTTTCCTTTTAGTAACATTTAATCATGTATCTTTTGGCATCCAGAACTGTTACTCTGAAGTTATCTCTTTAGCAAGTGATAGTCTTCCAGCTTTCTTAGTTGTACTACAATTGTCAGTGGATTCATACCGATGTTTCTGGGAAGTGACACTCAAACACCCAGATAGCTTATTTTACTTTCTGGATATAGACCTTGGTTCTCTAGCAGTTGGTAAAAATTTTATACAGCATGCCTAAATTATATTTCTTGCAAATTATATTTATTTATTGAAGAATTTCAATTAATCATAGCTCTTAGCCTTGTAATATTCACAACTTGCTCTTTGACAATTCCATACATGTATACAGTGAATTCTGATGGCCTCAATATACCACACTCTTACCTAAACCATATTATTAATGCCTTCCCTCTCTACATTTCTAAAATATTTATGTTTTCTTATTAGGAGCCATAGATGTTATGGTTTTACAGCTTGGTGTTCTTGTGGATTTCCTAACAGCATTATCAGGGTCTGTCTCTGACATTTTGTCAGCTTTTGGGATTCATTTTTCCTTACTAGTATGCCTTGTCCAGCCTTACTATGATGGTATGTGTCTGATCTTACTGTAACTAGTTATGCCATGTTTCCATGTTTGGCTGATATCCCTAGGAGGTCTGCTTTTTTCTTAATGGAAATTGAGGAAGACTGGATAGGAGGGAGTAGGGGGGGTCATGGAAAGTGACTAGGAGAGGAGAGTCGTGATGAAATAATGGGTGAAAAGAATAAATTTAAAAACATAGATTTTCTCATATATGTATATATGTATATATATATATATATATATATATATATATATATATATATATGAGAAGATCTTACAGCAAGACATCCAATTCTTACAGATCTTACAACCTTTTTCACATGTTTCCACTATGGTCCCTTGAGTTTTTGGTGTAAGAGCTGTGTTGTACATGTATCAATTGTTCAAAATCCTGGAATTGGCACTATCTACTTTAGTCTGGTGTGCTTTTCAGTGGTTACAGAGACTTCCAACACTAGCAGGTCCTTCAAAAGTATCTATAACCATTGAGTAGTTCGGTAGTAAAGAATAGAATCTCATGAAACCATTTATGATTCATTATCTATTGGTGATATGTTCATTGTTATGTAGGCCAAGTGCACATAGCTAACTCTGATGAGGTCATGACCTCATGTGTTGTGCAATACTCAGACTATAGAACTTCATAGTTATTTACCTCTTCCAGCTTTCAGGATCTTTCTAGCTCTTATTTGGACTTGAATTCTAAGCTTCAAATAGAGTGTCTTATTTAGGATTGCACATTTAGACTTAACTCTTGTAAACACTTTGAGCAGCTATGTATATCTGCAGTTCACTGATGCTCAGTGCAAACAAAGCCTTCTCTGATTGAATCTGGATCATTTGTCAACTGGTATAACCTTCATGGGCATGGGTTTATTAAGATGTGTAGAGTATTAGATATCAATTCTATCTTATGGAGTGTGCCTTAAAACCAAAGAGAGATTAATTGGTTACCCTTATAAAAGTCACGACCCTTTTGTTCCATTCCTTGGATCACACCCAAAAGATTACATCATACTACAGAGATAGTTGATCACTCATGTTCACAGCATCTGTATTCACAATAGCAAGGAAATGTAATCAACCTCGATATTATTCCATTGAGAAACTAGTAAGGAAAATTTGTGAAATACACACAATTACATTTAATTCAGTATGAAAAATAAAATCATGTATGTTGTAGGCAAGTGAATAAAACTAACAAAAATACATAATATGCAATAACCTTGATGAAGTTAAGGTTCAGTTCTTTCTCCCAGTGCCATGCTCCCAGAAATTAGACTAAAACTCAAAATATATTTACAAGTGCTTTGGCCATATATCTAAACTCTACTCTGACTAGATATAAACTAAAAATAACCTCCTTTATTTTGTTCTAGACTCTGCCACATAGCTGGTTACCTGGGCTCAGGTACCATGTGTTCACTTAATTACATCTTCCAGGACTGATCTCTATCCTGGCTCTCTCCCATAATCCTTTCTCTTTCCTGGATGCCCCACCTCTATTTCATGCCTTAGACATATGCCATAGGCTTTTTAATTGACAGGTGATGCATTCATACTATACACAAAATATTTTCACTTCATAACTCAGTCACAAAACCATAAATTCCCGGTGTTGTTTCTCACATGTGGGTTTTGCCATTGTTCATTGTCAAAAAAGTCAGACAGAAACTTAAATAGAGCAGAAATTTGAAGCGGAAGCTGACAGAGAAATCACAGAGGCATGCTATAATGGAATGATCATTCTGGTATCTTATGGGGTCCAGGGATAACACTACTCACAGCCTGGGCCTTCTTCATCCATAATTAATAGACAAAATGCCTTACAGTCTAATCATATGGAGGCATTTTTTCAATTTAGATTCTCTTATTACAGATAACTCTAGCTTGTGTCAAGTTGACATAACACTAGCCAGCAGATTTCTTAACGTCTACTCTCTAGATTAGTATGAGTCAACCCAGGATACCATAAATGTAAATGAGAAGAAAAAATTTTAATAAGGCCCATATGATGGGGTGAATGAAATAGATAGAGCAGGGAAAAGCAGACTATAGGTCATGAGAAAAAAGAGGAGAATTATTTATGGTACTAAATTTAGGAAGGAATGGAGGTGGAGGTGGGAGCTGGCAGTGGGAAAGGAGACCAGATTAACTTAATTAGATGTAAAATAGCCAGACACCAATGAGCTGCCAAAACCATGGTGTTTAACATGATGCAAGACACTGAGTAAGTCAAGGAAATATTGGAGGAAATAGATTAGATATACATTCACATTTAAAAAAAAGCATAAATGGTTAGTATAAAGAGGACAAAGAAAATTAAGAAAATGGGATTAGTTTAATGACACATTATAAATAGAAGTATAGCAATAGAGAATAGGGAAAATAAACACAAAGGTTAATTCTTTTCAAAACCACTTTAAAAATATTTTTAAAAGGAAAACAGAGGTTCAGAAGTAGAATAGACTGCATGCTTATGTAACAGTCTTCCTGAAAGCCAATGGAACTTAACAAAAACTTTGTGCCAGGTGTGAGATATCTTCATATGAAATAATCGTCATGGAAGGCCCACAGTTTTCAAATGTTATACAGACATTTTATGTTCTTTTTTGACTGTCAGTGAGAACAAGTTGATAAAAACCAATAATGTAGCTACACTCAGCAGTGGAGAGGTGCAGATAAATCAAGATGGAACACAGTGGACTCTTTCCTCCTGCTCGCCATTGTGTGAAGTGCCAGAAGGTTTTACATAGTCTGCCCTGGAAATAAGACTTGAAGAGTCGTCCCGAGTCACAGACTGTATAGTTGCCTATATTTCTGTTTTGATAACTGTGTAGATGTTGCATGTAGCCATGACCAGAATATATTTTAGGCATCACAAGTTTGCTTATGGAATAATTTTTTGACATATCCTCATTAATAACCACTTGAAGTAGATCTGAATGTTCATCAAACATCAATTAAAACAACCCAACGTATTTCTCCCAGTATTTCCATTAGTTTAGTTGTTCCTTGTAAATATTTTGCTATTAAACTTGATAACTTTCTTCTTTTGTATTTTGTATCTTCAAAAAGATCAGACTGCATCTGATCCTTTCCTCCTCCCACCATACATTATCTTGTCTAAATCTTACAGCAGCAGCTTCCATTTGTTTTATTGTGTTTTCCTTTGTTTCATCTGAATTCAGGTCTCCAAATTAAGAGTATGAAACATGCGAGATACTCTTACTCAGTGTTTCTTAATTTTTAAAATTTAAAATTAAAACTATTTTTGAATAATAGTCTTGGCATTAAGTACTTCACAAATTATTTTAAAAACTTTTTTTCTAGTGATTTAAGAGTCTCCTAAAATTTTTATGATTTTATCATTTCAACTTAATGTTAGAGTTTGTGTCTATATGAATTGTCCTGTTTATCCTCATGCTTATATATCAGAGGAGGTTAAATAAGTTATCTTCCACTATTTTCACTTTCTTGTTCCCTATTCCTTGTTTCTATTGTTCCATTTATAATGTGTCATTAAACTACTCCCATTTCCTCAATTATCTTTGTCCTATTTATATTAACCATTTGTGCTTTAACATTTTTAATGTGCATGTATATCTAACCCATTTCTCCAAATAATACCTTGAGATTATCAGTGTCTTGCATCATGGTAATTACATGATTTTGACAGCTAATTGGTGCCTTCTACCTTTACTTAGTTTATTCTGAGAAACTCCAAAGGGATTTGGAATCCCTGTGAGTGTAGCTGTTGTTTTTATGGAAAAACTTTTGTAGAATGATCTAGTTTGTTCTATGACTAAATATATCTGTGTTTCAGTATCTGTGATTATCCCCTTGGGAAGATATATGCACAATGTCATTTGATTAGGGTATTTAATTCTCTAGGAAGGCTGATCAAACACATGAACCATACAGTATGTAATAACTATGAATTAAATACTGTTAATTTCTATTTTCATGATATAGTAATACATTGACAGTGTTCAGCACTGATCTATGATCAACTTTCTTCATGTAAACAAACTCACAAAACACACAATAAGGAATTTTTATCCTGTATACCTCAACAAATTCAAAACTTCATGGAATAATATTAGATAAAAGAATTATTGCTATGTAGACTAGATTACTCCTTAACGTTTATTCCAGGGTAAGCATCAAATTTATCACTTATTTGAGAAATGAATTTTAATTTGTGTACTTACCATTACCAATTCCTACCAATTCCAATTGTTGATTTTTTGTTTTGTTTTGTTTCTGTAGTTGTTGTTGTTTTTTGTCTTTCAAGACAGGGCTCCTCTGTATAGCCCTGGGTGTCCTGCTGTCCTGGATCTCACTTTTGTAGACCAGGCTGGCCTCGAACTCCACCTGCCTCTGCCTCTCAAACGCTAGGATTAAAGGTGTGTGCCAACACCACCTAGCAAATGTTGACTTTTTATGATAATTTTTTCTGACTTTTTAATGTTGAAAATTTGTGTAATCCCCTCTATTAATATTCATTTGTATTGGAACTTCTCGAGTGATCAGATCGAGGCAGTGCTTTATCTATAACATTAGGTGCTTATATCACTAATAGGCATGACAAAAATGAATACATTTTTATCCAACTTAGAAAGAAAGCAGTGGTCATATCAAAGCCTACTATATGGTTTGTCTTTGTGCTCTGATCAAGAAAACAAACACATTAACCTGTGTTTAAACAACAAAAGATTTTCTATCATAGTTCCGGGTTCTGAGAAGGCTCAAATCACCATGGCTGGCAATTTAGTTACACTTGAAAAATCCTTTCCAGGCATTTAGCCATCACCTGAAATCCTAGCATGGATATATTTTCCCCTCTGTTAACATTAGCAATACCATAATAGAGTCTTCACACTCATAAGTTTATCTAATTTCAATGTTATGATAACCTTACTTCCAGCTACTAAAGCCTCAGATACTAGAGGTTTCTATATAAATTGCAGTGGAGACAACATTATAGACAGTCATTGAATTCATTGAAAATTGTAATTTAAAATGAGTTAAAGAATTGAAGGTAAGTATTGAAATATATAATTCATACAAGAGAAAAATATACTTGATCTATTTTACAGACATGATTATAAATCTATGTATGTTCTTAATTATGATCAGAGAAAAAAAATCCAAAACAACCCACTAGAACACAAACATTGACTTGAGTTACTGCTAAAAATGTAATTTAAGAAAATTACCATTTTAAATTGTAACAATAATCATCCATAAATTTGCATTATCAATTTTTATGTAACTAAGTCCTTCAAAAAATGGAAAAATAAACTCAAATTTATCATTTGGACTACTAAAGAAGTGTCTTAAATGAATTTACATACTGGCTTCTATTCTGGGACATAATTGTATAATGCATTAATCAGTCAACAGAATTGGACATTTCACTCAGTGCCAAAGTTTTTATTGTGTCAAATATATGTTGAGAAATTATTTTCTTTAAATACTAAAAAATATTTTAAAATTAAATATTGCCCCTAGGAAAACTATGCAACTTTTAATATTACTGGTTTTGATAAGGACATGTCCTCTATAGAATCATTAGGCAGAATCATGTTCTCTGATTATCATGTTACTAATATGCTAAATTATAAGATTGATGCATTAATATGGGTCTATGCATGACTATGTGGTATTTTAAAAAAATATGTGAAGGAGGAATGGAGCGTAGAGAGGGTAGAGGAAGAAAGAAAGGAATGAAGAAGAGAAATAAATATCTTGTTTTATTTTTTTGCATGCCTTTCTCTTAGAAAATATCATTTCAAAGTGCATTGGTGTAAAATCACTTTAATATGAATTTAAAATGCTGTAGTTGGGAGACTATCTAGAATATGCTTCCTTTTATATAGAAAGATACATTTAGTTCTTAAAAATAAAATTTTAAGAAATAACGGAAAGATGGCTCAGCAGTTAAGAGCACTGGCTCCTGTTCTATAAGTCCTGAGTTCAATTATCCCAGCAATCACATGGTGGCTCACAACCATGTGTAATGGGATCTGATGCCCTCTTTTGTTGTGTCTAAAAATAGCTATGGTGTACTCATGTAAAAAAAATAAATCTTTTTAAAAATCACATCTAAAAACAATGACTCATTACCAATGGTTATGTGACAAAACACAGATGAACTTGTAAATATAAACTATTAAAATAATTATTTCATAGCTTTTTCAGATATATGGAAACATTTGTTATTATATAATTCTAATGTGATGTGCTACAATCAGATTATATATGAACAAGAGGACAATTCAAAAATCTTGACCAATTGCATAGCTCCATAAATGTTAACATTAATATTAAACTCTCAGATACTGGGGAAAAACACAGATGAGAGAGGGAGTAAATATTTTAGGGGTCATAGGGGATGGGGGATATCAGGAGAACATGGCCCACCAAATCAACTAAGCAGGGTCAAATGGGCTTGTGTATCGCATCTTGTTTTTGTCCTATTTTGATTGTTATGTCTTGGAAGCCTGCTATATTTCTGAAGAGGAAACAAAGAGAGAAATCACCTGGAGGAAAGGGAAAAGGGGTGGACGAGAAGAAAACTGTGGCTGGGATATAAACTGTATAATAGAAGAATCTATTTTCAGTAAAAATAAAACACAGCATGTTCAGTTTTTTTTTCTTACTACTGATTTAGTCACTGACATATCAAAATTTTTGCATTATTGCCATTTTTGTTATAAAATAGAAAAGACAATTCTGATAGGTTTCGAAATTCTTTTGATCACACACACACACACACACACACACACACACACACACACACACACACAGACACACACACACGTTTGTTGGCAGGCATACCCAGCCTCAAGCAGAGTTGCCAGCTTGATATCAATTATTTTCCATTTTATGCTGAAAAAAAAAAGATGATTTTGAAAGATTGTTTAAAACCACTGTGGTTTGGATTCTTACTTCTACACATTTTTCTACTGAGAAGACCCTTTGCCTAATAACAACAACTCAGATGAGATTTGGGGAATACAGAGAAATTGTTTTAAAATCACATTTGACATTCCTACCTAGTTTGGAGGTTCTGAAAAGGACTTTATGTGGCAAGCCTTTAGGCAACATGAAAAAGAGCATCAAGAAAGGGAACTGCTATAGTACTGAAATCTCTGCTTGCCTCTCGATACTTTCAGTGACATGTGATTTTAAGGAAGACAGAGAATAGTAAAGGAATAAAATCAAACCAAGATTCAGCTAAGCACAACCCAAACACCAAAGACAAACAAACAAACAAACAACAAAAAAACCCAAAAAACAGACAAAACACAACAATATATTTCCCATATGCTTTTCTGAGTTATTCTATTCAATATGAATCATTTAAGTAGTTCATATTTTGGATTAACAACAACAATAAAAAGACTACTTACATTTTCTGCTCTATTGGCTTCTCTTTGTTTCTGTCACAATTTTACCTTTTTACCTTGTCATGTATGTGAAGTATGGAATTGGCAGCTAGCAAAAGGAGTCATTTATTTCCCCCTCCTTCTCTTAAATCAATAAGAAAAAAAATTAAAACAGTGCTTGCAGTGGCATAAGAAAATCCCTAGTTTTCTATTTATATTTTTTCAAGAAATGGAAATGATCTTTAATAAAAGATGGTGTCAAGATAAAATTATAATACTTTTTTTCTAAAATGTGGCTTTATTATGTTTAAATATTAAATATTAAAATATTCATAAATCTGCTATATATATATATATATATACATACATACATACATACATACATACATATAACTTAGGTTCAGTGCTCTCTAAAATAATGGGAATATTTTTATATTTTTTAAATTTTGCTGTTTACATTTTTAAAACCCTTAAACAATACAGTTTACTAACACATACTAGTAACACTACTCTCTAATGCCTGTTTTGTTTTATTGGCAAAGGATAAGAGAGAGAAAACTTTGTTGTAAAATTGTTATGGCCTAAAGGCATATTCCAGTTTCCTTGTATGTTTGTCACACATTCCAATGGATTCTTCAATCTTATTTCTTTTTATACTATGTCCCTGATTGCTGTGCCCAGGTATTTGGAGCTTATGACTTTTATGTTGTGTAAAATAATCACTCTTTACTTCATTTTGATTTTCAGAGAAGCATAATCTGTAATTTAAGATGTTTTAGATAATGTCAAGTAAACATTCTAAACTCATATTAGACCACTGCATTTGGAAAAACAAGTAGAAAACAACAAGATTTTCTTTCTTTATGTTTATTCTCAAGAGGTGTAAGCCATTTTTTAAAGTTTATACCCTTTAAAAATAACACAGTATACTCCTTTGTGAACTGCTGTAACATAGCCTTTCACAAATATCATACATTTGCTACAAAGAAAAGAAGCAAGAGATTTGCTTGTTGTTTATGTTGTATTCAAATGTACTAGGTAATATAATACATTTTATTAACTTTATCAAAACTAAAATATAACAAATAGTTTTAATGGTTAAGATTCATCTCTATTGGTCATTTACTTAGAACAAATTAATAATTCACATTATAAGCTTATTCATTATTTTATTTCTTTTATAATATTATTTATTATTATCTAAGTGGCAAGAACATTGTAAAAGACTTGAAATGTTAGTATTTGTGTTGTGTTATAGTCACTTTCCTGAGTTTTGATGATCTATGACAGGTAGATATATAGAACAGAGGAAAGTATATTATGTATATGGAATAGCTTCTCGCAGTCTCAGCACAAAGGAGAAACCATCTATTATTATTAAATATTTGGAAGGCTTCTAGATATATTAGTAGGTAAAAATAATTTTCCTGCCAAACATGCTAACATCGTTTTGATACCCGAAGATGCTACGAAGGGACTGATGACCAAATGATATCTTCTGATGTCCACAGGTGAAATAGAACACACAGGATACTTGTCCTGATATGCTGTAAGTAGATAAATAGATAGATAGATAGATAGATAGATAGATAGATAGATAGATAGATAGATAGATGGATAGATAGATAGATAGGTAGATAGATAGATAGATAGATAATAGATAGAAAGATAAATAGATAGATGAAGAAAATTTTAATTTTATAAGCAATTTAATGTAGTTTTTTTGTTTAATTTTTTTATTAATCATTTTATTTGTTTACACTTCAAATGATATACTCCTTCCCAGTTACCCCTCTGCAGACCTCCCCCCATCCCATCCCTGCTAATTGTCCTCCCCTTTGCCTCTATGAGGGTGCTTCTCTAACCATGTACCCACTCCCACCTCAACATTCTAGCATCCCCCTATACTGAGGCATCAAGCCTCCACATGATCAAGGGCTTCTCCTCCCACTGATGTCAGATAAAGCCATCCTCTGCTAGCTACATGTGTATCTGGAACTAGGGATACCTCCATGTGTACTCTGCTTGGCGGTTTAGTCCCTGTAATTTTGCTTCACTTAGAACTGGAAAAACCAGTTTTTCAGTTAAGAACATATAGTGACATTTCAAAGATCAGGCGGCTCACAACAGTCTGCGATTTCATCTCCAGGACAGTTAAAATTCTTCTAGCTTCCATGTTCACCCATATGCATGCGGTATATAATTGCACGCCCACATTCACAACAGCAGCAGTAGCTACAACAGCAATAATAGTAATAATAAAGTAAAATGTACACAAATGTTTGAATCTCATTTAAACAAACTTTTTATAAACCATTTTGCCTACAACACTATGCATTTAAAGTCAGATTGACTTCAAAATGAGAAATGAGAACATTTTAGTGATGGCAAAGTTGAAATTTCAAAGTAGTCATTCTAAGGCTAATAAGAGAGACAATGAAGTGGATATATCTCTTTTATTAATTATAGATGTGTGACTCCTACCTAAAATGTCCATGGATTCACTTAGGCAATGCGTTTTACATATGAGGTTAATTTTTGAGACATAAAGAATAATTCAAATTTTGAATATTTGAAAACTTCTATAGCTTTGTCTTATCTTAAGCTCTTACATACTTCCTATCTTCTCTTCCAAAATGCACTCTAAATTCTGTAGGGCATGGTCTAAATGTCTTTTTTAGAGGTAGCTGTCAGTTTCTGCATTCACCACTACTGGCTGTAAGAGGAAGCTTCCTTAATTAAGGCTGGGAAGCATACCTATTTAGAAGGTGGCTCTTGTCTATTCCTGTTTAATTAACCTTCAGCCATAAGCTCCCTGAACGGGATACACTTCCTCCTCCTGCATCCATATGGAGTGAGCTTCAAGTCTGATCAGAGAGCCTGTTTCACCCAACAGTCAATCCACTATTGCACCGGTGGGTATATCTTTACTTTTATTTCGTTTCTTTAGATTCATTCTATGTGTTTGTGTGCACAACTATGTGTGCCAATGCACATGTGTAGGCATACTTGCCTATGAAGATTGGGAAACAATCTAAGATAGCCTCAACTTTTGCCTGAGGCAGATTGTGTTCACAATCAAAGTGAGACAAAAGAAAAAAAAATACTCTGTTCTTCAATCTCAGCTTTTTTTTTTAATTACGTATTTTCCTAAATTACATTTCCAATGCTATCCCAAAAGTCCCCCATGCCCTCCCCCCCACTCCCCTACCCACCCATTCCCATTTTTTTGGTTCCCCTGTACTGGGGCATATAAAGTTTGCATGTCCAATGGGCCTCTCTTTCCAGTGATGGCCGGCTAGGCCATCTTTTGATACATATGCAGCTAGAGTCAAGAGCTCCGGGGTACTGGTTAGTTCATATTGTTGTTCCACCTATAGGGTTGCAGATCCCTTTAGCTCCTTGGGTACTTTCTCTAGCTCCATAGTTAGTTCATATTGCTGTTCCACCTATAGGGTTGCAGTTCCCTTTAGCTCCTTGAATACTTTCTCTAGCTCCTCTATTGGGGGCCCTGTGATCCATCCAATAGCTGACTGTGAGCATCCACTTATGTGTTTGCTAGGACCCGGCCTAGTCTCACAAGAGACAGCTATATCAGGGTCCTTTCAGCGAACACTATAATTTTATTTTGTTGTTGCTGTACTTTTTCATTTTTTTATGTCTTTTATTGATGATTAAATTGTCTAAAATTTCCCAAAAGAATAGGGGTGAAGTGTTGACCACTGCTTTTAACTACAGGAAGGGAGTCATTTGCCTTCCTATGAGGAAAAAATATCATGTTTTAGATAAGTTTTCTCATGCTTGAGTTAAAGTACTATTGACTTAGAATTCAATTTTAATCCAGCAAGTATGTATTCTAAAGAAGCAAATATAAAACAAAGTAATATATTGAGTGCTTGGAAAAAAATGTATGAGCAGAAGCTCCCTGGAAGCTTGCCCTACATTTCTCTTAGGAACAATTATTCAATATTTGCTAACTCAGTCCTTAAAGAAGCATTATAGTACACAACAACAAGAAATAATGAAAATTGATTATATTTAGCATTTTCCCCAAAGAGGAGACTGCATAAATCAAACTTAAAATGTCCACATAGAATTGTCAACTCTAACTTTGCAAAGAGAATTCTCCTCTCCTACATCAGAGCTATTTCACCAAATAAGGAAGATTTTTGAAAACACAGTTATTATTCTAGAAGGAATATAATGAATGTTCAGCCAAGTAATCTTAAAGCGAGACAGGGAAATTCACCTCATCCTTGACTTTCAAAGGAAGATGCTGCCAAGTGGTCAAATATGTGACCTATGATAAATACAACCCCCTCAACATCAGTCTCATACACTACCAAATCCACAACTACTTTTTAAAAATGTGTTGTTCTTTTATACACAAATTCACACAGACAAACACACAGGGAGAATCACAAAGAAGCACAATGTTGCTTCTATACACATGCATTTTGGGATAATGCATGGGTTCAGAAAACCTTCCAGGGTGTTCATTCTGTGCAGAAGTTATTCTTCCCCTCTCGGCATTCATAAACTTACAAGTTCTTCATCTACTGGTTAGACCTTGTGAAAATGTTTCCATTCATATGGGCATGTTGACTTTTAGTATCATTATTTAGATCTGGTTAGTCAATTATAGTGCTGATATTTCATGGTTTCAGTGAGCCTAATATGTCTAGAGGACAATATCTTGCATCTCGTGTTATGGCCCTCTGAAACTAATATACATATACATATACATATACATATACATATACATATATATATATATATATATATATATATATATATATATATATATATTGCTTTCTTCTTTCATGATGTTTCCTGAACCTTAGATATAGGGGTTACGTGGTTGACAAGCTAATTCGGAATTGGAATCCCACAAACACTTATTTTCTATATTTGTAGTAGTTGGTGTGTCCACAAAAAACTTCTGCATGTTGCAAAAGGAAGCTTCGTTGATGGGGAGTGAGAGGTATCCCTATGGTTATGCGGATATGTACTTAGAATATGTTTAGAAATTTTATTGGTCTATAAAAGTCTCAGTACTAGGTTCTCTGCTTGGTTTCCTAGTCATACCTGTTATGGGTAGTTGACTAGGTTTCCAGTAGATAGCATTGACTCCACCTAGAGAGCCTTAGGATGAATCAGACTACTGTCAGTTTCGATTTAGATGACAGTGTCACTACAGTACAACTGAGGATATCTTGTTCTTCTGATGATTGCTGTTTGCTGGCATAGATCTGGATAAGAGAATTGTCTCAGTAGTATTTCTCCCTTGATAGCTTTCCGAACATGGATCAATGCTATCTAAACCCCCAAAATAGTTTTCCAGGTTCTTTGCTTAAGGAGTATAGGATATTGCTATTGATCTCAATTTCCTGCCAAAACTGGCCTATGTGACTGACACCATATTTCATAATTCTTATGTTTATGTTTAGCTTTATTCATGTACTCAAACATACCTATTCAATTATGTATTTTGTAATTGATGATTTTTATCAGTTATGCTTATCATTTTATCAACTACTCTACTTTTGTTATCTTTAACTAAATATTCCCAAACCCTCTTTTAATAGAACATCGTTGTACTTAATCAGATGTTGTGAAAATGTTTTGTATAACACCAGGTCAAATAAAATCAACATCTGTTTCACCTATAGTCTCAGAAGTCACTAAATGTTTGACCCTTTCAGTTGAGGCAACTGTTATGCAAACCTATTTACAATTAGTGACAGCAATTCTCTTTATTGATATACATTAACTGCCCAAAGTAAATAATTAAATTGTTATATTTCTACACAAGTCCATTTTGCATAAATTCATTCTTTTGCTGTGGTTTTAGCTTTTCCCCTAACTTCTCCATATAAATTACTCTTCTTGTTGCTGTAATAAAATATATAGCAGAGGCAACATGAAGGAACATGTTATTTTGGCTAACAGTATGAGGGGGAATCCATCAGAGCTGGAAGACGTAGGATCTGAAGTGGGAAGCTGAAGGTCAGGAAACAGATAGGGAGGTGTGTTTCTGCTCAGCTTTCTCATCTTCCCTTTCATTTGTTATTTGTTCATAGCACATTTATTTTCCTCACTTAACTGTGTATGTTGCTCTCTTTGTAAACATTCCTAGAGGATTTTCTCCTAGGTGATAGATAACAGAGATAGAGTTGATGATGAAGATTTCTCATCAACTAGTCAACATCCTTGATGGTCCACTTTTATTTCTATGTATTTTTCTATTCTAAATATTCGGCATAGAAGTGAAAATCATATTTTTATTGTGAATATGGATTATCATACATGTTGAAAAATTAGGTACCATTCTCAAAGAAGGCAGGAGTTTATGAGCATATGAATTTTATGGCAACACTATTGCATTTCTGCATACTGCATTTATTTCATGCTAATTGAAACAACCTAAAAAAAATCTGCGTTTCCTCACATTTTTCCTGTTATTTATTGTTTTGTTTTATTTTGTTGTTGTTCTTTCAAAACTATTTTATTTTCTGAAACATTTTTAAGAAAAAATATGAGATAAAAGAAAAATATCACATTGAAGTTTGACTAGACAACTTGTCCAACAACAGAAGGAACAAAAGGTTCCAAGATAAGGCACAGGAACAAGAGACCCACTCATTTGTGCAGCCAGAAGCCCTGTGAAAATCCAAACCAAAGCAGTAACATATGCAGATAACCAGGTACAGCCCCTGTGCAAGCTGCTTTATTCTCTGAGAGTTGATATAACCTTTGCTCAGTTGATTTATAGGGTCTTGTTCTCCTTCTGTCTTTCATAACTTCTGCCTCTTGCCTTCTTGCACTGAATACCTCCAGGAGGGATGTCATTGGAGACATCCCATTGAGAGCTGTGTTTTCCATCATCTTTCATAAATTTGGACTGTGAGTTTCTTTATTTGTTCTTATCTACTACAGGAGAATGCCTCTCTGAAGACTACTGGATAAGGTAATGTTTATTAGCATATCAGAATATCATTAGGAGTCATTTAGTGTTACTTACTTTTTAAATAAGTTTTTACCCTATGTCATCTCCATTTCTTGGTATTCCAATCGATCTTGAGTATGGTTTCTATCTCATGGGATGGGCCCCAAATCAAATCAGACACTGCTAGATTATTCCTACTAGTTGTGCCCTAGCATATTTTGCATACAAGACAGAGTGTATATTAAAGAAATTGTGGCTAGGCTGATTTTTGTCTCTTTGTTGGTAGCCTAATGAGTACCTTCCTACATTAGACATTAGAGCATAGGGGTGAAATTATAGGCACCAGCTTGCCCTCTAAATGTTCAGTGAATTAGTTTGGTATGATTTTCAGTGGATGGAATTTCTATCCATTTGCAGAAAGCATCCTGTTATGTTGACAACTACCTAGTTTGGCTGGGAAGTTCCATGAGACACCTCTGTTGAACAACACCATTGAATATCACCTAGTTGAGTACTGGACGTTTCATTTGGTGACAGGAGAATGCCAGTTAGAGACTTTGTCTTCCTCATTATTTGAAGGTATCATGGGTATCAACTTCATATATTTTCAGAAGTTTCTCTGCTCTAGGAGTCCATACCATCCCTCAAATGCCCTCAATTCTGTTTCTCATTTCTCCTCTATTACCCTTTTTCAATCACACTTCTCCTATTCTCCCCACCAGATAATCCTGTTTTTGTCTCCTTGTCCACAGACCACACATAAAATCTATTCTATTTCTCACTATCATTAAGAGCCATGTGTCTCCAACTCTCATCCTTTCCTTTATAACTGACCTGTCTAATAAGACTATGAACTCTAGATTGGTTATAAAAAATGTATTTAACAGTTAGTATCAACATATAATCAAATGCATATCATATTTGTCTTTCTGAGTCTAGATTGCCTCACTCGGGATTATTTGTTCTAGTTCCATCCATTTGTCCCCTAATTTCATGATGTCATTTCCTTAATAGCAGAGTAATTATCCTTGTGTAAATGTATGACTTTCTCTTTATTTAATCTTCTGTTGATGAACATTTAGGTTGTTTACACTTTCTGACTATTATAAATAAAGCAGGAAGAAACATGTTTGAGTGAGTTTCCCTGTAGTATGATGAAATGCCTTTGGGTCTATGCCCAAGAGTAGTACATCTGGGCCTGGAAATACATCCACTTCCAACTATCTGAGAAGGAACTGTCATACTGATTTCTATAGTGGCTATACAAGTCTGCACTCCAACCAGCAATAGATGGGTGTTATCCTTGCCCCCACATCCACACCAGCATATTGTGTAACTCATCTTGTGTATTCTGACAGAAACATTGGAGAAAAAGAAGTGTGGACAGGAGGATTATTATAGTCAAAAGAACAGGAAATACATGGTAATATTTTAACTCCTAGCAGTGTCGACTGATGCACTAAAAATCTTCAACAACAATGACCGCTAAAACATGAGCTGAACAAGTAAACAAGATTATAAATGCTAGGGGGATGGAGGAAAGACCACACCCCTCAACCTCACACAATGAATGACATTTAACTAAGGCGCTCTGAGAGTGGGAGAGTCTTCACCTGGAGAACACACCAGTTGGTTATCCAAGGCGTTTAGTTTTTAATCAACCCAAATTCTTTTTTTTTTTTAACTTTGTCCAATTTTTTATTAGGTATTTTCTTAATTTACATTTCAAATGCTATCCCGAAAGTCCCCTATACCCTCCCTCCACCCTGCTCCCCTACCCACCCACTCCCACTTCTTGGCCCTGGTGTTCCCCTCTACTGGGGCATATAAAGTTTGCAATACCAAGGTGCCTCCCTACCCAATGATGGCCGACTAGGCCATATTCTGCTACATATGCAGCTAGAGACATGAGCTCTGAGGGTACTGGTTAGGTTGTACTGTAGTTCCATCTATAGGGTTGCAGACCCCTTTAGCTCCTTGGGTACTTTCTCTAGCTCCTCCATTGGGGGCCCCGTGTTCCATCCAATAGCTGGCTGTGAGCATCCACTTCTGTGTTTGCCAGGCACTGGCATAGACTCAGGAGAGATAGCTATATCAGCGTCCTTTCAGCAAAATCTTGCTGGCACTGGCATATGCAATAGTGTCTGTGTTTGGTGGCTAATTATGGGATGGATCCCCTGGTGGGGCAGTCTTTGGTTGGTCCATCCTTTTGTCTCAGCTCCAAACTTTGTCTCTGTAACTCGTTCCATGGGTATTTTGTTCCCAATAAACCAAATTCTTAAAATAGCAAATTGTTAAAAGTGTAGGAAAATGTGAGAATACATTGTTGATACAAACTACATTGCTAGCTAATACTAAAAAAGTTATATATATATATATATATATATATATGAATTATTATTTATATTTATGGACATATTTTATTATAGGCTCTGGAATACATATAAAAATAAAATATATTAACCATTTCCTTCTCCTCTTTTCATCATTTCTTAATGTTTCTTCTTTTTATCCTGACTATTCCCTCCATTAGAAAGTGCCTTTATTCTCTATTTGAAGTACTTATATAAACAACATATTGTGTTGTCTGAATTCTGTAACTTCTTCGTGAGTGTAAATATAGTTTTCTGTTTTTACATATATAAACAAGAGAGTACTATTAAGTATATGAAGAGATTGGAAACTTTATGCTTTTAAAGTTTATCTTCTTGTAGGAACAACTTAACATACTGGCTACTGAAGGAATATCCATTGCATGAACCTAATGAGGAAATGTCTTATGTTATTTAAACTTTCTCTGCCTCATAACAGTTATTATGTCTGTATAATAATGGGTTCCTTCATGTCACATCTTTTTTCTCTATTTTTTTATTCATAATTTTAGTTATTAATACCCCTATGTCCATAGTTAATGCTACCCAAATGTATATGGATATATGGTTATCCACTTGGGTGAAACACCATACCTCCAGCCATATCTTCAAAGTACAGTGACATTATTCCTTCTGTAACCATAATGATCAAAGCATCTTCAATCAAAGGTGGATGTCAGGGACCACTTCCTTGTTCATGCTGGAAATTTGAGGTTTGATATTTTGTGTGCCTCATGGAGGTGATTACAGCTGTTGTGCTGACCCTGAAGCATCCGTGCCATGTCCATTTCTAGCATCCTCCACACATACTTTCATTTATAATTTGTTCCTGTGTAGGACTTACATATTTTATGATTTGTGTTTCATTTCAAAAAACAGAAGATGATAAGTAAGAGGATTATTCTAATAATAAAAATCCATTAGAAGTTTTGTGTTGGCTCTTTCTTTGTAGGGTTTTTTGAAGTGGATGTAGGAAAAAAAAAAAAAAAAAAAAAAAAAAAAAACAAGATAAGTTTTCTACCACATCTGCAGAAGAAATAAGACAAGATTGGGAAAAGTCCACCATGGGACTTTATGTGTGTAAAAGTTGCAAGTTTACACAAACTCGTCAAGATGTATTCTGTAAACACATTATATTAACTTGAATTATCATTCTCATTCTATCTATTCTTTATTCTCCTCATGTATTTGTTCTTCCCCCAAACACAAAGTTAACTAAATAGAAAGAATACTTCACGCCTTATAGATGGATAAGCTCGTGCTTGGAAATATAAACCTTGAGAAGGAACAAATATTGGATAATGATCAGTAACTTCAAGGGAATTTACAAAACACACAATAGGACTTATAATATCTGCATTTGTGGTATATTACTTATGAACTATATCCCCCAAATTGTATGCTTTTGGACAAACATTGAAAAATCACATTTTTTCCCTGGATCTCTTTTAATGTATTTGGAAGTGAAAACAATTATTATATTTCAAATCATTTTAGAATATAGAATTCTCCAGTTAGCATAGGAGCAGCTAAAAGTAGTTAAGTTTTTTTTCCCCTAAAATTAGAGACTCCTAAAAGATTTAAATTAAGAAAGCCACCCAATGTTTGTAGAATTGTGTTTTCTTCAATAAATTTGAACTGATATAATCAGCACATTGGTAACTAATAATGCTTAAATGGAAATTTGATTGTATCATGCTACTTACTACTGAATTGTAGTTACCGAAAGTTAAATTAGGATAATAGTGCAATTTTCAATAGGACACAAAGAATGAAGATTTGCAGTGTTGGGCAATGAGCTATATATTAAATTACAAACAACCAAGAGATTGATTAGAAATTATTTTTATATTAAAAACTATTTTAGTAATCTTGATTATTATTATAGTTGCCCCAGAAGTGAAACAAAAATAGCTATGTATTTAAAAATAAAATAATCTCGATGATTATATTATGGATACATCACAAAATTATATCATTCTCTGATCAGAGCAAAGAAGGGCTGGCCAGGGTTTACTTTAGGATTAGGACAATAACTGAGCTTAATCTGGTTTGCACCCCACCTCTTCTATCTACCTATTACCTATCTTGCTCTTTTCCACTCTCTGTCCTTCCCCCCTCCATTTCTCACAATTTACATATATTTCAATCAGGATTTTGATCACCCTGCTTTATTTCCTGAATTTTGAGGGGAATTACCTACTGATCTCTAAAGCCAGTTTATGCAGTGTTGGAATAGAAGTGGGTTCAATATTCATGCTTGACTAGTCTACCTCTTTAATATATTTGGTATTTTATTTTTTCTATATGGCCAAGAGCTTGACTTTGCAATATAAATCACTGTCCAGTCCAGTACCCACCAGTCATAGCCATATGTACATAAATATTGAGCACTGGAAAGATAGCATCGAGAAATGCTATAATAATGACACCTGGCTCTTTTCCCTCTTGGATTTATGTTCTTTATCTCTCTCAAATACATGATATCTTTTTCTTTAATCGTGGTTATATTTAATATATATGTATATATACAACATATAAAAACAAATATACTTGTGCTTAGGTATATACACATGCAATATATAAAGATATGCATATATATGCACACATACACACAAATCCTTAAATCTATCCTATATTAATAGAAACAACACAGTCTCTATGATGGTACTTGTTTGCATATATAAAATCAGGAATGACCAGTTGGTATTGCAAAGGCAGGGCTCCTCCCCTGAGAAATCTATTTCTCCTACTTTCAGGATTCCATAGGTTTCTGTAGATCTTTCTCTAAGATTGGGGTCCTGTAAGAGTTCCTCCTACAACATTTTCATGTTTATTTGTGTCATTCCTATTTAGGTTTGATTCATGCAGTCATATTGTTAAGCTTTTTTAAAAGGTGCAGTCTTATAGCAAACTTCTTGTCTTTGGTTTCTAATCATTCCACCACCTCTTCAGCCATGCTCTCTGTCTCCTTATATCCAAGAGTTATGCTGCAGATATATTACTTAGTATTAGGCAATGCATTATAAGTTTCTTCTACAATTTGATTGGTTTGTTTCAAACCATAGCAATTTACACTATTTGGAACAATTAAAATTATAGGTGACCTTAAATTTGTGGAAAGAGTATAAAAGTAAGCATTTATGTCCCATGATCAGTTAAAGTTAATCTATGTAATGCATATTTGGTCTTGGTTTTCAGGAATTTAATTTCTTGCTTGCCTTTCAAATAGATAATTATCAGTAATATTGCTTAGCCATATGTTTTATTATTTTATTATGAACAATTCTAATCTTAAGGCAATTAAGCCATTTTTTCTAAGTTTCCAAACACTGGATTCAGATCCAGGTGAGGTAATTCAAATTGCTTTATTTTCCTGACAGATGTGTCTGAGGGTTTTGGAGAGTATAGCTTCAATGATGTTTATTTTAGAGCTTGTTACTACCACCTTGTCTTCTATGAGAAAAAAGAGATCAAGACTAGTATGTATTTTGAGTATCCTTCCAAAATTTTTCTTCTCTTACTTTCATTAATATTGCTATTATTTAGAGTACATTGTGAATTACTAATTATCAATGTACTATATGCCACATTTTACTGAATCCTGCATACAATATACATTAATTTGATATGAAAAATATATGTTTAAATTCAGTCCCCATCAAAATTCCAACACAATTCTTCAAAGACATGGAAAGAGCAATTCTCAAATTCATCTGGAAAAACAGAAATCCTAGGATAGCAAAAACACGTCTTAACAATAAAAGAACTTCTGTATGAATCACAAGCTTTGATCTCAAACTGTACTACAGAACAATAGTGATAAATATTATATGGTATTGATACATAGATAGGGATGTTGGTCAATGAAATAGAATTGAAGATTCAGAAATAAAACCACACACTTATGGACACTTGATCTTTAAAAAAGAAGCCCCCCCCCCAAAAAAAAAGAAAAGAAAAGAGAACATTTTCAATAAATGGTGCTGGTCTAAATGGCAGTCTGTAGAAAATAAAAATAGATTCATATTTGTCACCTTACACAAAGCCCAAATCCAAGTAAATCAAGGACCTCAACATTAAACCAGATACACTGAATGTAATGGAAGAGAAAGAGGGAAAGAGCCTCAAACTCATGGGCATGGGGGTCAGGAGAGGGGGACTTTCCTAAACAGAAATCCAATGGCTCACACTCTAACATCAAAAATTGATAAATGGGACCTCATGAAAAATCAAAAGTTTTTGTAAGGCAAGGGACATAGTCAATATGACAAATCAGAAACCTACGGATTGGGAAAAAGTATCTTTACTTACCCCACACCTGATAGAGGGCTAATATCCAAAATATATAGAACTCAAGAAGCTAACTTTCAAAAAACTAAAACAACCTAATCAAAAAATGGGGTTTAGAACTAAACAGAGAATTCACAACAGAGGAATCTCGAATGGCTGAAAAGCACTAAAAGAAATGTTCAAAGTCTTTAGTGATCAGGTAAATGTAAATCAAAACAACCCTGAGATTCTACCTCACACCAATCAGAATGGCTAAGATCAGAAATTTATTTTTCTTATGACTTGGTCTTACTATATTGTTATCTATAAGTGGTCAATAGTGACAGAGCTGACTTTAGTGTCAAATTTAGTAACCTCTTAAATTTATTTAGTTATTAAAATATATAGTAATGTATTAGAATATTTTGATGCACTTAAGTAAAACACATTTATCAATTACAATACTTCCCTGTGTGTCGTACTCTTTCGGAAATATGTATTTTTCAAAATATGTAGCACGGTACTTTAACTTCCCATTCAGAATCAGAAATGTAACAATTTTAAAGGTGGAGAAGTAGCCCCATGGTTAAAGCATTAGTTTGGCATTTGTGAGACTCCAGGTTCAAATGTCATTATTGAATATTAAGCACCTATTGACATTAGTGTAAATGCTTTTTATCTCCTACACAGTTTAGATGGAACTATGTAGTAGAGCAATATTATATTTTTTTATCATTTGTCCAGAGTATACTTTTTTTTGATAGTTTCATTCACTGATAAATATCTATGAAGAATACAAGGTCCTTCCCTGCATATCTGACCCAAAGTATTAAAGTCAGTCTTTAATACTGGGTTAGAATAAGAAAAGAAGAAAAGCCAGAGTTCATCAGAGATTCTAGAAGCATTCATAGTAACCATTTTTACATAATAATTGGAATCATGACCTTACTATAGAAGAAGAGAACAATATATTAACTTCCATCCATGAAAACTGATGGCTTCTTATAAAGAACATTTAAAAGCATTTGCCATCTTTAAATGGTTCTTTTCTCTAGCAGTGGCATTTTTCTCTGCTAGATGTGCTCCTTAATGTAGTCTAATTGACAGTCTGAATGAGCGGCCCAGACACCACACTGTCCCGTATGCTAACCATCTGGGCTGAGGTCCCTGGATAGAAAAGAGTTGATTGTTTCAATTATGCTGGGTCATAGGATCATTGCCCTGATACTTGTCAAATGATTGAGATCACATTTCCAAAGTTTCATTTGGATCATCTTATATGAGATGTCATCACTTATAAGCGGAAGTCAGACAAGGAAATACCTACTCTATCTAGAAACCTGATAATCACCTCCAGAAATGAACGAATTGGGGAGCCTCTAGCCTCCGATGTCAGGGGTCATACAAGTTATCATCTTATATCTGAGGATGATTGGGCAATTGTATTTGACTTTAGAAACATAGTTTAATAGAGGTGCATTTATTTTCATTTTCGATATAATCTTCCATGTTTGGTTCTGAATAAAATATAACTAAGAAGGGAATGGATAGAAAATGGATGAACCTTTAATTTTATGATCATAAAACTAGGAATACTTTATAGTGTTCTGTTATCAAATATAAAGATATATGCAAAAATTTTGTTCATGACAAAGAAATGCTGAAATTTATACAGCAAATATTTGATAATAGCCACTGTGCTATCTTTTTATTCTCATCTTTTAATTTCAATACTAAATCAAAGATTTACTTTTTATTAAACATTGTATGCTTTCCTGACCTCTGTTCACAGATTAAGAGGATATTTTACTAATTGTATGTAAAAGGAGCTACATTACTTGTTTACCACTTTCAATAAATTCTTCTTTACAAAGCCAAAAGAATGAAGTTTCAAGTTGCAGAAATATACATCACAGTCTAAATTTAGAGTGCCATCTAGTGATAAGTAAGCATTTGGGCAGGCTTTAAATTGTAAAAAATTGTATATATGGCTATAAGTTTTCATTCAAAATAGATATTTCTCAGTCCTTCTCTATCCATTTCTCTTTCTCCCTCCTTCCCCATCCCTGTGTATATATATATATATATATATAAAGGAAAGATACAAGGTTCTTCCCTGCATATCTGATCCAAAGAATTAAAGTCAATCTTTAATACTGGGTTAGAAAAAGAAAAGCCCGAGTTCTTCAGAGATTCCACAAGCATTCATAGTAACCATTTCTACATAATAATTGGAATTATGATCTTACTGTAGAAGAAGAGAACAATATATTAACTTCCATATATGTGTGTGTGTGTTATACAGACACACAACCAGGGAAGAGAGAGAAGTTTGTGTATATCCCTTGTTTGTGTAACTGTGAGCAGATATTTCACATGTCTGTATTGAGATCAAAGATTACTGTCACAGTATTTTAAATCATTCTTTAGCTTACTTGCTTTGAGAAATGGTCTCTTACTGAACATGTTGTTCCTGTCTCTTCTAGGCCCATCAGTCCCTGGTAGTCATCTAGTCTCTGTGGCTTCAGTACTGCAGTATCCAGCTCATAATGGGTGGAAGATGTCCAAGCAGCGATTCTCTAGTTGCCATAGCAGTCAATTTACAAATTGATCCATTTTCACAGACCCTCAATGCAGATTTCCTTAACATAAAATTGGCACAATATTATATCTGAATTTGTTACATAATTCACTTGCTATTTAAATAAGCATTATTTGATTTCAAACATATAAATAGGCATTGCAGCTAGACAATAAGTAAAACTCTATTAATGTATGTCACCGCAGTAACATTCAAGACCTTTGCCAGTAATGTTTGCATTAGTATATTTCAAGTTGATTAACATTGTCAGACATGTTAAAGAAATTTGTAGTTCTCAGTGCCTTGCAAACATATGCTTTACAAATAAGGGTTACAAAGTCATTGTAAAAACTTGATAAAACTTTATAATACATTATTTAATGATTTTGAAGCTTTAGATCATGATTCAATGATCTAGACCGGATTTCTGAAGATTTGTCCTCAAGTATTAAGTGGATTTTTTTTATGTCAATGAATTTTCAAAATCTATCAAAGCAAAAACAAAAAAGAGAAAAGAAAAAGGAGTTTTGTTGACAACATTCAGCCTTTCCCCTACCTCAGATTTAGAGTGTTACATTGTTACTAGTTACCCTGGTCGAATTGAAACCCTGATGGTTTTCATTAAGACATGTGACCAAGCATGCAATTGTAAACCATTTTGCTACAGAGTAACGTCAATGAAACAACAAATCAAATAGTAAAAACCAGTTAAGTCTCAAGGGCATCAGGGCCCACTTATGTGTTAAGTGAGAGGAGTCAGGAAACTTCCCTTAAATCCCACTGAAGTGAGTACTCAGAATTCTAATTAGCAGATTTCAGGAGATTTTATGGACTATCAAGGTTCCATGTTCCCTTTCATACCAGTCGGAGGAAATCATCCTAAATCTGTAATTTCTGAATATAGTTACCTACTCATTCTAGCTGAATCAAAGTTATTCATTCTTTTTTATGAACAAGTGCATTCTTTAGTTGTTCCTTTAATAAGAAATGTGGGACTACAATTCAGTTTTAAATGCAAGAATAGGCCTCTCTTAAAAATTTTAAACAGTTTTCATGTTGTGGCAGGGTTTATAAAACCATATTACTGATACTTTCGGGACATTTTCATTAAGGGTATTGATATGAGATCTATTGTATGTCAGAAAAATGGGTTTGACTCCCATCAAACTTAATAGCATTGTTCTAATTTACTATTAGCTTCAAAGTGATGATATTTCTGTGGAGATTTGCCAATAACTTGCTGTCATTTTAGGAAATGACTCTGGCTCAGAAATTTAGTCTGAGAGCAAGTCACAGGGGACACACCAAACTAAGCATGATAGTCTCTGCCTTCAAGGGTATGGAGAACTTTCTGTAGAATATTTGCTTTGTTCATATCACTTTGACAAGTGAAAAGAAGAAAAAGGGTTATACAAAATGTTTTGTCCTGGACCCTTTTTAGTAAACATAGAAGGGAAAATGTTATACTTGTCAATAAATATCAGCCTTGAGCTAGGTTTGTTTCTCTGCAAAAGTGGTTGCTTATTGTCTTCAATACACATTTATATAATTTACTTGCTTCATAAAGTGTCTGTTGCTTGATTTGTATAACCTTGAAAAAACTAAAAGTGAATTCCCTGTCTTCACAAGGGAGGTACCCAAAGAACCTGAGATGTTTCTATTATAAGATGCATTTGGTCAATCTCTTTCTCTACTCTCAAATCATAATATACCATCAATCAGATGACCTAAGTGATGATTTCCATTGATGTGTATATATATATATATATATATATATATATATATATATATATACACATTCTCTCTCTCTCTCTCTCTCTCTCTCTCTCTCTCGCACACACACACACACACACACACACACACACACATGCATCTATGCATCTATGCATCTGTTATAGATATATGCAGATATATTGTGAAGTAAAAGAGAATCCTATACTATTGTACCATAATCAAGGTGATAATTGGTGAGGAGATTTGTGAACAAGACATTCAGAGGAATCTGTGCACCCCAAATGCACAACCCAAAATCACAATCAGATATGTCCTGTTAATTTCAGAGCCTTGGTATGTCTACTGATTTCCATTTTTTTCTCCTTCCATGAACTCTAATAACTTATATTTGACTGCATTTTCTAATCCTTTGTTTCTGTTTTGAGCATTGTAACAGTCATGTTATTATTCATCTTTTATCTTGCTAACAGCTATATAATGTCTAGAAAGTAGGGGAATTCACTTTTATTGACAGGAGGAATTCATATTATACCAATTCCACTTTAACAAATATAAATTTTTGAATTGACTTAGAAAGAAATAGAGAGAAATATTTCCTAAAGTGGACAAGACAAGGAGTCTCAATTGCTGAACATGAATGAGATTAGGAAGGCCCAGGAGGGCTCAGGTTTTCCTGTAGAGCACTTCACATTTAACCAGACAATGTGTGAGAACCACTGGACGTTCATTTGAAGGTGGCAGTGAAATGTGAGAAGCAGACAGTTGGGGTTGTCAGGGAGTGGATTGGATTTAATGGGAAGGCCATTTTCACATAGCTAGTCTTACGAATTGTCTGACACATAATGTGAATTCCCAGATTCTAGAAACATGAAATGATTTTACTCTTGGGCCCTGTTAGAATTTAACGAAGCCTCTGATTAGAACACTAATTAGTGTGAACAGAAAGGATGAGTGCCATGTCTGAGCCACAACAATTAATTTGTGTTTAATTGAATATAGAACACTCTTAGCTTCTCCTTTCAAAAAAAAATAATTTGAGTGACTTGTATGAGAAGTAATAGCACTTTTGTTGTTTGACCACTGAAATTTGAGGATTGTTATTCAAATAAAGAAAATATCCAAATGTAATGTCTTAAACCTTAATACATGCAGCAACAGTTGTCATTCACATGTTCTCATGTGAACCTGATGAAAAAGCTGAGCTGCTAACAATCAATTTAAATGTCAAGTCACAGTGAAAATAATGGCCAATAGCTTAGTTGCCTATATGATGACATAAATATATATCTCAAGTGGAGAAAGTTCTGAATTCCATTTGGCATTTCTCTATACACAAGGCAGGAGTCCTGGCCCTGAGGAAGGTGACCCAGCATACACTCAATGAAGCAGTCTTTTCATTCCTCCCAAATGCTTCTACATTGACATAAAGTAATGGAGTGTATTGGAGAGTAGAGAGAGGTCTTTATATTCCCTCCTTCCTCCTCCATTAAGAGAGCTTGACTGATCTGCTTTCCAAAGGCCTCCACTTAGCTCTTCATATAAGGAGTTCTTAGGATGAAGTCACTCAATCGGACAGACATGGGGCATTCTCAGAGGTAGGGCAGAGCCTTGACTAAAACTCAAGTTAGAGACGACTATGCCCAGATTTGGGGCCTAAAGTACTGTGGGGAACATTGTTTTATCCTTAGATAATGGATAATAAAGACTATAATTATGAATTACTTTAAAAAAATAAGACATTGTCAATATTCTGACCAGGAATAAATACTGTTTATTGAAAACAAAATAAAGCAAAAAACAAAACAAAACAAAAAAACCAGGAGGTTACTAACGACATTTTCTCCATACTTTAGCCTATTCATAATTCACTGTATTATGCAATGATAAATGAGGAGCTAAAATAAATCACAAGGGGTGCGAGGCATGGAGGGCCCTGGGTGGGAAAGGTGGCAGGGTGAGGAAGAGGGGAGCCTGATTAGGTATTGGTAGGGAACAGGACTGAAGCCCCGATAGCCAGCAAAGAGAATCAAAGCATGCCATCTCAGAAAGTAGGTGTCTTGGGGGGCTCTCTAGACTGTACCAGAGACCTGGGAGGTAAGAGACTCTCAGAACTCAAAGGGAGGGACCTGAGATGATATGCCCTAGAGTGGGAAGATGGAAATTGTAGAGTCCACCTCTAATAGAAGACAGGGCATCAAGTGAAGGGATGGGGTTGCAATCCCATAGTCAAAAACTCTGACCCAGAATTGTTACTATCTGAAAGAACTGCAGGAACAAAAAATGGAAAGGAGCCTGAGGAAAAGTAGGTCCAGTGACAGGCACAAATTGGGACACAACTCAGAAAAAGGCCCCATGTCCTGATACTATTGCTGATGCAATGGTGTGCTTATAAACAGGGGCCTATCATGGCTGCCTAACAAGCAGCTGAAAGAGTCAGATGCAGATATTCACACCCAACCAATGGAAAGCAGTTGGTGACTTCTGTGGTTGGATTAATGAAAAGCTGGAGGAAGCTGAGGGTGGGGATAATCCTGTAGGAGGACCAGCAGTCTCCACTAACCTAGTTCTTGGGTTCTCTCAGAAACTGATCCACAAACCAGGCAGGCAGACAACCAATTGATATGAGACTCCCAACACCTATGCAGCAGAAGACTACCAGGTCCAGACTCAGAGAACATGGGGCTCAAGAAAGTTGGAGCCCCAGAGAATGGTGCCCAATGGTGGGGTGTGGGTGTGGGAGCATCCTCTTGGAGTTGGGGTTGTGAGGGGAAGAGGTATAGGATGTAGAACAGTTAGAGGGTGGACTGGGAGGGGAATAAATCTGGACTGTGGAAAAGGTTAAAGAATAAATTTTAGAAAATTAAACACTATAGATAAGTTAATTTAATAAAAATCAACTAAAAAATAAATGAAGCAGCTGTAGGAATAAGTGTATAAATTAAATTCAGTAGGCTGTGTGTGTGTTATTTATACTACTTGCACAAGTCTCTGTGTACTGCTGCCTATCTAGGATTGGAAACATCAGAAGTCAGGACCTCACCACTTTCCACTTCATGCCCCTAACACAGGGTCTATCACTAAACTTGCTGCCTCTGATTCAGAGGTAAACTCCTGTCTCTTGAGCCATCTCCCTGTATGATTATAGATGGCAAGCACACTGTCATGCCCAATATAGGTGACTTCTGGTTGATAGAATTGACACTCTCCTGCTTAGGATGCTAGTGCTCTACACACGGTACCATCTCTATAGCTCAAAATTAACAAATTTTCTTTACTTCTTTCTTTCTTTCAGTCTTTTTTTCTTTCTTTCTTTCTTTCTTTCTTTCTTTCTTTCTTTCTTTCTTTCTTTCTTTCTTTCTTTCTTTCTTTCTTTCTTTCTTTCTTTCTTTCTTTCTTTGACAGGGTTTCTCTGTAGCCCTGGCTGTCCTGGAACTCACTTTGTAGACCAGGCTGGCTTCAAAATCAGAAATCCTTCTGCCTCTGCCTCCCAAGTGCTGGGATTAAAGGTGTGCACCACCACGCCCGGCTACAAATTTTCTTAAATTCATCTGAGAACTAAGAAAACATGACAAAATATACTTTCATTTTCTTTGATGATGAATATATAAAATGATCTCTTGACATATACTCCAAGTAATATATATATATATGTATATATATATATATATATATATATATATATATATATATATATATATATATATCTTTTACAAACCCATCAGTTAATGTTTAGGAGATAAAACACATGTCTTCTTACATTTTCTCATTATTTTTAAACAATGTAAGTAATAACTACACATTTATATTTGGCACAACTCGTGTGAAGAGAGGTAGTCATTTTATAGTTATAAAATTGTCCGAATTTTAAATAACTTAGGGAAACATGCTTCTGCTTGTGTGTTTAGAAGTGTTTACTTTTTAAAACAAAATTGATTTCATGAGGTGAAATGTATTTCAAAATGTAAATAGTAGTACTTCTAGTCTTGAAGTCAGAATTTATATATATATATATATATATATATATATATATATATATATATTATATAGAATACCATATATATGGTAGTGTTTGAGAACTAAATAAAATTTTTGGAAATGATATAGGATTTGATGCTGTGTTTAAGGAATATCTAAAAACATAAAAACTCACATGAGAGAGACAGGGAGAGAGAGAGAGAGAGAGAGAGAGAGAGAGAGAGAGAGAGAGAGAGAGAGAGAGAGAGAGAGAGAATCATGAGTTCCTGAAGATGTTACACAGTAACAGCACCAAAGAAAACCAAACCATGTGTCTTATGATTTTATAGCACAAAAGTTCTTATAAACAAGCAGCATACATAATTTGTCCTAGGACCACAGTGTTCTTTTGATTCAGATGCTCAGCCAGCTATATTGTTATGGTAAATAATAACAAATCTAAGCTTCCCTGTGTCATCTGTATTTCTATATTAGTATGAGTTGGATTTTAGACCGGTGTCAAAATTTCCTTGCTCATCCATTCTTAGAAAACTTCTACTTTGAGATGATAAGGATTTCTGAATGTTAACTCTATAAACAACAAATCACTGCACATATATATTCTGCAATGCCTGGAAACTTAGATTAATAGTTGTTAACTATAGACAGTATATGCAAATATTCATGGATTGGGTTAAAAAAAAAAGTCTGATGTTCAATTACCCGTGACTGTTGTGTTTATGTTTTGCTAAATTTCTTCCAATTTTAAGGCACCCCGAGGACCATCTGGCCTTATTTTATATCCTGATATTTTCTACAGGAAACACTGAAATGTGGTAATATTAACAGTAAATTATAAATATTTTATATTATTTAATATGGCTATCAATTTATCAATATTGATGAAATAATGGCTGAGTCTATCTATAAATTCAAGTTATCTTAAAACTTTTCAATGCTATTTAGAATTCCTCCAAATATCACAGTAATATCACAAAATATCAAAATATTTGAATATCATGTATGAGTGTCTATGGATTGATATGAGTTATTTTGATACAGCAAATAACTTGACATGTGAAAGCGCTTTATTTACTGTTGTATAGCATCAAATAAAATAAAATATTGTCAGTAGTATGTATTAGTTACAATGAATACTTAGAATTTTGGGAAAGTTGGTGTTTTTCTTGAAATTCAATAGAATAGATTAATGCCAAATTTTAACAGTAAATTGCAGCAAAAGGGGGAACAAAAATCATGGAAAATCCAATTCATTTGTTATCTGCACTCATAGAGAGACACACAAATCACTCAAACATGTAAGACATCTAATGATTTTCTGTAGCTTGAACATGTGGCTATTATTCAATTCATGGGACATTAGAGTTAGAAGAAACTTAAACATTACATCATCTAAGCTTGTCTTTTTCTTGCCAAGGTCACAGCATGAAAGCAATTCAATTTGTCTTCCAAGTCCTGTTGCCTTTTCTCTAAAACTCTCTGTCTCTTCTATCTGAAAAACCCAGAAAGAATGTAACAAAAGCACATTTCTAAAATCCCCAGATCATTTTAGGGGATAATACTTTTTTCCTTCTTTCATGTTCCAGAGGCTTGTGATCCGACTTTTGATCCCAAACATATTAAAGGCTTAGCTAACAGCTCCGTCCAGCACTGAATCATATAAGCACTGCTTCTCTATTTAGTGTATGAAAAGCCTAGACTGGGTGTGTAAACAATGGTGGATTTGATGAGAGTGCTGCTTGCTGGTTTAATATATTTATTATTTGGGAATACATGTGTATTAAACTTACAAGACATTTTAAAGGATATTTATTATCTCTTTATCCTAAAAATGTGCAAACTCATTGCACTGTGAAGCAAATGCATGAGAATCAAACCCAGGCTCTCTACTTCCCAGTGGTATACTGAAAGCTTCCACATGCAAGTCCACAAAACACTTTAACTTGTCATGAATTACTGTGAAGTGAAGAAGTGTTCTTTAGAGTTAGACTATTTTTATTGGAGCTATTTATTCTCCATTCATTAATCAGTTTAATTAGCACATATTTTTAGTCCCTTCTGAGTAGATCATACATCTCTGGAAAACTTGTATAAGCTCAAATAACAGAAATAGTTCCTGCACTAGACTGTAAAGTCATGCCAATGTAACCGGCAGTATCCATTAATTGTGAAAAGGGTGCATAAATCTACAAATGAAACAGACAATTCTTCTATTTACTTCATCTTTTCAGATGCTTATTCCATTTAGTATAGAGAATTAAATATTTAGAACTATCATTAACAGAAGTCAGATATGAACCAATGCAAACAAAATTTGGGGGGGAGGGTCAGTCTTTATATGTTAAAATGCTGAACCCATAACTTACTGCCTGACTGAATATTAAGATAATATTTAGTTAATTAATGTAAAACTTAGAAACAAATCTGGCATGTATTCAATGTTATTGATCATGTTAACTGCTGTAGGAGAATAAAATTACAATTACAGCTAAAATTTGTCAGACAAGATCTCATCACTGATATCAAAGAGAAGTGCTGGTGACTTAGTATAAAATCAAAAGTTTAGTTAACTCTTAGAGACCACTGATGAGGACTTACAGAAGAATGCATTGCATTTTAACATACTGAATAAAAAATTGTGATTCTAGCCAGTGGTGGTAGCAGGATAAGAGCAGTAAATGTATACTACAAGATCTTATCATTAATAGAGATGATAGGGCCCAATTTTCCTGTGATATTTATTATATATCTATTGATGTTCAGCCTAAGATACTCAAAACACAATTTAAATACTTATATATAATATTCCAGGAAAGGTGAAAGATTAGAGATGTTGATTTAAGACACAAGTAGAGAAAGAGTAGAAATTATAAGTTAAATATAATCAAAGAGGAACAAGATAATAAATAAATACATAAATAAAGCATAACACCTTTACAACCAACAAGAGTTCCATAGTGTTAGCTGTAATGCAGAGTCATACAATCAAGCAAGAAGGAAAATCATTTTCCTTAAGTTCATACCTGGGAGGCTGTGAATCATTTCAGACAGAATAGTTAGTGTTCACATTGTAGAAGGAAATTGAATTGATGAGTCCAGAAATGTGAAAGTAGGTTGAATAAATACCTTTGGTTCATTATGTTTTATTATTGTTATTAGTGTGAACAAAAGTTACCTGCAGGTACAATTGTTATCTGATACTGTATTTTCAATAAAGCCAGTTAACTCATGAGAACTAGAACTATGCATAGAGATTGAAATGTTGCAAGTCTAGAGCTAAGTGTTCATGGGAACTTTCTTAATAGCCATTTAATACCTAACACTCTATTGTTCTAACATCTTTGAGGGGCATGGGTAAATCCTTAGCTTATACCTTAGCTAATTAAAGGCATTTGGCACCACAACAGCACTTCAGACACTTTTGTTAGGTAGTTGGTTGTTGGAGAAACAGGCAATAAAGCCAAGTGGAAGAACAAAACAGATTTAGAACTCATGGAATGTGGCCCACAGGCAGTACAGCCATGATGGGTGTGCTTCAGAAAGTCAGAGTCCCAAGGACCACAGGACCTGAGAATGTAAAGTCCTGAAAGCTTCATGCTGTTGTAGAGTTTGCTCTGTTTGTTGTCTTCACATCACATCCTTCCTAATCTACAATTTCTATTAAAAACTCTAAGAGGGCTTCCAGGTCCTTACTGGGCATTTGTCCTTACAATGATAGTGGTTGACTATTTTCAAGCATTGCTGCTGGAGCAGATTAAAGATTCATTAACCACCCTCAGAAAGGACTTAAAGATTTAAACTGTTAGTTATGTCCATGAAACTTAAAAAGAATTGAAGTTCTATATTGTTAAGAAAGTTAGGAGTTACAGAGACAAAGTTTGGAGCTGAGACAAAAGGATGGACCATCTAGAGACGGCCATATCCAGGGATCCATCCCATAATTAGCCTCCAAACGATGACACCATTGCATACACTAGCAAGCGTTTGCTGAAAGGACCCTGATATAGCTGTCTCTTGTGAGACTAGTCCGGGACCTAGGAAACACATAAGTGGATGCTCACAGTCAGCTGGATGGATCACAGGGCAAAGTATATAAGGAGCTAAAGAGATCTGCAACCCTGTAGGTGCAACAACTTTATGAACTAACCAATACCCTGGAGCTCTTGAATCTAGCTGCATATGTATCAAAAGATGGCCTAGTAGACCATCACTGGAAAGAGAGCCCCACTGGACACACAAACTTTATATGCCCCAGTACAGGGGAACGCCATGGCCAAAAAGTGGGAATTGGTGGGTAGGGGAACGGGGGGGGGGGAGGGTATGGGGGACTTTTGGGATAGCATTGGAAATGTAATTGATGAAAATACGTAATTAAAAAAAAAAGAAAAAAAAAGTTAGGTTAAGATTTTTTTTCCTTCTGGTGGCTCTGACCTAGAAAAGGTTAGGGAACAATTTTAAGTACAAAAAGGCACACTGCTGATAGTTGAGCTAGTGTTTTTTTGGCTTATACCAACTAGCATGCCTTTCTTGCTAAAGCTGGGCTGGTGATCAAGGTAATGATTAATTTCTTGTATTCATTTTTACCCTCAGCTTCCTAATATAATTTAATAAAAATAATTGTTGATGAGTTGATGTGTACCCTGAGGGTTTAAGGTAGAAATTACTGATTATTTTTATATAAAATTTTAGTTTTGTGATTCTTTGAGGACTTTTATAAGTGTACATTTTAGGATAAATAATAACAATTGATCTTTCCTCGTAACTGCGAATTGCAGCCTGCCCACAAGAGAGACTGGTTGAGAAAATTTACTTGCTTTCTTAAACATTTTTAATCTATAACATGTTGCTTAGTTATCAATGTATATAGGTTCTTGAGAATAATTTTAATCTTTTATCTATAATACATTAAATATTTGATCATGTGATGGTATTAGGGAACATGTATTTTCCTACATATACTTATTGTAATCATTCACTTAAGAAAAAATATAATGTAATCACATTGTTATTTTCATACTGCTTGAAATATTTCGCTTGGATTATACAAGGTTGGGAGCAAAAGTAAAGTTGTTAGAGCTTTCCTCCATCAACTAATGTATGCACATTTATGTAGATACATATATAAATAGGCTGATGTTTCTTGAAATTTGCTTCATCCACTGCATGAGTGTGTATATGTGTTTGAGTGTGTGCATATGTGTATGCATACATGAGTGTGTATGTGTTCTGTTACACTTTCACTGGCCACAGAGAATTGTGGGAAGCCACATGTGCTGTTGCAGGGTGGTGCTGGCTTCTGCTGGCCACCACGCATACATAGGCAGTAAAGTTTTTTTGCCAAGATGAGGTTTTGAGAATTAACCAAAATTAACCAATCAGATGAGAGAGAAGTTGACCAATCAGATGAGAGAGAAGTTAACCAATCAGAAGAGAGAGAAGTTAACCAATCAGGTGAGAGAGAAATTAACCAATCATATGTAGGCATGCAAATGAGGTGGTAAGCATCAACCAAGCACAACCAATCCGGGTGTGAGACACGCCTCTCCTAGGCCTATATAAAGCAGCACCAGTGCTGGGCTCAGGGTCTATTCGCCTCTACAACCAAGCTTTCCCAATAAACGTGTGCAGAAGGATCCTGTTGCAGCGTCGTTCTTGTTCTTGCTGGTCGAGTGGGATGCGTGCAAGAGAGAATTAAGTTTTGCTTTTCTATACTTTTCACCAGCCTCAGAGAGACAAATTTTGTTTTTTCAAATAAAAGTCTACCCCACCTCAGTTTACCTTGACTGTCAAAGCTAACCTTCAACTGTTTTTCAAATATTAGGAGGCCAGGAGACAATTGAAATTGGATTTCCTTCCTTCATAATAAGCTTTAGACCCAATGTTGTATATCCCTGAAACATTAATTTTAAGAACTGGAAGGAACAGATATGGGTCATAGTTTTGACTGTGGGATGGTAAAGACACCTCACTTGATGCTCTGTCTTTCTGTTGGAGATAGGTTCTACAAGTTTTCTCTCCCCAATGTAGGGCATCTCATCTAAGGTCCCTCTCTTTGAGTCCTGAGACTCTCTCACTTTCCAGGTCTCTGGAACATTCTGGAGGATGCCCCCCCCCCGCCCCCTACTCAGTTACCTCACGAGGTTGCGTGTTTTCCTTCTCTCTTCTGGCCCTCGGGGATTTCAGTCCTTTTCTCCCATCCAATACCAGATCATTTTTCTCTCTTTGCCTCCTCTCCCCATCCCCTTTCTCTCCTAGTTCCTTCCTTCCTGCTTGTGGCCACTTTCTTCTCTCTCCCAAGTGAGACTGTGGCATCCTTACTTGGGCCCTTCAGCTTGTTGATATTATTGAGTTTTGTGGGCTGTAGCTCGGATATTGGGCACTTTTTTTTTTTTTTTTTTTTTTTAGCTAATATCCTCTCATTACTGGTATATATCATGAATGTCCTTTTGGGTCTGAGTTAACTCACTCATGATGATATTTTCTAGTTCCATCCATTTGCCTGCAAAACTCAGGATGGCCTCATTTTTAATAGCTGAGTAGTATTCTGGTGTGTAAATAAACCACATTTTCTGTAACCATTCTCCTGTTGTGGGAAATCTGGGTTGTTTATAGCTTCTGACTCTCACAAACAAGGGCACTATGAACATAGTGGAACAAAGGGCCCTGTGGCATGGTGGATATAATTCCAAGAGTGGTATTGCTAGGTCTTCAGGAAAATCTATTTCCAATTTTCTGAGGAACCTCCAAATTGATTTCCAGAGTGATTATACCAGTTTCCAATCCCACCAGCGAAGGAAGTGTGTTTCAATCCACAGTCAAAATTCTGACCCATAATTGTTCCTGTATGAAAGAACTGCAGGGATGGAAATGGAGAAGAACCTGAGGAAAAGAAGGTCCAGTGACAGGATTTCCAAAGTGGGATCCAGCTCAAAGGGAGGTCCCAAGGCCCAATTCTATTACTGAGACTATGGAGGGCTCACAAAAAAGGGACCTATCATGACTGCCTTCCCAAAGACCCAACAAACAGCTTAAAGAGTAAGATGCCAATATTTGCACCTAACCAATGGACAGAAGCTGCTAACTGCTGTAGGCGAATTGGGGAAAAGCTGGAAGAAGTTGAGAAGGAGGGCAATCCTGTAGGATGACCAGCAGTCTCAATTAACCTGGACCACCAGATCTCTCAACTACCTCAAGCACTGGGCCACCAACCAGGCAGCATACAGCAGCTTTTATGAGTCCACCAACACATATACATCTGAAGTCTGCCAGGTCTGGGTTTAGTCAAAGAAGATGCACCTAACCCTCAAGAGACTGGAGGCCTTAGGGAGTTTAGAGGTCTGGTGGGCTGGGGGTTAGGGGTAGGGACATCTTCATTAAAACAGGGAAGCAGGAAGGAGGAATTAGATGTGGAACAGTTAGAGGGTGGTCTTAGAGGGGAATAAAATCTGGAGTTTAAAAGAAAAAAAATAAGAAAGGAAGGAAGGAAGAAAAGAAAGAAAGAATTGGAAGGTATCACTATTGGCACTCCTTAAGATTTGAAGTACAATATGAAAAGGTAAACTTATCACGATTTTGTTGCATCTCATTTAGCAACTCTTATTTACTCCTAGTAAGGCATGACTATTTTAGAAATTGGTGAATAAGACATGATCCTTTCAGTTTACATCTGCGCCCAAAGCTGATCCTGTGCCACAGTGCTCCATACACAATACTGCCAGGAGAAAGTTGGTCTCCTAAGAGTGTTGACAAGCCTGTGAGCACAGGTAAGACCACCACTTCTGCTCAAATTCCTGGCTTGAGAGGGACCAGCACAGAGCCACCAGGACACAGGAACCAAGAAACAGCCAGGGACAGGATCCTTCCAGTGTCCATTTGCACCCTGGAGCTGACCCTGAGCCACAGCTCTCCATACACATTTCAGAATATGAAAATAAGTTTAAAGTATTGGTTTCTCGTGAGAATAAAACTTGACTGTAAACCATAAATATAGCAGAAATGTGTGGCTTGTCGTGTATGCATAGTGAGAATGAGTGGGATAAGACAAGTCAAAACATGGAATATGTGACAAATATTTAAGGAGAATGATGGCTACATTCACAGTTTCAGAAACAATGCAAAAATCTACATATGGTATTTTATGTAAAATCAACTACACAATAACATAGTTATATGTATGCATCTCTTATGCTGGGTTAGTTAAGTCTTTAAAGTATTTCCCTAGTGGAATCACAGAGAAATCAAGCTACTTGCTAAATTAGAAATGTTTATCTCAGCTCCTCAAGATGGTGGCAGACAGTGAGTCTGAGGTGTTTGAGATCACAGACTTCATCACAGCCTTGGAGTGGGAAAGGTTTATTGCAAAAGTTGAAGAGGTCTTGAATTATTAGACACTCTCTAGGAAAACCACTGGAAAAGGATTCCAGTTTCCATCTGCACCTTGAGCTGATACTGTATGGGGTATCTGCTGATACCCCATACCTAAATACCATCTGGAGAGAACTAGTCTCCCAGGAGTGTAGACATAACTATGGACACAGGTAAGACCACTACTTCTGCTCAAATCAATGGCCTAAGAGGGACCTGCACTGAGCCTTCAGGACATAGAAACCAAGAAAGTCAGGAATAGGATCCTTGCAATTTCTGTCTGAACCCTGAAATTAACTCTGTGCCACAGCTGTCTATAGTCAAATTACTCCCTGAGAGAACTGGTCTCCCAGGAATTCTAACAAACAGGCTTGCAGGAAGGACATGCCACAGACAGACAGCAATACCAGCTAACATCAGAGATAATCAGATGGTGAGATACAAAGTCAAGAACATAAGCCACAGAAACTAAGGCATTAAGAAATGTGGCATGATCAGAATACAGTTCTTACCTCCACATTGAGCTCTGAATACCCTAACACACCAAAAAAGTAAGACTGTGATTTAAAATCACATCTCATGATGATGATAGAGGACTTTAAGAAGGATGTAAATAGCTCCCTTAAAGAAATACAGGAGAACACAGGTAAACAGCTTGAAACACTTAAAGAGGAAACGGAAAAAAATCCCTTAAACAATTTCAGGAAAGCACAACCAAACAAGTGAAGAAACTGAACAAAACTATCTAGGACCTAAAAATGGAAATAGATACATTAAAGAAATCACAAAAGGAGACAAACCTGGAGATAGAAAATCTAAGAAAGAGATCAGGAGTCTTAGATGCAAGCATCACCAACAGAATACAAGAGATAAAGAGAGAACCTCAGGTGCAGAAGATACCATAGAAAACATTGACACAACAGTCAAAGAAAATGCAAAATGCAAAAAGATCCTAACCCAAATTATTCTGGAAATCCAGGACAAAATGAGAATCCCAAACCTAAGGATAACAGGTATAGAAGAGGATAAAGATTCCAACTTAAAAGGCCAGTAAATATCTTCAACAAAATTATAGAAGAAAATGTCCATAACCTAAAGGAAGAGATGCCCATGGACATACAAGGAGCATACAGAAATCCAAATAGATTGGATAAGAAAAGAAATTCTTCCCATCACATAGTAGTCAAAACACCAATTTCACACAACAAAGAAAGAATATTAAAAGCAGTAAGGGGAAAAGTTCAAGTAACATATAAAAGCAGACCTATGAGATTTACAAAAGACTTCTCAGCAGAGACTATGAAATCTAGAAGATCCTGAGCAAATGTTATACAGACACTAAGAGAAAACAAATACCAGCCCCAGGCTAGTATACCCAGCAAAATTCTCAATTACCATACATGGAGAAACCAAGGTATTCCATGACAAAACCAAATTTACACAATATCTTTCCACAAATCCAACACTACAAAGGATAATAGTTGGAAATCGCCAACAAAAGGAGGGAAACCACACCCTAGAAAAAAGCAAAAAAGTAATCTTCTTTCAACAAGGCCAAAAGAAGATAGCCACACACACATAAAAATTACATCAAAAATAACAAGAACCACCAATCACTAATCCTTAATATCTCTTAACATCAATGGACCCAGTTCCCCAAAAGTAAGACATAGAAAAGCAGATGAGATAGTAAACAACATTTTGCTAGATGCAGGAGATGCACCTCAGTGTCAAAGACAGAAACAACCTCAGAATAAAGGGCTTGTACACAATTTTCCAAGCAAATGGTCCTAAGGAACAAGTTGGAGTATCCATTCTAATATCGAATAAAATCAACTTTCAACAAAAATTTATCAAAAAGCATAAAGAAGGACACTTGATACTAATCAAAGAGAAAAAAAAAAACTATTAAGAACTCTCAGATATTCTCCAAATGCAAGGGCACCCACATTCATAAAAGAAACTATGCTCAAAGCTCAAAACACATGTTGCACCTCACACAATAATAGTGGGAGACTTGAACACCCTACTCTCAGCAATGGACAGATCATAGAAACAGAAACTAAACAGAGACACATCGAAACTAACAGAAGTAATGGACTAAATAGATTTAACTGATATTTACAGAACATTTCATTCTAAAACAAAAGAATATACCTTCTTCTCAGCACCTTACTGTACCTTCTCCAACATTGACCATATAATTGGTCACAAAACAGGCCTCAACAGATACAAGGAGATTGAAATAACCCCATGCATCCTATCAGATCACCATGGACTATAAAGCTGCCTTCAATAGCAACAAAGACAACACAAAGCCCACATACACATGGAAGTTGAGCAACACCATACTCAATGATGAGTTTGCCAAGGAAGAAATAAAGAAATAAAAATCCTTTTAGAATTTATGAAAATGAAGACACAACATACCCAAACTTATGGGACACAATGAAAGCAGGGCTAAGGGGAAATCTCAGCTCTGAGTGCCTCCAAAAAGAAACTGGAGAGTTGGAATTTTGATGGGGATTGCATTGAATCTGTAGATCTCTTTCGGCAGGATAGCCATTTTGACTATATTAATCCTGCCAATCAATGAGCATGGGGGATCTTTCCATCTTCTGAGATCTTCTTCAATTTCTTTCTTCAGAGACTTGGAGTTCTTATCATACAGATTTTTTACTTCCTTAGTTAGAGTCACACCAAGGTATTTTATATTATTTGTGACTATTGAGAAGGGTGATCTCATGGAGGCATTTCTCCAACTGAAGCTCCGTTCTCTCTGGTAATTCCAGCCTGTGTCAAGTTGACACAAATCTAGCCAGTACAATTGAGCCCTTGTCAACTTGACACACAAACACATCACTATTAAGCCTCAACCCTTATTTTCTTATTCATCTCCAGGATCTAAATAATTTTAAAAGTCCCACAGTCTTGTATATTAAAGTTCAATCCCTTTAAAATGTCCAATATTTTTTAAAATTCAAAGTCTCTTAACTTAGGGCTCCACTAAAATACTTTCTTCCATCAAGAGGGAAAAATATCAGGACACAGTCACAATCAAAAGCAAAAAATCAATCTCCAACTATCAAAAGTCTGGGATGCAACTCAAAATCTTCTGGGCTCCTCCAAGGGCTTGGGCCACTTCTCCAGCACTGCACTTTGTAGCACACACCCTGTTCTCTAGACTCCAGCTGCCTGTACTCTACTGCTGCTGCTGTTCTTGGTGGTCATCTCATGGTACTGGCATCTCCAAAATGCTGTGTCTTCCACTGTAATTTGGCTTCAACAATAGCCTCTCATAGGGTCTCTTCATGATGCCAAGCCTCAACTCCTTTGCATGACCTCTTCAGTCTTGGGCCATCAATTGCAACTGAGGATACACCTTCACCAATGTCCTTCCATTGCCTTTCACAGTGCCAAGCCTCAGCTGCTCTGTGTGACCCCTTCATGCCTTCAAAACCAGTACCACCTGGGTAACTCTTACACATTACTAAGTCCAGCCATGGCACAAGGTACAACCTTGGCTATCTCTGGAACACAGCCTCTGTGCTCTCAGAAAGCACTTTCCAGAAGATGTCACCTCAATGATGCTGGTCTCTTTTTAATCACCACTAATTTCTGAGATCCAGCTAACTAGCATCAATTGTCCCAGTAATGCAAAGTTTTCACTTTAGTAGTTCTGGTATCTTGTTAATCACAGCTGATTTTTGAGCCCCAGCTAACCAGAACCACAGAATCGTCACAATCAAAATAGCAATGGCCTTGAAAAGAGTCTTTAATCTTCCCTCTGAAATTTCACAAGCCAGGCCTCCATCTTCTGCACTGTTCTCAACATTATCTTCCAAGCTCCTACACAATAACCCCTAGAGCTCCTAACATTGAACGAATCTTCTAGCTCAAAGTTCCAAAGTCCTTCCACAGTCCTCCCCAAAACATGGTCAGGCTTGTCACAGGAATACCCCACTATGCTGGTACCAATTTGTCTTAGTCAGGGTTTCTATTACTGCACAAACAACATGACCACAAAGCAGTTGGGGAGGAAAGGGAATTATTCATCTTACACTTTCCACATTGCTGTTGATCACCAAAGGATATCATGACTGGTACTCAAGAAGGTCAGGAAGCAGGAGCTGATGCAGAGGGCATAGAGGAATGTTACTTACTGGCTTGCTTCCCCTGGCTTGCTCAGCCTGCTCTCTTATAGAACCCAAGACTACCAGCCCAGAGATGGTCCCACCCACAAGGGGTCTTTCCCCCTTGATCATTAATTGAGAAAATGCCTTATATCTGGATCCCCTGGAGGCATTTCCCCAACTGAAGTTTTCTCTGTGATAACTCCAGCTTGTGTCAAGTTGACACAAAACTAGCCAGTACAGCAGGAGTCTGTAAAAGTGACGAATGTGGAACTATAATCATAGAAAGAGGCATATGAGGTCCCACCATCTCTCCTCTACTATACCTATGTGAGGGGAACTATCAAGCAACCTGCAAAGCCATAGCAAGGATTGCTCAACTCTACAGTGAAATAATATATTAGACGATCCTATATTTTTATTGGAAATAATATTATATCCATGAGAAAAATGTCATTTTGACAAAAAAAAAGAAATTTATGAATAAAAAATATCACTTTAATTCTTCTTATATCCTATTTATGAATAGTTTCTATTTCTTTATGAAAGCCAGCCAGGTGTAGAGACCCATACCACTATTCCTATCACTCCCTAGAAAGAAACAGGCAGATCTCTCTAGGTTCAAAGCCAAGCCTGGTTTACATAGTAAGTTCCAGACCAACCAAGGCTACGTAGTGAAATCTTGTCTCCAACAACAAAAGAACAAACAACAATAAAAAATAAAATAATAATTAAATAATAAAAAAATAAAAGAATGCCATGTAATATTTAGAAACAAGGCTCAGTGTTTAAAAATATAGGCTGCTTTTATTAAAAAAATCTGAATTCAGTCCTCAGAACTGATGCAGGTGCTCGACACTGGCTCCTAACTCCAATTTTAGAGGCTCTGTTTTATTAATTGGATGTCTACAGGCTATGGAATGCATATGGTACACAGATATAAACACAGGCACATAGTCAGACAAAAAAAAATAAATGTAAAAAAAAAGGGAGAATGTGATGCAAGTCAGTTATGGCTCTGGATAGATGCATGGCATTGTATACTGCTCAAAATAATTTAAAATTTCAAAGACATAATATTAATGGCTTCTTACAAGTTAATCCAAATGAGTCTGTTGATTACTTGGACTAAAATTTTCTCTATTTTTTTTTTTCTGGGTGAATTATAACTGAAAAAGAGTTCCTTTCCCCTTCCACCTTTCCACTTTCCCCTTTCCCCTTTCTCCCTTCCCCTTTCCCCTTCCCCTTCCTCTCCCCCTCCCCCTCTCCCTCCCTCCCCCTCCCTCTCTCCCTCTCCCCCTTCTGCTCCCTCTCCCCCTCCACTTCCTGCTCCCTCTCCCTTCTCCTCCTCCTCCTTCTCCTCCCTCTCCCTCTCCCCCTTCCCTTCCACTCCCCCCTCCTCCTCCTCTTCCTCCTTTTCCTCCTTCTTTATTCTTCTTATTCCTTTTTGTTTTGGAAACATTTAGCATAAAATTAACCCTTATTTCCCAGATATAATTATTTTCTTGGATGCTTACTATTGCTCTCCCTTTCTAGTTCTTTCTGAACTCTGACTGTCTGGTTCAAATCAGCCATTTTGGCTCAAATTCCTGTGTAAGTAAATTAACTCAATCTGGCTTCCCTTGACTGCTTGCTGAATTTCTGTGCTTGGCCTCAAATTAACTCTGGCAATTTGTTTTAATCTCTTGTCTCCAAAACACATACCACACTATTGACCTTTGACACTTTGACCCTTGCCAAGATTTTTCAGCTCTCCTAACCAAAATATTTCCTATTTTGTTTGGAGTTTCTCTCAGATTCCAATATAGGTTTCCTCTGAGTTCATATATATTTATTAATATTTTAACTATGACACTAAGAAGAAAGGTTGGAGAAAGATGACAGAGACAGACAGAGACAAATACAGAGAGGCGTCATAATATTGTTGCTTTCTTGCTTACAAATTAGTGGGTGCTAGTGGCAGAACTTGCAAAGCTTTAATTTTCTTCTGCTATCTCTCTTAGCTTCTCTGACTTTTGAATCAGTGAATACATTTATTGACGTGAGAATAAGCTTTACTTTCTCAAGTTCTTTGCTCCATCAAACTCAAAGGTAATAGGAACTGCCACAAATCTCAGTAATTATTATGAGAATCTTTGTGCTGAGGTTTCAAGATTCACCTAGTGTATTCTTCACTCTTGGTGAAACTTTTTACTATATTTCTTGGTAAAAATGAATATTGAGAAGAGAGATATGATTACTTGAGTTATAAACAATCTCTATAAATCAGTATTTTTGTATGCTTAACATGATGGACACTTTAAAGCATCTTTATTGTTTACTTACCTCATTGAGAGCATTGCTGTTCTTACTTACATAATAATATGCCAAAGACACAAATTTGAAAGCAGAATAAGAATCTATATTAAAGAAAAAAGTCTCTTTACACACAATACAAGTACTAAAATCTATTAAACTATCAAAATATTGGGTACTCATTTGGGAATATCAGACAAATGATATACTAGATAGAGTTATAACTTAGTAAGCTTTTAAGATTAATTCACTATCCTTATAATATTTAACCAGTACCAGCTAGAATTATTATAGTATTACTTATATTTAAAAGGTATTACTTATAGCATTTAGTGTGTTTTGTTGTTGTTGTTGCTACATATTTTTTCTAAAGAATTACTGTGGCTTTGACACATAATGATAAATTCTCTCTCCTAGTGTGTGTGTGTGTGTGTGTGTGTGTGTGTGTGTGTGAGAGAGAGAGAGAGAGAGAGAGAGAGAGAGAGAGAGAAAGTGTCTATATTTATATATGTTTGTGCATGTTCTTCATTATTTCACAGAGAAGTGGCCTCTATGTTTTGACTGACATTTTCTCCTCATATAATTTAAGTTGCACTTTACTACCACTGAGAACATTTGGAAAAAGTATGTGTTATTTATAAATACTTTGTCCATTTTGCCCATAATAGTCAATTTGCCTTCAATACACATTTCTGAACTTTACTAAAAGCTTAAAAGGAATAAAACAAGACTCTCTTTTGATAACATTAGCTACAGTAAGATTTGAAAATGAATAATTTTTTAACACTGTAGAACTACTTCTTAGGAGCATTGAAAATTATATTGTCTTAATCATGACTATACCTGTGAGGAGCAGCATATGATAGAAGCTGGGCTATCATAACATTAGAAATCAGTTTATTGCCCACTGTGTCTTTGCCACCTTCTGACTCCCTTTCTCTACACATATCACTAAGTTTATCTTTGTTTTAGAAACATAGGCAACACAAATTTGAAAAAGCTTTGAAGTGAGAGCACAAAACTGTTATATGTGGAGATTTTATGCAAGATTACCTGCCCATGGATTAATTCTGAAATGATTGCCTTTCCATGGCTTCAGTTCTGTGGGCTGAATATAGTGTTGCTGAGATTTCACTGTAGCTTGTCTTCTCTTTGTCACTTCCTCTATTGCCCGTTTCCTCATTTTTTCCTTCCAATTTTATTTCTGACATTCCAATTCAGTCTAGCTTGAGCAACCATAAAATCCCAGGAAGGGTTTCTTCGGGAGGTTGTGTTGTCTTTAATAGAACTACAACACACAATTCCACCACCCCCTGCAATGGATCTTTCAGTCAAAGTTAGGATGAAAAGGAATGAAAAACAGTTCTGTAAAGATATTGATTTCACTCAATGAACATGAAAGCTGGTAGTAAATAACAGAACAATACCATTCTCTCCACTGTCAATATATAAACGGAGAGGGATGTTTAAGTAGAAACAGGACCATTGTTGCCACATCCTCAATAGAACTCCAGAACTTTTAAGATCTTGAAGTTCAGACATTTAACAGCCTACTCTCCATTTAGTTAATTCGGTTCTTGTGAAAAGAAGATTGGCAGAAAGGAAAGAAAGTGAAACACTCTGTTTATCCAAAGCAAAATAGTTCCTGGATACTAAGTGCACAATCTTCTACCATGTTATTCTGCCAAGACACTTCAATCTAGATACAGAAAAGACTACTTACAGAACAAAACATAATTGAGACCTTGGCCTTCACACTGCTTGAGCTCAGGAACCTGCTTCCTTTCTGTGTGTTGCTAGTGGTAACTCTTTTCCTTTTATTCAGGAAAAAAAAATTCCTCTGGCTTTCAAAAAGGGTTTGCATTAAATTAATCAACACATACTTAAGACAGATTCTTAACTAGTAATATTGGCTTTTAACACATTCAATGAGGCTTAGATATGAAATAAAAGCAATATGGAGTTGCAATTGCTAAGATGGGCAAATCACTATGAATTGGTCTCTCACTGACTTATCAATCCACTCTACCATCTCCAGATAAGAAAGCATTTTTCCCTTTACTTAAAGTATGGAGAATATTCTAAAGCCTTATACGGTTTCATTTAACTACCGATTAAAGAGATAAAAATTTTGAGAATTAATAGTGGAGATTCTTTGTTCTTAAGTATCTATCAGGTCACAAGAAATAAAACATTTGTGCATTCTATCAATATACATTACATTCAACAGAAGCAACTTGAGAGATATAAGTCCATAAGCTCCCTTGTAAACAGGATTTAGATGTTAGTGAAATAGTAATAAGTGGTTCATTCCAAAAAATGCCATTGTGAAACTTTTCCCACATATGCAGGTGTCACAGTGTACTCTTTCAATTACAGATGCCTAAACTGAGCTTTGTCTATTTCACTGTTGTTTAACAAGCATCTTAGTGCACCAGTAAAATCATATACTCACGTGGTCTGCATGCTTATGCATCAATAACCCTGGCTATTCTCATACATTTCTGTGAGGTTCATTGATATAACAAAATTATTGCTGTTGTAAAAGTACTATACTTTTCAATATGCTCTTTCCAAAACTAGTATTTACTAGACTTTGATGGTATATACTAAGTCCTTATAAGAAATCTCACAGGACATTGTTATTTCAGTAAATCTTCACAGCTGTGTACCAGAAAGTATTTTTAATCTGTGCTTAAATGATTAATTGTAATTACACAGGTCAAAGATTACTGAGGTCCAAAGCAATTGCTTTGTTTGAAACTCTATTCCATGCATCATGTTTAAATCTATGTCAATTACATCCTTATACTGGAATGTGGATAGATTATACTTTTAATTCATATCAAACTAGTGAAAGAAAATAAATTGCATTTTAATGTCAAGATTTTATTACATTAAATTGGGAATAAATACCTTTGACATTACTGTATAATGAATCTTTTAATAATCATTAAAATGATATCAAATCTAAATGTAAATACTTGCAAAATAATTACTAAAATGACCTGAAGATACAAGATCTTTTATGCTTAATATTTAATCATATGTTTGTTATCATATATACAACTTTAAAACATCTATAACAGTTTTATAAGGAGTGTATAGTAGCACACACTAGTTTATTAGTACTTCTTATGTGATTATTAAAATATTTCTTTGGAAATGTGTCACCTTTTCAATAAATGCAAAACATTTTGAAGGAACAAAAATGTTACATAAGATTTAAAACACAATTTTACAACATAATCCTTTATGTATAAGACTATATGGTATATTGTGAATACAGAAAAATAATGTTTATTTCTTTTCCCAAAGTTTGTGAATATTCCTAGGAGTTACAATATTCCCCATGGTTATTCTTCTATTCTACTGAATTCAGAAATTACATTTTAAGTTTCAGGTTTTCAATAGTTGAAAACTATACATATATTAATAATAACTTTCATTTCATAAAGAATAGAACACTTTCTCTAATAGAATGTGAACCAAGTTAAAAAAAATCCCCCTTTCTAATTTATATTACTTTGGTTCAATAGTAATTAGGTATTAACTAATACTCTCTTCTCTCACAAAGATATGACTATTGTTGTGAAGATATTTTAGCCACATCAAAACTATGACAACAGTGTTAGCAATAACATGTCAGGTAGTTTGAATTACTTTATTGCCATGAAAATTTAGAGGTCAACATTGACATTAGCTGAAGAACATTGTGTTACTATGACTCCATAATGAACTCAATTAAATTTAGGCTAAATTAATATGTTTGAATGTAAGAAAAAGCAGTGGGAATACATTAGTGAAGAATTTTAGATCAGAACTCAAAAACTGAAAAAATAAATATGAACACACACATATGTATATGCTTATACATATATAATATTTTATAGTCTGCCATAAGACACTATGTTTGTCTATGTAAATTTGAAAAATATTTAATAAATCAAGACTTCTGAAACTGTTATTGGCTTATTTTTCATTGAAAAGAATGGAACTGGATGTCTATATATATCTGCAAGGGAGAATTAGAAATAAATATTTTATAACAAATACACATATTGACATTCAGAAAAATTTGTTAAATACCTTAATTAATTTTGCTGGGGTTATAATTAAGTAAAAATTCATGAATTATACTTATTTAATCAAATTATGTAGTTAAATATAAATTAAAATAAAAATGAGACCCACACAGTTCCCAGGGGACTCTCCACATGATCTCAGGATCACTGGTGAGTGGAACACAACATCAGTTCCAATCCCATTGTGATGGGCCTGTGACAGCAAGAGCAAGAACACTAGAGCCCTTCCTGACCAGAGGCTCAGGTTCCTTTTGATTAGTTCTGATCTACTTTGGTTTCGAACAGACCAGACAGCTCCATGGTCATCAAAAAAGACACCACTTCCAGAAACTGTAACACACCCAGGATCTTAAGACAACAGGATCCCAGGATAACGGGAGCTGCATCACACCAATATTTCGGGGTCTCAAAGGAGCTTGACTGCCAAGAACTCTGACACACCCGGAATCTCGGGTTCACAGGAGCCCACAATCAAAGGATCACAGAGAAAGCTGGACTCTGAGGATTGCTGAATCAACTGAGATTATAGAAAGGACAGGCTCCAATCAGATATATTGAGGGCAGCAAGCACTTGAGATAATCAAATGGCAGGAGGCAAGCATAAGAACAGAAGCAACAGAAACCAAGGTTACTTGGCATCATCAGAACCAAACTCTCCCACCATAGCAAGTCCTGGATACATCATCACACAAGAAAAACAAGACATGGATCTAAAGTCACTTCTCATCATGATGGTGGAGGACTTTAAGAAGTAAATACAAGAAAACACAGGTAAACAGCTAGAAGCCTTTAAAGAGAAAACACAAACATCCTTTAGAGAGTTACAGGAAAACACTACCAAACAGGTGATGGAATTGAACAAAACCATCCAGGATCTAAAAATTGAAGTATAAACAATAAAACCAAACCAAACCAAACCAAACCAAACCAAACCAAACCAAACCAAACCAAACCAAACAAAACAAAACAAAACAAAACAAAACAAAACAAAACAAAACAAAGAGACAACTCAGGAGATAGAAAACCTAGGGGAAAAATTCAGGAACAATAGATGCAAAAATCAGCAACAGAATAGAAGAGATGCAGGTGCTGAAGATTCCTAAGGGAACAGGGACACAACAATCAAAGAAAAAGCAAAATGCAGAAAGACCCTAACTCAAAACATCCAGGAAATCCAGGACACAATGAGAAGACCAAAGCTATGGATAATAGTAGATGAGAATGAAGATTTTCAACTTAAAGGGCCAGCAAATACCTTCAACAAAATTATAGAAGAAAACTTCCCATGCTTAAAGAAAGAGATGCACATGAACATACAAGAAGCCTGCAGAGCTCCAAATAGACTAGACCAGAAAAGAAATTCCTCCCGACACATAATAATCAGAACAACAATTGCATGAAATAAAGACAGAATATTAAAAGCAGTAAGAGGAAAAGATCAAGTAACATATAAAGGCATATCTATTAGAATTACTCCAGATTTCTCAGCAGGGACTACTAAAACCAGAAGATCCTGAACACATGTAATACAGGCACTAAGAGAACACAAATGCCAGCCCAGGTTACTATGCCCAGCAAAACTCTCAATTACCATAGATGGAGAAACAAAAGTATTCCATTACAAAACTAAATTGAAACAGTATCTTTCCATGAATCCAGTCCTCCAATGTAATAATAATGGGAAGACACCAATACAAGGATGGAAACTATGCCCTAGAAAAAGCAAGAAAGTAATCCTTCAACAAACCTAAGAGAAGAGAGCCACAAGAACAGAATTTCAACTCTAAGAACAAAAATAACAGGAAGTAACAATTACTTTTTCTTAATATCTCTCAATATCAATGGACTCAATTCCCCAATAAAAGACATAGACTAACAAACTAGTTACAGAAACAGGACCCAACATTTTTTGGCTTACAGGAAACTCATATCAGGGAAAAAGACAGGCACTACCTCACAGTGAAAGGCTAGAAAACAATTTTCCAAGCAAACAGTCAAAAGAAGCTGGAGTAGCCATTCTTATATAGAATGAAATTGACTTCCAACCCAAAGTTATCAAAAAAGACAAGGAGGGGCACTACATACTCATCAAAGTTAAAATCTACCAAGATGAACTCTTACTTCTGAATATTTATGCTCCAAATGCAAGGGCAGCCACATTCATTAAAGCAACTTTAATAAAGCTGAAAGCACATATTGCACCTCACACAATAATAGTGGGAGACTTCAAAACCCCACTCTCATCAATGGACAGATCCTAGAAACAGAAAATATACGGAGACACAGTGAAAGTAACAGAAGTTATGAAACAAATGGATTTAACAGATATCTACAGAACATTTTATCCTAAAACAAAAGGATATACCTTCTTCTCAGCACCTCATGGTACCTTCTCAAAATTGACCATATAATTGGTAACAAAACAGGCCTCAACAGATACAAAGATATTGAAATTGTCCCATGCATCCTATCAGATCACCATGGACTAAGGCAGATCTTCAATAACAACATAAATAATACAAAGCCAACATTCATGTGGAAAATGAACAACACTCTACTTAAAGATACCTTGGTCAAGGAAGAAATAAAGAAAGAAATTAAAGACTTTTTAGAGTTTAATGAAAATAAAGCCACAACATACACAAACTTATGGGACACAATGAAAGCATTCCTAAGAGGAAAACTTATAGCTCTGAGTGCCTCCAAAAAGAAGCCAGAGAGAGCATACACTAGGAACTTGACAGCACACATAAACCGTCTAGAACTAAAGGAAAGAAATTAACCCAAGAAAAGTAGATGGCTGGAAATAATCAAACTCAGGGGTGAAATCAACCAATTAGAAACAAGAAGAACTATTCACAGAATCAACCCAACCAGGAGATTTTTTTTTTTTTGAGAAAATCAACATGATAGATAAATCCCTAGCCAGACTAACTAGAGGGCACAGGGACAGCATCCTAATTAACAAAATCAGAAATGAAAAGGAAGACATAAAAACAGATTCTGAGGAAATCCAAAACACCATCAGATCTATCTACAAAAGGCTATACTCAACAAAACTAGAAAGCCTGGATGAAATGGACAAATTTCTAGACAGATACCAGGTACCAAAGTTAAGTAAGGATCAGATTAATGACCTAAACCGTCCTATATCCGGTAAAGTAATATAAGCAGTCACTAATAGTCTCCCAAACAATCAAAGCCCAGGACCAGATGGGTTTAGTGCAGAGTTCTATCAGACCTTCAAAGAAGATCTAATTCCAGTTCTTCTAAAACTATTCCACAAAAGAGAAACAGAAGCTACTCTACCCAATTCATTCTACGAAGCCACAATTACTCTGATATCTAAACCCCATAAAGACCCAACAAAGATGGAGTGCTTCAGACCAATTTCCCTTATGAATATCGTTGCAAAAGTACTCAATAAAATTATTGCTAACCGAATCCAAGAACACATCAAAACAATCATCCATCATGACCTAGTAGGCTTCATTCCATGGATGCAGGGATTGTTGAATATATGGAAATCCATCAACGTAATCCACTATTTAAACAAACTCAAAGACCAAAACCATATGATCATCTCCTTAGATGCTGAGAAAGCATTTGACAAAATCCAATACCCCTTTATGATAAAAGTCATGGACAGATCAGGAATTCAAGGCCCATACCTAAACATAATAAAAGTAATCTACAGCAAAACAGTAGCCAACATCAAACTAAATGGAGAGAAACTGGAAGCAATCCTACTAAAATTAGGAACTGGACAAGGCTGCCCACTTTCTCCCTACCTTCCCTACTTGAAGACCTAGCCAGAGCAATTAGACAACAAAAGGAGGCTAAGGGGATACAAATTATAAAGGAAAAATAAAAATATCACTATTTAAGAAGACATGGTAGTATATATAAGTGACCCTAAAAATACCACCAGAGAACTCTTAAACCTGATAAACAGCTTCAGTGAACTTGCTGGATATAAAATTAACTCAAATCAATGGCCTTTCTCTACACAAAGGATAAACAGGCTGAGAAAGAAATTAGGTAAACAACACCCTTTACAATAGTCAAAAATAATATTAAATAACTTGGTGTGACTCTAACTAAGGAAGTGAAAGATCTGTATGATAAGAACTTCAAGTCTCTCAGAAAAGAAATTAAAGAAGATCCCAGAAGATGGAAAGATCTCCTATGCTCATGGATTGGCAGGATCAATATAGTAAAAATGTCTATCTTGCCGAAAGCAATCTACAGATTCAATGCAATCCCCATCAAAATTCCAACTTAATTCTTCAAGGAATTAGAAAGGGCAATTTGCAAATTCATCTGAAATAACAAAAAACCTAGGATAGCAAAAACTCTTCTCAATGATAAAAGAAGTTCTGGTGGAAAAAACATGCCTGACCTAAAGCTGTACTACAGAGCAATTGTGATAAAAAAAATGCATGGTACTTGTATAGCAACAGACAGGTAGACCAATGAAATAGAATTGAAGACCCAGAAATGAACCCATACACCTATGGTCACTTGATCTTTGAAAAGGGAGCTAAAACCATCCAGTGGAAAAAAGACAGCATTTTCAACAAATGGTGCTGGCACAATTGGCAGTTATCATGTAGAAGAATGTGAATTGATCCATTTTTATCTCCTTGTACTAAGTTCAAGTCTAAGTGAATCAAAGACCGTCACATAAAACCAGAGACATTGAAACATATAGAGGAGAAAGTGGGGAAAAGCCTCAAAGATATGGGCACAGGGGAAAAAATTCCTGAATAGAACAGCAATGGCTTGAGCTATAAGATTGAGAATTGACAAATGGGACCTTATAAAATTGAAAAGCTTCTGTAAGGCAAAAGACACTGTCAATAAGACAAAAAGGGCAACCAAGAGATTGGGAAAAGCTCTATACCAATCCTAATTCTGATAGAGGGGTAACATCTAATATATACAAGGAACACAAGAAGTTAGACTCCAGAAAACCAAATAACACTATTAAAAAACAAGGTACAGAACTAAACAAAGAATTCTCAAGTGAGGAATATAGAATGGCTGAGAAGCACCTGAAAAAAAAAAAGTTCAACATCCATAATCATCAGGGAAATGCAAATCAAAACCCTGAGATTAGTCTTCACCCCAGTCAGAATGGCTAAAATCAAAAATTCAGGTGACAGCAGATGCTAGAGAGGATGTGGAGAAAGGAAAACTCCTTCATTGTTGGTGGGATTGCAAGCTTTTACAACCACTCTGGAAATTAATCTTGTGGTTCCTCAAAAAATAGGACATAAGACTACTGGAGGATCCAGCAATACCTCTCCTGGGCACATATCCAGAATATGTTTGAACTGGTAATAAGAACACATACTCCACTATGTTCATAGCAGCCTTATTTATAATAGCCAGAAGCTGGAAAGAACCCAGATGCCCCTCAACAGAGGAATGGATATAGAAAATGTGGTACATCTACACAATGGAGTACTACTCAACAATTACTCAACAATTTAAAACAATGAATTTATGAAATTCCTAGGCAAATGGATTGTTCTGGAGTGTAGCATCCTGAGTGAGGTAACCCAATCACAAAAGAACTCACATGATATGGACTCACTGATAAGTACATACTATCCCAGAAACTTAGAATATGCAAGATACAATTTGCAAAACACATGAAACTCAAGAAGAAAGAAGACCAAAGTGTGAACATTTTGCCCCTTCTAATAATTGGGAACAAAACACCCCTGGAAGGAGTTACAGAGACAAAGTTTAGAGCTGAGATGAAAGGATGGACCATCCAGAGACTGCCCCACCCAGGGATCCATCCCATAATCAGCCTCCAAACACAGACATTATTGCATACACCAGCAAAATTTTGCTGAAAGGACACTGATATACCTCTCTCCTATGAGGCTATGCCAGTGCCTGACAAACACAGAAGGGGATGCTCACAGTCAGCTATTGGATGGAACACAGAGCCTCCCATGGAGGAGCTAGAGAAAGTACCTAAGGAGCTGAAGGAGTCTGAAACCCAATAGGTAGAACAACAATAAGAAGTAACTAGTATCCCCAGAGCTCATGTCTTTAGCTGCCTATGTAGCAGAAGATCCCTAGTTGTCCATCATTGGGAAGAGAGGCCCCTTGGTCTTGCAAACTTTATATGCCCCAGTACAGGGAAACACCAGGGCCAATAAATAGGAGTGGGTAGTTAGGGGAGCAGGGAGGGGGGTGGTTATAGGGGACCTTTGGGATAGCATTTGAAATGTAAATGAAGAAAATACCAAATAAAAATTTGGGAGAAAAATTTTTTTAAAAAGCAAAATTTAGTACTTGATATTCCATCCTATGCCTTGTGAATTTTCTCCTACATATTATATTTAATCTTATTCTGTAGCTATTATGGTTCATATACATATATATATATATATATATATATATATATATCGTAAATGTTCATATAGTATTTCATATGCTAATGGTTAGAAAATATTTCAAAATATAAAGCTTCTTCAATTAAATAAGTTTTAGGGAAGAGATAAAATATCAATTTTCCCCATGGTGTATAACTTCTAAAGATCAAAAGCCCTGCTCTTGTACTGCGTTCTTCTTAGCTAGTGAGCTGATTATTCCTAAACTGTAAACATACTCAGAATTAGATAATTTGGAATCAACGAGTAACATCCTGCATGATAAAAATTCTGATTTTTAATAATTATTCTGGGCTTAAGAGTGTACATTATTTTAGAGTACTACTTTGTGACTTATCAATCACAGTATAAACTTGTCATGGTTGGACACAACTCTAATACTACACTGGGAGATTAAGTAAGAGGATTAAAAGTTTAAGGTAACTCCTTACTAAATATGGATTGGGAGGATAGAAATGGTTCAGGAAATTGTGTCTCAAAATGTTAAAAAAACAAAACAAAACAAAACAAAACAAAACAAAAAAAAAACATTTTTACCTATCTTCAAAACCCACACATTTAAAAATCAGTACACAAACCACATGTTGAAACAAATAATTTTACTAGACCAAGGGCCATACCAACATGTAGAACTTCAGCCTCTATGTTTGGTAAGACTTATTATGAATCAAATACCACACCTGCCACCAGAACTCCATGTAAGCAGCCTACTGAATAGCAGTCTACCTAGGACCTTCGCTAATCTTGCAGATGTCACAACAGCTGCTAGAATTCATATAACCAGAAGACCAAAGAGAAAACAGAAACAAAGGCACAAAGCATCCATCCAAGAAGGATAAGCACAGCAAACATAGATGCCTACATACCAGTGTAATAGTATTGTCAATGACAGCTTGGACAAGATGTTACTTCAGAGACCAGCAATCCTACTCTAGCAAGCCTCGAGTTTTCCAATGTGATTGAAATAGAAGAAAAAAACCGTAATGGCAGCTTCATGAAAGTGATAGAAGTCCTTAAAAAAGAAGTGATAAATGTGGTAAAGAAATCCAGGAAACCACAAATAAACAATTGTAGGAAATGGATAAGTCACTCAAAGAAATAGAAAAATATAAACAATTGGAGGACATGAAAGAAAGGCAAGGAAAAATCAAATGGTTTAAGGAAATGACGACAACTTTCCAGACTTGAAAATGAAGTAGAAGTAATAAAGATAATACAAACTGAAGAAATTCAAGAAATGGGACATTAAGGTAAGTGAAGAAGACCTACAGGCACAAGTGTCATCAACAGAACACAGGAGATTAAAGAGAGAATCTACGTAATTGAAGAAACAGATATATTGGTCAAAGGAAATGATGAATCTAAAGAAAATTTAGACACAAAACATCCAGGAAATCTGGGACAGCATGAAAAGACGAAAACTAAAAATAAAAGGAAAAGAATAGAAAGCTCAAAGGCCAGAATTTATTTTTAACTAAGTCATAGAAGAAAATTTCCTAAAATAAAGAGGGATATGCTTATAAAAGTAAACGAAGGTTATAGACCGCCAAATAGACTGGACCACAAAAAAAGTCCCTTTGTCACATAATAATAAAAATACTAAAGATATAGAAACATAGAAAGAATATTAAAAGTTGCAAGCAAAAAAGGCCAAGTAACACATAAAGGCTGATCTTTTAATATTATACTTGATTTTTAATGAAGGTTTAAAAAGCGAATAGGTCCAGGACAGATATTCAGCAGATACTAAAAGACATCAGATGTAAGCCCAGACTACTATACCCAACAAAATACAAAATCATCATAGATGGAAGTAAAAGATATTCCATGCCGAAATCAAATTGAAATATTTTATAGATAGATAGATAGATAAATAGATAGATGGATAGATATAGATATACATATAAATAGATATAATTATAATGTGTGTGTTAAAGCTAGCCCTATAGTAGCCCTATAGAAGTTAATAGAAGAAAAAAACTCAAACACAAGGTTGACAACAACCATGAAATCACAGAAAGTAACAATCTTGCACCAACAAAACAAAAGAAATGAAGTAGATGTGCACATTGCACAATGAAGTACTACACAGCTATTAAAAATAATGAATTTTTGAAATTCTTAGACAAATGGATGAATCTGGAGGATATCATCCTAAGTGAGGTAACCCAATCACAAAAGAACACACATGATATGCACTCACTGATAAGTGGATATTATCCCAGATGCTCAGTATTACCAAGATACAATTCACCAAACGCATGAAACTCAAGAAAAAAGACCAAAAATGTGGTTACTACATTCCTTCTTAGAAGGGGGAACAAAATACCCATGGGAGGAGTTTCAGAATCAAAGTGTGAGGTAGAGACTGAAGGGATGACCATCCAGAGACTGCCCCACCTGGGGATCCATCCCATAATCAACCACCTTAACCAGACACTATTGCAGATGCCAGCAAGAGCTTGCTGACAGGAGCCTGATATAGCTGTCTCCTAAGAGGCTCTGCTGGCGCCTGACAAATACAAAAGTGGATGCTCACAGCCATTCATTGGATGGAGTGCAGGGTCCCCAATGAAGGAGCTAGAGAAAGTGCCCAAGGAGTTGAAGGAGCTTGCAGCCCCATAGAAGGAACAACAATATGAACCAACCAGTACCCCCAAGAGCTCCCAGGGAGTAAACCACCAACCAGAGAGTACACATGGAGGGACTCGTGGCTCCAGCTGCATATATAGCAGAGGATAGCCTTGTTGGACATCAATGGGAGGGAAGGCCTTTGGTCGTGTGAATGCTTGATGCCCCAGTGGAGGTGAATGCCGGGACAGGGAAGCAGGATTGGGTGAGTAGGTGAACAGGGGAAAGGAGAATGGGATAGGGAGTTTTCCTGGGGGTGAGTGGGGGCAGACCAGGAAAGGGGATAACATTTTAAATCCTATATATAGGATTAAATCATTAAATACTTCAAATTTATGTAGCTAAATAAAGAAAACATCTAATTTAAAAACAAACAAAAAGCAAAACAAACAGACAAAAAATGATGATCTACAATTTGTAGGAGCCAAATGGGTTAAAGATTCCACAAGAATAATGTCTCTAGTGTCAAGTAACCAGGGATCACTGGGACTCACAGAGACTGAAGCAACTATCAGGAATCCCAGTATGGTTTTGACATAGATTCTCTGCATATATGTAATGTTTGAATAGCTCAAGAGGTTTTTGGGACCCTTCCCAGTGGGAGCAGGGGCTGACTCCATTTTCTTCCTATTGGTTTTCCTATTCCAACTATACTTTTTGAATTAAATTTCAAGTATCTATCTATCTCTATCTCCATCTCCATCTCTATCTCTATAGATAAATAGATAGATAGATAGATAGATAGATAGATAGATAGATAGATACAAAATCTAGTGGCTTACTATAAAGAGTAATACATTGAGAAATGGGAAAATTGTTCTTAAATGAAAAAAAAAAAAAACAGTTGCCAAGTGTTATATATAATATAGAATTAAAGCATTAAGTAGTTCAAATTTATATATCTAAGAAATTAGGGGTTAAGCACTATTTCAAGGTTAATTTAATACTCATGACTTATTAAGTCATTTCATCACTAGATTTATATTCAGGCCTTTGAAGCAATTATTACCAATAAAGTTTTAATAAATGTGGGTTACATTTCAGTCTTATGGGGTCAGTATTATTTGATTTGACTGGAACCTAAATAATAATAATTAAAAAAAAAACTTTACATTGCTAATGAAAGAACATTTAGAAAGAGTCAGGGGCAGGGTATTAATTCAATGGATTAAAGTCTAGGACTGTTGATATTAAAACTTTCCTCTAGGCTTAGAATTTGTTCATCATAATTTTACTTCCACTTCATGCAGGAAATTATGATAGTGTTTATTTCAGTAATGATTAAATTTTTTTGAGTGTTACATCTTTCTTTTTTTTTGAAATTAGGTATTTTCTTCATTTACATTTCCAATGCTATCCTAAAAGTCCCCCCATACCCTCCCCCCACTCCCCTCCCCCCACCCACTTCTTGGCCCTGGAGATCCCCTGTACTGAGGCATATAAAGTTTGAAAGACCAATGGGCCTCTCTTTCCAATGATGGCCGACTAGGCCATCTTCTGATACATATGCAGCTAGAAACACGAGCTCAGGGGGGTGGGTGGGGGGGAGTGTACTGGTTAGTTCATATTGTTGTTCCACCTATAGGGTTGCAGATCCCTTTAGCTCATTTGGTACTTTCTCTAGCTCCTCCATTGGGGGCCCTGTGAACCATCCAATAGCTGACTGTGAGCATCCACTTCTGTGCTTGCTAGGTCCCAGCATAGCCTCACAAGAGACAGCTATATCTGGGTCATTTCAGCAAAATCTTGCTAGTGGATGCAATGGTGTCAGCGTTTGGAGGCTTATTATAGGATGGACCCCCAGGTATGGCTGTCTCTAGATGGTCCATCCTTTCATCTCAGCTCCAAACTTTGTTTCTGTAACTCCTTCCATGGGTGTTTTGTTCCCAATTCTAAGAAGGGGCAAAGTGAACACATTTTGGTCTTATTTCTTCTTGAGTATCATGTGTTTTGCAGATTGAATCTTGTATCTTGGGTATTCTAAGTTTCTGGGCTAATATGCACTTATCAGTGAGTACATAGCATGTGAGTTCTTTTGTGATTGGGTTCCTCACTCAGGATGCTGCCCTCCAGGTTCATCCATTTGGCTAGGAATTTCATAAATTCATTCTTTTTAATAGCTGAGTAGTACTCCATTGTGTAAATGTACTACATTTTCTGTATCCATTCCTCTGTTGAGGGACATCTGGGTTCTTTCCAGCTTCTGGCTATTATAAATAAGGCTGCTATGAATATAGTGGAGCATGTGTCCTTCTTACCAGTTCAAACATATTCTGGATATATGCCCAGGAGAGGTATTGCTGGATCCTCTGGTGGTATTATGTCCATTTTTCTGAGGAACCGCCAGACTGATTTCCAGAGTGGTTGTACAAGCTTGCAATCCCACCAACAATGGAGGAGTAATCCTCTTTTTCCACATCCTCACCAGCATCTGCTGTCATCTGAGTTTTTGATCTTAGTCATTCTGAGTGGTGTGAGGTGGAATCTTAGGGTTGCTTTGATTTGCATTTCCCTGATGATTAAGGATGCAATATCAATGGACTCAACTCCCCAATAAAAAGACATAGACTTACAGACTGGCTACACAAACAGGACCCAACATTTTGCTGCTTACAAGAAACCCATCTCAGGGAAAAAGACAGACACTACCTCAGAATGAAAGGCTGGAAAAAAATTTCCAAGCAAATGGTCTGAAGAAACAAGCTGGAGTAGCCATTCTAATATCTAATAAAATCAACTTCCAACCCAAAGTTATCAAAAAAGATAAGGAGGGGCACTTCATACTCATCAAAGTTAAAATCTTCCAAGAGGAACTCTCAATTCTGAATATCTATGTTCCAAATGCAAGGACAGCCACATTCATTAAAGAAACTTTAGTAAAGCTCAAAGCATACATTGCACCTCACACAATAATAGTGGGAGACTTCAACACAGCACTTTCATCAATGGACAAATCATGGAAACAGAAACTAAACAGGGACACAGTAAAACAAACAGAAGTTATGAAACAAATGGACTTAACAGATATCTACAGAACATTTTAACCTAAAAGAAAAGGATATACCTTCTTCTCAGCACCTCATGGTACCTTCTCCAAAATTGACCATATAATTGGTCACAAAACAGGCCTCAACAGATACAAAAATATTAAATTTTTATAGTATAAGAAATCCTAAGGATTTTTTTTTTGTTTTTGAGAAATGTTTTCTTAAATAAAACAAAAGAAAAGAACAAAAGGAATAGGATAATATAGATATATTGGCACACAAGGTAAATTAGATTAACTCTGTTAATGGTATTATTGTATAAGGCTTAAAGTAGATTGTGTTTCACAATGTAAAATATGAGGAAGTAGAGCAAGTGAGGGAGAATTGCTTTTGCTTTGGCAAAAGTTCTGTATGTTGTAATCTTTCAAGTCATATAATCATATTTGTAAATGTATAACATAAATATATGATTAGAGGTGTAGATATATAGATAGATGATAGATAGATGATAAATAGATAGATAGATAGATAGATAGATAGATAGATAGATAGATAGATAGATAGATAGATGATACATACATACATACATACATACATACATACATTATACATATACTTTGTTTCCTTCCTTTCATATTGAATGAATAAGGACTTGTGAGCACATTGTTATGTTTGGATTTTCAAGGGACCAAAGACCAAGTATTTGCAGAACAGCCAACAGCACTGTGAACCTTAAAGCTTAAGGGCTTTAGCTATATGTGGTAGTGCTCAGTTATCCTCCTGACAATAGCAGGGCTCAAGTAGTAAATGTGAGCCCCAGGCCAGTCTCAGCTACTAGTACATTTTATACAAGCCTGCTAAAACAATAATATTCTTTTTCTAAAAGGAAAAACAGAAACAAAACACAAGTTATTTTTCTGTCATTAACAGTGTGTAATAATAAGGTTTTAACACTCCTTCATTTTTCCTGTCTTTCATATTCCTTCAGCATAACACTGAATAACCAAGACTCATTGTCAAATGTTACATGTTGAGATTGAGGGCTCTAAGTCACAAGTGAAAGCCAGCATTCTTTCAAATCCGAGAAACAATGAGCCAACTATACCTTTTCTTAATTATAGACTGTTATAGCAGGATTATGTTATTAAGAGAAAGACAAACTATATGTCCACAACACTAACAGAATCAGACTTTGATAAATAAGTTTGGATTGCATGTACTTTTTAAACCTGTGGTGGTTTGAATAGGTTTGGCTGACATAGACTTAAATGTTTGAAAGGTTGGCCCACAGCAAGTAGTTCTATTAGGAGGTATGGCCTTACTGAAGAAAATGTGTCAGTGTGGATGCTTTCTTACACATATATGATCAAGCTCTGCCTAATGTGGAAAGTAGTCTCCTCCTGGCTGCCTTTGGATCAAGATACAGAACTCTCAGCTCCTCAAGCAACATGTCTACCTGCAGACTGCCATGTTTTCAGGAATGACAATAATGAACTACACCTCTGAAACTATAAGCCAGACTCAAGTAAATTTTTGTAATAGAAATTTTCTTGGCCACAGTGCCTCTTCACAGCAATAAAACACTAAGACAAAAGATATAGTATGATTCATTATTGTGGAAAAATATGAAAACTGTTCTGCCAATTTAAAAAAAGCATCGGAAATCGTGTGATAATATCATCTAAGATCTTGAATAAAAATAAATTAATCAGAATGCAAAAGTATGGTCTCTATTAAATGTTCTCCACAATCAAAAGACAGATACAGATAAACATAAATATCAGTGTATGATTACAGTTGTGTCTATATAGATAAAAACATGGACTTTGAAGAATGGAATTTATTTATACATGTAGAAAAATATAGATAGACATAGGTTGTATAGCTATAAATGTGCATATATTTTTATGGTAGATTTTGTTCAAGGCACCTGAAAATTGCTATAGTGGCTTCTCTTATAGCACATTGGAAAGGAAGAAAAGCCATTGTCAGTTCTTTAAGTGGTTATAAAGTATACTTGCCCACTTTAGTAGGAAAATACAGAATTTTTAACACCTGGTATTACAAAAGAACATTGGCACCAGGATTCCATAACAATAATAAAGAACATCAAGGAAAGCTTAATGAGTTCTTTGTGCCTTAGAATTATGTCAATTTTAAGCAGATAGTTGAAAACCTAAAGAAGGAATTTTTATTTAATGGAGAAATAGACTAGCGAGGAAACCACCTGACCTGGGAGGGAGTACAGTCCAGTCAGACTAGGAAGAGCCTTAAAGCAGCAGCACATAAATAAAATGAACTAAGGTGTTCATGGATGACTTGGTCTTATAGGATGACACTATGATAATTACTGCAATACTTTTTTTTTAAATTAGATATTTTCTTTATTTACATTTCAAACGTTATCCCCTTTCTTGGTTTCCCCTCCAAAAACCCCCTATCCACTCCCCCATCCCCCTGCTCACCAACCAACCCACTCCCACTTCCTGGCCATGGCATTCCCCTATACTGGGGCAAAGAACCTTCACAGGGCCAAGGACCTCCCCTCCCATTAAAAACATAATAGATAGTATATTCTGATTAGTTTCCTTTTTTTCCTGACTTTCCATAGATCATCCCCACCTACTTCCCCACCAAAATTCATTCTTTATTTATCTCTCATTAGGGCAACTCACACCTAAAAAAAAATAACATTTTTAAAATGAATAAGATTTAAACTAGCCAATCAACAAGCAAACAAACCAGAATAGGAAAAAGCAAAGCAGAAAAAAATGAAGAAAAAGTATATATATATGTATGAAGTACATATATATATATATATGTACTTTATATGTGTGTGTATGTCTATATCTATATCATCTATATCTATATCTATATCTATCTATATCTATATCTATATCTATATCTATATCTATATCTATATCTATATCTATATCTATATCTATATCTATATCTAATCTATATCTCTCTATCTCTCTCTATCTCTATCTCAAATCTATATCTATATCTCTCTATCTGTATCTCTATCTATCTCTGTCTCTGTCTCTATAGACGGAGAGGGAGAGGGAGAGGGAGAGGGAGAGGGAGAGGGAGAGGGAGAGGGAGAGGGAGAGGGAGAGGGAGAGGGAGAGGGAGAGGGAGAGGGAGAGGGAGAGGGAGAGGGAGAGGGAGAGGGAGAGGGAGAGGGAGAGGGAGAGGGAGAGGGAGAGGGAGAGGGAGAGGGAGAGGGAGAGGGAGAGGGAGAGGGAGAACATTCACATACATAGAGATAAACAAATATTCACACACAGAGACATACCATTTTGAGCTGCCAAGTCTCTTGGTGCTGAGGGTAGGTGAGCATAATGACTCATGGCCTTTCTATGTGGGTTCAGAGCTTCCATTGTAAGCTTCTCATGCTTACACAGCAGTTGAGTATTTCTACCAACTCAAGCAACTTTCTTTCTTTCCAAATAATTAAGCACCTGCTATGTACTCTCTGTGGTATATATTCAACTTTTATCATGTACTGAATTAAAAGTGATATAGTTGACACTTGTGACAGTGTGCACGGGACTTACAAAGGTTCAAGTGAGATGTACTCCCAGCACTGAGAGGGGAAAAGGACAGGAGTCTCCATCCCAAACCAAGAAGCTATATTCAACAGCAACAACTTGCAAAGGAAAAATCAGCTTTTTTCAGTGGAGCCTCACTGGGTATGAGACTAGATTTAAAGGCAGGGCCCATGCCCAGAAGTAGATGGCTAAAACAAAGAAACCCAATAGGATTTTTGTAGGCTTTTGATCTCAGATTGCTTTGTTCAGCTATCTTTTACCTTACAGGTCTTTTACTAATGTATTATGCCCCTTTTTTTTTCTGGTTTTGTGTTTTAATGCTGTGTGTGTTGCGGGGAGGGAGCTGTCATAGGCACATATGTGTGTTTCTTTTTTATTCTATGCCCCCTTCTGTGCAGTGAGGCAACAGGTACTCATATAATGCAATACATACATACATGCAAAACAAAACTACATGTAAAATATAAAAAAACTAAAAATGTAGTTTTGCACTAAGCAATAAAATAGGACTTAAAAACAAGAAAAAATTAATAAATATGAATGGGACCTAGGATGAGAAATCCCTAAGCTCTGGTTATTGGCTAAATAGAACTAATCTACGCCTATAGAACTTGAATAATGTAAATGAAAGGATAGAAGACAATACACACCCAAAGAAGATTTCTAAGAATAGGAAGCACCAAGGTGCTCTCTTTAATTTGTTTATGAGAGCTTGGTTTTGTTAGTATATAAAACTCAAAAACAGTATTTTTAATGTTTACACATCTTTAACCCAGTTACTATGGGAATAAAAAATATAACAGCATCTTGAGCTGATAATACTTCTATTTAATGTTCCTTTTTATGTTTTAAATGATGAACTTTAATATTCATTAAATGAAGGAAGTAGGAAAAGCAACCCGTATAATCAGACTACAATTTTGTGGAAATGACAGAACATTGACATTACTGTTGACAATGAAAACAAAGATGCTTAAATGCGTGATGTGACAGATGGAAAAATCAGTCAAACGTATTTGGGTCCAAGAGAGTTCAGTGTAGAAACTACTCAGAAGATCTGGAGTTTTATGCTATGCTAATAAGAGATGAGATAATAGAAAATCAAGGTGGGCTTGGCAGTTGTAAAACTTGACTTAGCACAGATTCAGTGGTGACTATCTGTGAGAAACAAGTTTGCCAATAGCCAGAGTTAAAAACATCATTCTTTATTTTTATACCTCCTTTCCTTCTTTTCCCTTCTTTCCCTTCCCTTCCTTTTTTTCTTTTGTTCTTTTCTTTCCATTTCCTTTTTGTTATTATTTAATTTTTACACTCCATATTGTATTCCCCCGACACCTCCACCCTCTGACTTTTCCACATTCCATACCTCCTCCATAACCCTGTCTCCACTAGGATGTCCCCAGGCCCCACACTCTCATCCCACATGACCTCTAAACTCCCTGGGGCCTCCAGTCTCTTGAGGGTTAGGTGCATCATCTCTGAATGAACACAGACCTCCTTCTTCCTCTCCCAACTCTCCCATATACTCCCTCCTTTTTCTCTTTCATATTCATGACCTCTTTTAACATTGTTACACACACACACACACACACATATGCATATACATATATGTATATATATATATATATATATATATATATATATATATATATATAAAACATTTGTTAATAAAAACTGATAGGTGTTTGTTTATTTGTTTGTTTGTTTGTTTTGTATCTTTTCAGGACTGACTATTGGTACTAGATAAGTAATTATTATGCTCTTCTCTGCAAAAGAGAATTTACCTCACTCTCAGTATTGCTTAGTTGTCTGCAGTTCTTTGAGTAGACTAGAGGCACAATGTTCTCCCCATTTATCTTGTCCTCTTTGAGATGTCTATTATCACTGGCTTTGTTTAGATTACATTTAGGCAGTTAATTTGGTGAAACTTTATAGATGTAGCTTAGGGCATTCCTGATAGAAATTTTATCACTGTAACATTCCTAATATTCTTGCTCTTACATTCTTTCTACCACCTCTTCCACAATGTTCCCTGAGACTTAAATCTAGTTAATGTTTTATACATGAATCCCTAGTGACTGGGCCCTGAAATCTGTATTGTTATGCTTGATGTTGTCTCTAGTGGGTTCAACCTTTTGCATAGCGATCGATGTTTCCTTAATGAGGGATGATGAAAATCATGCCTTGTACTGGAAACAAAGAGAGCTATCCAGGGGAGTGAAGGCAAATGACATGTCCTAAGGATGAACATAACAGGAGGGATAATTAAAAATAAATCCAAAGTATAATCTTCTCAATCTGAAAAAAAAATCTGTTTCTTATTTTCTTGACTCCCTATTTTTTGCTTATTTTATCATCCAAGTATGGTCAATTTTGATTTATTTGGGTAAGGATTTGTCAGTTTTTTATTCAAATAATCAACATTGTTTAATTTGGTTTTGAAATGAATTGTTTAGTCTATACATTGATGTTTAATATATTCAAAGTATAAAATAAAATGTTATAAAATATTCTAAGGAAATTGAGAAAATCATTAAGAGATTATTTGTTAGTATACATTTCTAATATATTTAAAATCTGAAAGCAGTAGATAAATTCATGAGTACATAAAACACTCCAAAATTTAATCAAGAGGCTATGAATTTCTTTAAAAACTTCATAAGAAGCAATGATAATGAGGTTGTAATTTAAAATTCAAGAATCTTCCAACAAAAGCAGACCTAGGACTTGACCCTAACCCTAACCTTAACCCTAACCCTAACCCTAAACCTAACCCTGATTTTCATAGGCTAATAATATGGAATATCTAAACCGGTGCTAACTCCCATGCCTTTCAAATTGGGCCATAAAATAGAAAGGACATAAATATTGCTAAATTTATTACACAAATCAAATATCAACCGGATGCTCTGACTAGATTAACATGCAATGACAACAGCAAGAGAAAATGAAACATTTTGCCTGATGGACCCAACATAAAAATATATGAATACAATAGTTTTAATCTGAATCCACCAGAGAGAATACCATGATCAAGTTGGATTCATTTTTGGGACACAAGGTTGATTGGACATACGTATATCAATAAATGTAAGATATCACAAAAGCAGGCTTAAGGTAGTAAAACGTGATCTCAATTAGAGAAGAAGAAGAAGAAGAAGAAGAAGAAGAAGAAGAAGAAGAAGAAGAAGAAGAAGAAGAAGAAGAAGAAGAACAACAACAACAACAACAACAACAACAACAACAACAACAACAACAACAACAACAACTTTGTAACTCTCCATTTGCTGGGAGCTTCCTGGACTGAAGTGGGTACTGGCAGGGCCCAGATTAGGACTCTGGTGTGGCTTTAAAGTCTGAGGGACTCTAGACATTCTAGATCTCAATCTGTACTGAAATACTGATGATAACTTCTAAAATATCCCCCCAAAACCCCATTCTTGGTCTTTCTGAGGGTAAAAGGCTGCTGGCTTGGGCTGCTGTCGCCTAACAGAGGAGGGCCAAGCAATGTGGCTTTTGTTCTATCTCAGCAGGAACATCCCAGATCTATCCACCTACTAGTAGGAAATCACAGGAAGAAAAGGAGACACTCTGAAAACATATTATAGTGCTTATTACTAAGTTGTAAAAAGATTCCTATGAATGAAAGCTATCTAAGAAACGGGGTAAAGAAGGAATGAATGGGAAAAAAAGAGATAAGGAAAAATTCTGCTCTTCTCTCTAAGAGTGTTCTGTCCAAAAAATTCTCTTCAGCTCAGTTTCTCTGACTTTTTTCTTCAGCACTTAAAAAACATAACTCAGGATACATGATCACATGTTAAAAAGTTCATTACATGTTCACACATAAAATCAAATCATAAATTGGAAAAGAAATTTACAATAGAGAATGTTTACCTGTATACCATTAGGAGTAATAATCTGGCTAAGCATCCATCACCTGTCTCAGCTCTACAGGTTCACTGAAAGTTAAAAACCACAACTATGTTATTAGTGAAGTTTTGTATAGATACACTCAGACAATAATTTATCTTCTGTCCTAGCACCTAAAATAATGGTTACCTTTGAATGACCTTTGGTTAATTGTTTTACGACCTCTTAGAATGTGCTCTGAGTTGCAGAAAGTCTGGTTATTATCTAAGATGCAATTAACTGGTGACACATGGGAGACTGACAGTTCTTTTCGCAGTTTTGACTATCAGAAAAGGATCTAATAGTAGTCCCACTATAAAAGAGCTTAATACTCACTGGTATAATTTTAGGAATTCTTACAGGATCATCATTAAGAATTAAGAAATCATCTATTTGTTAATATAGCATCAATACAAGAATGTACAACTTCATAGATCTGCAAAGATCTGTTCAAAAGAGGTGTGATAAAACCTAGTGACTATTGCATATGTTTAATAATAATAGGAAAAGTACATTAATAGCAGGAATCTTTCCTAAAATAAATTCTCTTGAGCCTTTCCTATGGAGCAAACCTGTTACAGATTCTAGTCCAATGCACACCATCTCTGGAAGATTGCCTACTAGATATTAGATTGTCCTATGATAACTCCTGACATCCATTCATAATGAAAGCCCCAAAGAAATTAGGAATAAAAGGCAGATAGATACCTTGGGGTTGGAGAGATGCCTCAGCAATTAAGTGAAGTGACTGCTTTTCCAGAAGTCCTGAGTTTAATTCCCAACAAATACATCTGTAAAGGGATCAGATACCTCTTCTGGTGTGTTTGAAGAGAGCAACAGTATACTCACATTCATTAAATTAGTTAATTAATTAATTAATACTTCTAAAAAAAACTAAAAGAAAAAGAAAAACACCTCAACATAAGAAAAGCTTTATAAACAAATATATTCAAGGAAGAAAAACTCAAAGCATAAAATATTATTTCAGAGCTATAATGAAATATGGGTGTCTACTTTTTATTCTTGTTAAATATAACATTAAATTTTAAATAGAGCAATAATGCAAAGAAATAAATCAGATAGAAGTAAGAATTGGCAGCATTAATTTGTTCCCATTTATAGACTACTTGATCTCATGTCTAAAATACAAAAGATCACAGGAGAAAAAATCTTATATCTGATAAAGTTATTGAACACAAAATACACACAAATCAATAGTCTCCATCTATACATTCCGATAAAATAAAACCAGAACATTAATATTATTCACGGTGAATTAAAATACAAAGTAAATACAAAAGGATACATAAAAACTACACCCAAAGTTTTGCTGACAACTCTTTATAACTTCAGGTGCCAAGCACTTATGTGTTGCACAGGAGTTCATGCAGGCACAGTGCACATGCACATAAAAGTTATAAATAAATACATAACAATGAGCTATTATAATTACCTAGATAAGATTATGTGTAAAGATAAAGAAAGAGAGAGAATATAAAGTTGTAACAGCCATTCCATCATGCTACCCGTAGTTGAATTTGTGGTTTTCCTTTAAACAATCAGAGCACTATAGAGAGGAATCCTGGTTTTAAATACATTTGTACACCAACGTTATGTGCTAATGGATTTACTGTTTATCCTAAAACAGTCTCTGAAAAGGGATTGGGATTTATGTACTGAGCATTTAGTATCCTGACCAAACTCTCAATATTAAAGCAAATAACATTAACATAGGTGGAAAGAAAACAATAAAATATATCAGAATTATTTCTAAATAATACAATATTTTCTTAAATGCAAATTATCCAAAAGAGCTAGGAAAATGTGAATAGATGCCAGAAGTTCTTCCAAATATACAGTCATTACTCTCAGTAAGAGCCAGTGTGGAAACACAGAGAGAGCTGGGTTTTCTGTGCACTTGCTTTTCATATATCTTTCCACATACTACTTGGAGTTTTCAAAATAGTTACACTATATCTCATAGAGCTACTGTTTTATAATAAAATGTTTAGCAACTTAAGAAAAGTGAGTTTTTGGAAACATTATTTTTAAACTTGGTGCTGGAATGCTGGCCTGAAAAGAGTGACTTGAGGACCTGTTTCTCCACCCACAGCTTCACCATTTAAGATCACACATGCTGGAAAAGATAAATCTGACTCATGGGAACCTATCCAGGAGACCGGGCCAACTGTATTCATGACATGGACGATCTTCACTGTGTTTTACATGATTCTGGGAATGCTATTTTCTGTGTGTCTTAAAACAGGAGGGTTTATGAACAGTTATGAACTGTTTTAGTTAACGTGTAAAAAATATTATTGAGAGTAATATTTCTGCATTTAGAGAATACTAGTTTGAGGATTTTTAAAGGTAAATATGGTCAATGAATTACTAAAATCTAAAGTCATTTTTTTAAATATATTTTTTAACCTCGTGATAAACGAGTCACAGAATCTCATATGGATAGCCCAAGAACTAATTTACAGGATAGGTGGAAAACATAAACCCTTGAACACATACCATTGATAGAAGTCTATCAAATGACAACTTTGTGGACTAAAGGAAGCCAAAATGCTGTCAATGATACTCCAACTACTAATTCAGCTGACAGTATTGCTGAACTTTAATCTTATATTCATGATGGCACACTAACTTAGAGATTGATTTACAGACACATGTTTGTAGTTGCTAATTATTTTATTGATTTCAAATATGAACAATCTAAGTATCATATCATAGACTTTAGTCAGCGCCAGGAGTTTTTGAATACTTGAAGTACAAAACAAGTGTATATTTAGAATTAGTGCAATTCAAATCAATTGTATAGACACTTACAAAATCTGCATCTCTGAAATAATTAAGATAGAAGAGATGAGGCCAGGTGGCAAGCCAATTATCTTGCCTTGCATAAAAAAATTTGAGTAGGGGGAAGCTTTATTTTGGTACAGTTTGAGTGTAGATGAAATTGTGGAAACCATGACATCAGTTGCTCCTGCCCACAGTTATTATATTATATTGTGCCCACAGTTAGGAAAGAAAGAACACTTAAACTAGTCTCACATTTTCAATTTTATGCAGACTAGTATCCCTGTTACAGGGAATTGTGCTAGGATATAACCACATGTCCCCTACAAAAGCACCAAGTACCTACACTCACTGATTCCTTTAAGCAAAATATAATTTAATATAATTAATTAGTATAATAAAATTTAATATAATTTCTATGTAAAAATAGCCTTAGCCTACTTAATTCATTAAACTTCTAGCTGTTAATAAAAGCCATAAATTAAAGTACTATATTTTCAAGTTTTTCTTGAAATTAAAAACTAATTATATTACTTCCCCATTCTTTGCTTCCTCCAATGTTTCCCATGTAGAGCCCTTTGATCCCTCTAAAATACATGTCCTATATTTCTTTAATCATTTTACATATATATCACTCTTTGATATAGATGAAGAATTTGTAAGCTGTTTTCCAAGAAAGGTAATTTTTCTCAGGCTCAGAGTTTCTTAGTACTCTGTACTATTTCTGAATTGCATATAAGTTATACAACAACCATACCTACATTTAATTTGAAGGTTTTTTTTTTGTCTAGAAAAATAATTGTTGTATTTTTATCTCAAGCCATTTCATTTATAATTAAGAAATGTGCTATGTGTTATTCATGTGGGTTATAGGAAATGTTGTGCTTATTGATTGTCTTAGTTTTCTTTTACTATGATAAAAAAAAACAACCAAAGTCAACTGGGGAGTGAACGGGATTATAGTGTCTTTCGATTCATAATTTATACTCCATCACTGAGAAAACTCAGGCTGGAAACCTGGAGTTAGGGACTAAATCATAGAGCAGAAAATAATACTACTTATTGTTTGTTTGCTTGCTTGCTTGCTTTATTTTTTGTTTTGTTCTGTATTTATTTTTTTCTCATAGATTTTCAACCTGCTCTTTTACGAAACTCATGACCCCCTCTTCAGGGTGGAATGTAGAAAAAATGGCCTGAACCCTCCCACATCAATCATGTGTCAAGAAAATGTCTGGCACACATGCTTACCATCCAGGCTTCTGTAGACATTTTCTCAACCAATGCCCTATTTCTCCCAATTACCTTAGTTTGTATCAACAAACCCACCCAACGGACCTTTTCTCAACTTGAAACCAAACCTGTCACTATTAAACCATAACATTTCTCCATAGTTTGGCTCTGAGATCTGATTTTAATATTACTATCTCAACTTCTAAAATTTGTAAACTTTAAAGATTTAGGAACTTTAAATAATCCAGTCTCTTTCAATGTTCAAAATCCTTCTAAAATTTCCAAAATCTCTCAGTTAAAAGTTTCTGTAAAATCTAAAGCAATTTTAAATACTTTCTTTTGAGCATCTAAGAATGAATATATCACCTTCAACAGTAATTTGGAATTCCTTCTTCAGGGTAGGTGTGGTATCATGATTTATACTAATCTCTGACAAAATTCCACAGTTGATTCATTCATTCCTTAAATGATATGTGTTCTTAAACTCAAAACCAAGTCATACCCTGTTCTAACTTTCCAAACTGGAATTATTATTTTACTTATTTCTAGGTAAACTCACCTTAAATATGCAACCCTTAATTTAAACAGTTACCATTTGAAACCTTAGTATAAAAGAACTTAAAGTTCCAGTTCTTGGTATTTGCTTTCCTTTCTCTCCAAAGTGAGTGCCTAATTTGCCCCATGTTTCAACCCTGTGTGCCACAAAAGCCAGCAACATTTGATTTTACTGGATTACACCTTCATCTTACAGCTCTGATGTTAATTATAAGATTTGTAATTTTAATTTTAAAACTTGTAAGATCTTTGTTTTACTTTACATGTTACTGTCTTTCTGTGTATATTCACAGGCACCACAAGATGAGGTAGTCAGAAGATGGTATCAGCTGCTCCAGAAATGGAGTTGCAGATAGCTGTGAACTGCCATATGGGTGTTGGGAGTTGAACCTGAGTCCTATGCAAAGGCAATGAGTTATAACTACTAAGCCATCTTTCAAGTCCCACAGCAGTAGGATTTTATTATTTAAATGTCCTCTGTCTACTATCTTTAGTATTAAAATAAAGAGTTAGTTTTAAAAACCTTGATTGAAATTTTCTTAACTTTTGATTTATTTGTGTACTTATTTCATCAGTACTGGTAATTTATCCTATATAAGACCTTGGGTTAAATAATAACCTAATTGTTTTGTGATTCTCACAAACATTCTATGCTATACCCTTAGGAAAGGAACATACACCAAAGTAATGGTATGAAAAAATTTAATCCCTTTCAAGAATCATTAGTATGTGAATTAGAGTTACTCTTTTAACACAAGTATATTAATATAAGCCAGTGTGTATATAAATAGGTAATTCCTTATATTATATATATATATATATACATATATATAGTATGCTTTAATATATTAAATATACTATAAGTTTTATTAAGTCCCCAATAATGTGTCTAGAAAAGTGACTACCTAAATTATATATGTTACAACAAATGATGTAGCTTCATTTTCGTGGCGGTTTGAATATGTTTGGTCCAGCGAATGGCACTGTTAGGGGTATGGCCTTCCTATATAGTAGGTATGGCCTGTTTGGAAGAAGTGTCTCACTGTGGGGCTGGTCAGGGAGATCTTCCTCCTAACCGTGTGAGGGCCAGTCTTGTCTTAGCCTTCAGGAGAAGATGTAGAACTCTCTGCATCTCTTTCACAATGCCTGATTGGACACAACCATACTTCCAGTTTGATGATAATGGACTGAACCTGTAAAATAACCCCAATTAAATGTTGTCCTTATAAGAGTTGCCTTGGTCATAGTGTCTGTTCATGGCAGTAAATCCCTAAAGAAGACAATGCTCACATATAAAAGTGTGAGCGCCCAACTCACCAGCAAGAAAGATGCCACAACAGGATCCTTCTGCACACATTTATTGGGAAAGCTTGATTGCAGAGGTGAAAGACCCCGAGCCCAGAACTGGCTCTGCTTATATAGGCTTAGGAGAGGTGTGTCTACGCCCGATTTGTTATGCTTCCAGTACCTCATTTACATGTCTACACCCAATTGGTTATGCTTTCAGTACCTCATTTACATGCCTCGGGCCAGGCAGTAACTCAGCAAAAAACTCTACTGCACATGTGCACATTGGTTGGTTACCCATATTCATGGGTGTCAGCTTATTGAAACCAGCGCCATCTTGTAATGGCGTGTGTAGCAATGAAAGTGGTAGTATATAGCAAAATTCAGTGTATAGATTGAGCATGATATTGAGTCACATAGTCCTAAATTGAACAAAATTTCATTCAATTGCAACTTTGTCACTTAAGATTATATAACATTGGTGAGAGCATTTTATTATCTATATAAACAATGCATATTTTTGTCTTCATATAGTATACATGTAGAAGACTTATGTGGTACATATATTTGTAGACAACTCATATCCTAGCATCAGGAGTGATCTAGGATAAGCTAAGGCTAACATGTAGCCTTCCTGGAGGAAGCCTGCCACTTTTTCGTGATTCTGTGAAGGGAGATATCTATGAGGCAAGGCCCAAAGAGACTTCATCTTAGGATTGATTCTTGCAGCTGATATGCTTTTCCTGTCATTATTAAATTAATACCTTAATCCTTGGGCATTAACCCACCCCATTTATTAGATTTTGTACAGATCAACATAAAGATGAATATTCATGAATTAATGCTGTTTATATGAATTAATGATTTATAGAATGCCTGATTTGATTTAAATAATTTTAAAAAGAATCTTTTTAGAGATGGTTTTAGTTGCTTTGGTAGAATCAAGAACATGATGTGCTCAAAACTCACGATAGCAAGTGAAGGCTGAACAATAAGAAATACAATGAGCTTTCATAATCACACTAAAAAGAGAAATAGACTTGGGACAAATTTGTGTTTAAAAAAAAAAAGCATTTAGGTCCAAAGATAAAGCCACAAGTGTGCACTATGATAAGGCAAGGCATGTAAAAACTGTTACTTTGAACTTATAATAACCATATAGAATGAAACACTGTGTCAAACTTAATATCAAAATTTTTCTGTAACTCCCATCTCCTGTAAAATAGGAGGATTTATCTTTGAGGATTATTTTCTAAGGACTTTTGTCTAAAAAGTGTAAAAAGGCCAGAGATAAGAAATAAAGTTGTTGGTTGATTTGGCTCGGGAGCTCTGCCCCAATCATCCATCCATTCATCTAAATTTATATGTCTGTGTAGTGAGTTGGTTAGAGTGATACTGCTTGTAGTCTAATGCTAATACCAGCGCCTCAAGACCTTGTTATCACAGAGAGGAGAGACTAAGCACATGGATCCAGGTGAAGCTATGTTATCTTGTCCTCAAATTATTTCTGATTGGTAAGTAAAGATGCCAGCAACCAATAGCTTTGAAGAAGAGACATAGACAGGATAGAGGTTTGCATGGCTTGAGAGTCAGAGAGGAGCCACAAGGGGGAGAAGGGTCAGAGGAGAACCACAAGGGGAAGAAGAGGTGAATGGAGGAGGAAGCCAACATGGCTTATTTGAGTCATGAAAACGTCACCTTGAGGGCTGGTCAATTGGAGTTAAGAACTGCCAAGATGAAGCATGGTAAGTAATAAATAGGGGTTATAGATAATAGAGCAGAGTTTAATAGTACAGAGGATAGATATCTGCCCAGCTACTGTGCTGATTCAGACTTACTGTAAATACAGATATGTATGTCTTCTATCCAGGAACTAAATGGTCAAAGGTGGATTTGGGAAATCATGGATTGGGATTAAATAGTTCTTCAACATGTTTGTCTCTATGTATGTGTGTAGGTCTATGTGTATATGAATGCATGGATGAATACTTGTGGAATGTATGAAGTTGGTGGTTGGACCCAACAAAAATATGAATGTGTTAATCAGTAAATGAGAATGTTAAAGGAGATTTAAATGTGTATATGATTATATCTGTTTCTGTGGATTTGCCCGTGTTAAAGATTTTCATTATTTTCCTTTCCTTCATCTCTGGTTCACAAAGAGTAAACAAGCCTAGCCATAGAGGTTTCTGGCTGCCTGGACAGAGAAGGAAGCACTAGAAAAATATCTTTTACCTAGTTTCCCTCACTGCCTCCACTACTAGCAACAAGTGTCAATAAGTCCAGAGGCCTGAAGCTTCTGGCCTCAGAGTAACTAAAAGTCAAGACAGGTATGCATTATTACAGAAAGCAACCCTAATATCTTGCAAGAACAGGTGTTGCTCTAGTCAATGTTGTTTCCCCTTGGCTATCTTCTTGAGAGAACCAGAGCTCCAAGCTGACCTCCAACATTCTAGGAGAGTTTAGTTAGTATTTTTATAATTATGTTTTAGTTCCTATGTTATGAATTAGAATACTATAAAAGGTTATTCATTGAGTTTTGTAATTCATTTCAATAATTCTCAATAGAGATATGTCCTTTAGATGGTAAATCAATATGAAGGTTGAAGAAAAATTTTCTTAGCACGTCACCACTAGTTTATTATAAATAATAATTCTTAAAACTATGATTTTTGATATGCTCACACAGTTATAAGCAAGGATGAATGTATTGTGCTTACTTCCATGGAATACAAAATACACAGCAATTTTCTCAAATAAGCTTATTTTCTACAGTTTTAAAATGAAAGAAATTGTACCTAATACTAAATTTCTCTGCTATATGACCTAAATATATCAATAACTTATTGAATTTCTTTGGTTTCCAATGATCACACCATTTTGCTTGTTTTTTTTACATTATTATTTATCAGCTTATTTATTGCAAATTTACTAAGAATAGCAATGCAGAAACTATAATTGCAGTGTGATTATAACACAATTGTGGTCGGAGAAAATTGTAATCCCTTTACTTGTGGGGTAGATGCTGAAGGACCAGAAATTAAGAACTAATTCTATTACAGGAAAACTTATAACAATCATCAGTACCCTTCAAAAAGAAAAGTAAGTGTTATATGCCTTATTAGAAGGTAAGTTTCTTATAAAACACACAGACACATTTGTTCAATTACCTTGTTTATGAACATCTTCCAATATTTAATAGCTTATGCCTTTGGTTTTATTTATAATTAAAGTTCACATTTCAATACACTGTAATTGTATTTTATGTGTATATTGGTGTAATTGTTTTGGCTACCCTAAAAAACTTGAAGAGAAAAAGCTTATTGCTAAAGTTATCACATGTGTTAAGTCAAAGATATGGAGAATTCATGTTATCCTGCACTTTAAGCTTGGTCCCCACTGCTACCATTTATAGTGCTAGACTGTCTTGTGCATGCAATCAGATGAGAACGCAATCATCTGTAGTAGATAGGTCTTCAGCCTTAGAGATGAAATACTCTTTACCCTATGAAGATAGAGCCACTACTGCCAAGTATTATGGATGTTATGGGAATAACCAAAACTTTTCTAAGTGTTCAACATGGCAACCATACCTGGTACCATTATAAATGTCAAAACAAAACAAAACAAAACAAAACAAAACAAAAACCTTTGGCTACAGAGATCAAAAGCTCAAGAGTAAAACCTAACAGTATTATTCTGCAAGGTGTACTTGATTTGAAACTCACATATCATAACCTTTCCTTATACCTGTAGATTAGTTTATGTTACATATTTTAGCAGAGCAACTTTTGGGCAACAGATAGAAATTCCGCTCAGATATTAGTAAGTTCCCAAGGCCCAGGGGATAAGTTAATACATTATATATTAATTTATTCTGTGTATATGATATAAAATATTGATAGCAAAATAATCTCTAAATTATACACTCATGATTTGTCCTTTTCTGAAAAATATGAAAGTTACTATGTGCAAGCAACATCACAACCCTTCATCTTCATATCGCAAAAGTTTTTTTTTTTCTTGAAAGTGTAAAAACTTTACTGTTTTGTACATCAGTTCCCACCCACCTGATCCCATAAACATTTCAACAAACCTAATGAAGAAGAAAACATTTGATTGAGTTGGAAAGAATGCATATCCACGTGGGGACAGAGTCAGGTTTTTATAGTTACAAATATGTTTTCCTATTTAATTTTCACCTGCTTAAAGCTCAGCCAAATTGTGCTAGTTTGGCCAGTGCTATTTTCCCTTTTCTTTGTGAATTTAAAAAAAAAATGTGCAATTGAGCTTAGACAACAGATGGTCTGAAATAGGTGTAAACATATGGTACCATATGTCTGAATGGCACTTTCAGAAAGTACTTGGCACTGGTAAAATATTTCACTTTCAATAGACATATGAATATACATACACGAAAACAATTAAAGATAAAGTGGCAGACTCATGTTTTGCTGTTCATAGAAGTGTGTGGCTGGAGACTTGATTATCTAGACCATCAAAAAGGTAACACAGTTTCCTTTTCAGACATTTCAGGCACAGAAAATTAAAGTCCACATGGATGGATGAGCCTGTAGAGAATTTTGTCCTTTTGACAGGCAGTTTCTCTACCTGGATTCCAAACTGTCTGGAGGATACAGAACATGTGTGAAGAATTCTGAATATACCAGAATTTTTTAAAAATTTCTTTTCTCATTTCCCCCTATTTATTTATGTTGTGCTAGATATTCAGTACTCTAAAAATAATTTTGATTAAAATGAAAGGAATGTCATTATCACACTGTCAAGAACATTAAAACTTCTTCAGTACCATCAGAGATATGATACATGATGTACGAGAACAGACAACAGGCAAGTAACCCAAATCATTAGTCCTATTTCCTTAAAACCTTGAAAGGATAATCAGTACACACACACACACACACACACACACACAACCCCCTCTAAAATAGTTAGGCTTCTTAGGAAACAGAAAACATATAAAAAGCAAAAATGTATATGTAATTTAATATATAATATATATGGAATAATTGAAAGTTAAAATACTTTTCATTAACATATCTGTACTATTAGAAATGTGTTAGGAGTATTTGTCTAATGAATAGAAAATGAATGCAAATAAAACTATGTTTTTCAAGAGAGAATATTAAAATGTAATAAGATACAAGTATATAGATATTTAAATTTTATTATTTTATTAACACATACACATATATACCAGATTTCTTTCTTTTTTTTTAAATTGGATATTCTATTTATTTACATTTCAAATGTTATCCCTTTTCCAGATTCCCCTCTGAAACCCTCCTATCCTATTCCCCCTCCTCATGATTCTATGAGGGTATTCCCCCATCTACCTACTCACTCCTTCCTCCCTGCCCCAGCATTCTCCTACTCTGGACATCGAGCCTTCACAGGGCCAATGGCCTCTCTTCCCATTGATGCCTTTCAAGGCCATCCTCTCATACATATGCAGCTGGAGCCATAGGTCCCTCCATGTGTTCTCCTTGGTTGGTGGTTTAGTCCCTGGGAGATCTGGGGGGTGGGGGTGAGGGGATCTGGTTGGTTGATATTGTTGTTTTTCCTATGGGGTTGCAAATCCCTTCAGCTCCTTCAGTCCCTTCTTTATGACCTCTATTAGGGACCCCACGCTCAGTCCAGTGGTTGGCTGCGAACATCTACCTCTGTATTTGTAAGGCTCTGGCAGGGCTTCTCAGTAGACACACCCATATCCTCTTCTTGGCATCCACAATAGTGTCTGAGTTTGGTGTCTGCATATGGGGTGGATCCTCAGGTGGGGCAGTCTCGGGATGGCCTTTCCTTTAGCTTCTGTTCCACACTTTGTCCCTCTATTTCCTTTAGACAGGAACCATTCTGGGTTAAAAAATTGGAGCTGAGTGGGTGGCCCCATCCCCCAACCGAGGACCTTGCCTAATACCTGGATATGGTCTCTACATGTTCTCCCTCCCCTTTGTTGTGCTTTTCAGCTAATCTTATCACTGTTAGGTCTTGGGAGCCTCTTGATTTCCTGATATCTGGGACTTGCTGGTGGCTACCTCCAGTTCCCCATCTCCCATTGCTTCACACTTTTGTTCAAATCCTGAATTCTTGATTGTCCCTGGAGTTGTCATGGATGGTAATTTCTAATGGCAGCATTTGCAGAAAATTAAAAAATAATAATAATAAAAAAAATATAGCACCTCCAGTCTGTCCCGATGTTGTAGTCTGGTGGCACATCGGGTAAGGTTCTAGACATGTCCTTTTGCTTTCCTGTTTAGCTGGAGCTCTATCTGCAGTGCTGGCTTCTCTGGTTTGGCAGTGGGCATCTGGGTCAGTGGACTTGATCTCTCAGCATCTCTGTGGGTCTCCAGGAGTAAGTGAGATGTGGTGGCCAGATCCGGGTATTTAAGCTACTCTTAGCCAATCATAATTAAGACATTCACACATTACTTCATTGGGTGTTTATCTTACTTCATCTTTATTGCACTCACAGACACACACTCTAGGCTTGGTTTCCACGGTTATATTCATCCATGGAGTCTTTTTTTTTTTTTCATCTTGTTCCTTACATATCATACTCTCTTTGCTCTTGAGTGCTGGGATTAAAAGTGTGTGGCACTACTCCCACCAAAAATAAACTTTTTTAACTTCCTTTGACTTGTCACTGCAGAACACTACACAAAACGTCAAAAATGTATGGTGGGTGGCCCTGGTGCACCCACTGTGTCTTTCCATTATCAAGGCATCAACTCCTTCATGCAATAAGAAGGAATAAGATATTTTTTAAAAAATGATTCAGAAATGTAATGGAATTCATGGTATCTTTAATGACATGATAAATCATCTTTATTTTTTTTTTATTAAATTGATCAAGCTATCTCAGTTACTCAACTGGGTTTTGAGGAAGGGAGTGAGGATTGAAAACAAAAAGACAATGAGGCATCATTATAACCTGACGTCAGCCAGTGCTGAGGCTGAAGCAGGTTTATTTTTTTCATTCCAGTCTGCTTTTGTATCATTCTATGTTCATACAAAGACTATGGTCAGTCCTACGGCATAAACAAATTAGTCAAGGAACAAACAAGTCAAAAACAGAGTAGGTAAGGAACAATCAAAGCATACACAAAGGTCCCATGATTGCTGTATTCAGGGTTTTAACAAGACCTATCAAAATACAAAGACATTTCTAAGATATATTATCATCTAGAGCCTACTTCTTTGTCCTAGCCCAATGTCAGATGCCTGCCAAATTACTAGAAGGAGGCCCCCAAAGCTCTCCACATTAAATTTCTATTACTTAAAAACTAAGTTTAAATAAAGTTTTATCCCATTAAAATACTAAACTCAAAGGCATAATATATACACAGAATAACTGATGCAGGACTATGCAGGCCCTGTGTCTGATGCTTCAGTCGCTGAGAGTTCAGTTGGTGAGTTGAGACCCCATTAGGAGATAGCAATATTTACATTATAAATCATAAAATAGCAAAATACATTTATCATGTAGTCATTTAACAATGCTTTGGTTGCGTGTGATCATAACATAGGGAACTATATTAAAGGGTTGAAGCATTAGGAAGGTTCAGAGCCATTTCATTAGAGGCTCTTGTTTGGTGTTTGTTTGTTATGCTTTGTTTTGTTTTTGGTTTCCTCCTTTGCCCCTGCCTTTTTCAGTCTTTCTGCCTCTTCCTCCACAGCTTATTTGCTGAGCTCTGAGGTGAGGGTTTTGATGGAGACATCCTGCATATGGTTCAGTGTTTCAAGTTCTTTCACTATGCATAATGTCTGTCTGTGGGTCTCCACTTGTTCCCATTAGCTGCAGGAGAAAGTTTCTTTGATGATAGCTGAACAAAGCACTGATCAACATGTATTGCATAATATCATTATGATTTAGAAAAAGTGTTTACATTTTTATTCTTTTCTAGACCAGTGTTATTTGGTTTTCCCATAGTTTGTGAGTAATCTAGGCTCAGGTTATTAATAACCCAAACAATGTAGGGTAGGGTTTTTTATATCATGTAATAGCCCTTAGTTCAAATTAATTATGGATTGGTTTATTCCATAAGCATTGTACCATCATTACTATAGCATGTCTTGCAAGTAAAACAACGATTTCCACAAATTGACAGCATGTGCCTTGCTTTATTGTCTCCATGTTGTTGAATATGGACATGTTGAGCTGGTACCTACATAGAGCTTTCACCACTATGTTCCAACATCCTTTGTACAAGAAGATATTCTCCTTGCTCTCAAAAGATAAGTCAGTCTTATCGATGAATAATCACTTAAAGTAGATTTCACAAATGAAAATAAAAATTCATCACATAGAATGACAAGATGTAAGTAAAATTAGCTTTATAAAGGAAAGATAAATGGCATCCAACCATTATCTTAAAAATAACATAGTAACAAAATAAAATTATCATGTTATCATAATAATATAGTAGTATAATTCAAAGATGTAAAGACAATATGTTTCTAATATAAATACTTTTTGATAGTAACTTATACTATCCATAAGCTATCTTAAAAATCTATTTTGCCAGGCATGGTGGCACACACCTTTACTCCCACACTTGGGAGGCAGAGGCAGGTGGATTTCTGAGTTCGAGGCCAGCCTGGTCTACAAAGTGAGTTCCAGGACAGCCAGGGCTATACAGAGAAATCCTGTCTCAAAAAAAAAATCTATTTTGTTTGCAGAAATATAAAAATAGCCACATAAATGTTAAACTAGACTGTTCCCAAAATCTACTTCTAATCTTCCAAGTATCTATTGTCATTTATGTATTAACCATAATTTTTATCTTAATTTTTACAAAGTACATGTTTTATGCAAGTATTCAGATAAATATTTGCTTACTGTTGTTGATCAAAACCAACATCTCTATGTTAGGTTCTTTTATGTTACATACTCACAGACGTATTTAAGTCTGGAAGAAGGACCCACACAGTACATATATTGTTTCATTGATGGCAAGATTACCTTTGCTAAAATAGAAAGCTTTCCTATTGTTCTTTAAAAATCAATATACTTTTTATTGTTACATGTGTGCACCAGGGCACAAAAGTGAATGCCAGAGGATAAGTTTAGCAATCAGTCCTTTTTCCACCATTTGAGTCCTAGACATGAAAGCTTTGAAGCAAGCATACTTATATTCTGGGTCAATTCCAGCCCTCTTTCTTACTTTAATACTGAGATGATTGCTGCACTACTGCATTGATCTCTATAGAAAATTATATCGTTAAAAAAATGGTAGCTCAATGAAAGAACACAACAGTTTATTAATTTTTGTAAACTTTCAGATGTATCCAAAATTACTTTGTGATTAAATAACTACTACAGGTCTTATTAAATAAGTAATACTTGTTGATCTGTATGAATATATTTATATGTTTTGTGCCAATTTATTCACGTTTTCTCATGAAAGATATAACAGGTATAATATTCAGAAAAGGCGTATCCAGTAACTCAAGTTGTCACGAGAAATCCAGTGTTCTCACCTTCTTCTCTTGGGCAGTCACAGTCATGATTCTGACCAAGAGATACTCCCATCAACACCTGAGGCATGATGATTATTCATTCCTATTCAGCACAGCTGATTGCTTGATTGACTGTGAATTTCTGTTCACTAATATCATATGCTCTATTTACAGTTACCCTCAATAGAATTTGGCTCTACCATTTTGGGTTTTATTTTAGTTAGCTGTGGAATTTCAAAATAATTATAACTGTCTTCAACTTATCAGGTGCAATATAATAATGTCAAAGAGAAAAGCAAAATATTTTCCATGAAAAAAAAATTTAAAAATTCTCCAGTAATGAAATGGATCTCTTTTGAAAACAAACCAAAAAAGCCTACTATTTTCTATCTTTATTTTTATAAACTTCATAGATTTATTCATGGCAAATAAATATTCCTTAAAATGTTGATAGCATTCTATCACCTTTTTGCGGGACAGTGGGTGTGGGGAAATAAAGGGAGTGAGAGAAAACCTGAGTCCTGCTAGAGTTCTGGTGCTCTGAGCAGACTGATGAGGAAGACTGCTCTCTGCTTTCCACACAGAGGGAAACAGGGAAGGCAGGGGAGGGGTGTCTGGTTGTGTGAAGCAACTGGCCCCAGCTCAATGGGTGGTGGACAAAGGGCAGTCCTTTGCACCAGGTTCCCAGCCTCAGGCATCCCTTATACCTCTGGACAATGCACACTGAGAAAGAGCTGAGAAGAGAATGGGGGACCCGGGAGACTCCGTCAGCCCTTGGGCCTAAGGTAGGAGAGTGTAGGGGGAGAGGGTGCTGGGTGGTTCTCATGTAGGCAAGAGTCCTTAGTCTGGTCCATGGCTGGAGAGCAGGAAGGCCTTCCATTGGGAAGTTAGACTCATCTCTTTAGGGGAAAGCCTATCCCATTGTTCAAGCAGGCTGGCCTTGATAAGCAGAGACAGTCTATGGTTTCAGAGCTTTATTGTAGAAAGACAGGGAGAAAGAGAGAAGGTAGAAAGAGAGAAGAGGAAAAGGAGAGGGAAAAGGAGGGCTAAAGATGAAAGTAAGAAAGGTGAAAGCTTAAAAAGAGCAAGGAGGGGCCAAGCAGACCCTTTTATAGTGAGCTGGGCTATCAGGTTAACTGTCGGGAGGAGCATACCTGGCTATAGTCAGGTAACTGTGCAGGTAGAGTCTAGCCAGAATACCAGAAGATTGAGACATTGTCCACGTGACTCTGTGGTATGAGGCACCTGACTCTGGGAACTTGGCTCACTTTTCCATCCCTTGTAGAGTTCTCTCCTGGTTCGCTGGAGCAAGCCTCATTCAATAAAAATAGGCTGCCTATCATGGCCCCACACCTTTTGTGTGTAGAATGTATTCATTTTTCTAGATTAGCTTGTGATAATATTATCCTGTAACAATGCATAAAGGAAGGCTTCACATTCAAGTAAAATGGGAATAGTTTGAAATAAGTCTTATGCACCCACTCATATAGTTCCTTTTCAAACAGAAACATACACATATGGATTATATATATATATATATATATATATATATATATATATATATATATATGTATGTATATATATATATATATTATGTGTATTGGGATTTTAGTACTAATTGTGAATACAGCTACATGGTCTTAATTTTGATAGTAAAATTTTATAAATATATTTAATATAATATGCTTAGTCATGCTTAGTCAATGATTATTAATATAATGTAGCTCCATGACCTGGAAACCTTTTCCTGAAGACTCACTTGCATAGTAGTCAAAGTAGTTATGCCATCTCACAAGAAAAAGGAGTTATCAGTAATCCTAACCTGCTATAAAGTCTGCAAGACACAATAACCATCAAGATACCCAAAATAGTGCAAAGTAGGACATTTCTCTTGGAATAACCAAAGGCTGTTTCATTAAGGCCTACTATGTAAGAGGAGAATTATGCCCGAGGCTGAAAATTTAGACAAATGCCCATGGCTGGAGAAGTTATGAACCTGAAAACCTACTACTGCCATTTTCTAATTCAATATGATTTTTAGGCGTGTTTTAAATACTTACCTTTATAGCCACATGTACATGTGATTCTCAGCCTTCACCAAAGTAACTTCTTTTTCATCTAAGCAGGAAGATTATCATGGAGACACACCATGTTCAAAATGCAATGTATAAGTGACATTGGATTGTCTAACCCAACAGGTACATATATATAATTAAACCCTTACAGTTAAGACTTAGTGAAAAGAAGAGAGAACAGAAAGATTGTAAGTGACAGAGTTCAGATCAACTGGTGGTAAAACTTTTCCTCAATGATAACATTGAATATGCACCCATAAAATCCTCAACAATGTGCTTGCACAACATGAATAACGAAAAAGCACCAATTGACATCTTCATGATCTCAACTATGAACATGTTTGCTAAGAGAAAAATATTACTTTCCTACAGAGACAAACTGCCTCACAGGAAGTTAAATTACAAGTGATTAGCCCCAAATACACAAAAATACAAAGAATTATAACACATCAATATGTTAAATAAATGTTTATACATAAAGAAAAATATATTTTATGTGTATTTATACATATATGTATATAATAGAGTTTAAGATTTCTAGAACCCTTTCAATATATTCTTGTTAACTTCTTGTCTTTTTTATTTGCTGAAAAATTATTTTACTCCTAGACATGCTTTCCTTTCAAGATAAGCATGATAAATACCTGTTTTTTTTTTTTTTTGGTTTTTTTTTTCTTTTTTTGGTTTTGATTTGTACTTACTAGTTTTATGTTAACTTGACTCAAACTAGAGTTATTTTGAAAGTATTATTTATAATTGAAAAAATATCTCCATAAGATTGGCTAATAGACACATGTGTAAGGTATTTATTAGTAATTGATGTGTAAGAGCTCCACAAATTCTATTTATACCATACTACTCCTCCACAGACTCTACATCAGTTTCTGCCTTGACCTCATGACTTTTCCAGATTGTTGCCCGCCGCTTTTATTCCCCCTGGTAAGAACACACTCAGGGCAACCGGAATCTTCTGCGGCACAAGCTTTATTGCTTACCCCATCAGGAGCCAGTGGAGAAGAGAGCCAGAGAGAGAGAGAGAGATGGTGGAGCCCCCTCCCTTTTATGGAGGACTGTCCTCCGCCTCGGACGTGTCACTCCATGATTGGCTGCAGCCCATCAGCCAGAGTTGCCATCACGGGAAAGGCAGAGCACATGGGGTGGGAAACTACCCCAGCGCATGTGCAGATGGTTTGTTTACTACTTAGAACACAGGTGTCAGTGCCATCTTATAATGGCGAATGTGAGGACGGCTCCTTACATCTCCCCCTTTTCTTTTATTTAAGAGCAATAGGCCACCCATAATAATGAGAGTGGAGATAGAGGTCAAATCCCCAGTGTGTAAAATAGGGGCTTTACACAAAACCTCCTCCCAGGCTCATCACCCGAAGGGGTCTTGGTCCGCTCCCGTGTCGTTTTTCCTGGGGGAAGGACACTTGGACACTCAACCTTCTTGAAAGATGACATGTCTCCCTAGAATAGGCTCATAAATGCCACAGAGCCCTTCTACTGCAGTGCTTAGCCGTGCAACTCTCTCGGGCTGCTGAAGCACACTCACTCTATCCCGTGCAATGAGACTAGCCTCGTGGGGTGCAAGAGCTGAGTGGCCAGCGACCTATTGCTTAAGCATAGATAACCATATATCAGGGGAAGCACCATGTTCTAGTGCTGCAAGCGCCTGGGAAATAACCACCATGTCTCTCCTAATTTGGGCCTTAAGCTTACAGACCAATCAGAGAAGCAACACTAATCCACAGCAAAGAACAGCTCCAAATAATTCCACCCCCACCCATTCTTTAAAGAAGGAAAATGTTGAAAAGATAGTCCTTAGGTCAGGGACAGGTCCAAGTGCGTGGGGCAAGTCTCAATTTTCAAAGGGTCTGTTCAAATTTAGCCGTCCAATTCTGTATCTCCCAACGCTGCTCTCCCTTTGTTGTTATCGCACTGGACATCACCAAGACGAGGGACATCAGTATTCCCTTGGTCAGTCTGGATTTTTCGGGTGAGTCTTTCTGGTATCCAAAATGGGTTGTCTTCATTCTGTGGAAAAACACAAACAGCTCCCCTGGATCTTATCAAAATAGGATCCGGGCCTTTCCATTTGTTATTTAAAACATCTTTCCATTTAACCATCTCTTTGGGCCTATCTGGCTCTGAACAATGACGTTCAGCCGCTGTATCTTTGTTAATTGTCCAGTGGCTTCACCTGTTCGGGAGAGCGCCTTCCAGGCCTTAATAGCCGTGGAGGAAATTTGGGCATAAGCTCCCCAGTGATAATTTGTTTGATCAGCAGTATAAGCTCCCTGACCCGTTAACAGGTCAAAGGTCCAATCTCTCTGCTCTGGAGTCAAAGCGGCAGCATTTGCTCGGGCCTGCGTTTGTGCAGCCTCTTGCCATAGAGCTCTCCATTCCATATATTTGCCCACACTGGGGAGAGCGGCTTTTGCAATCATTTGCCAGTCGGCAGGAGTTAGTGCCTCGCCAGCAAGCCTGCCTAACTGCACCAAGGTGAAATTAGCATTGGCTCCATATTTACGAACCGATTCGGCAAGCTCTTTAATCTGTGTATAATCTACCGGAGCGTGAACACGCCCACCCTCAGCTCCTTCAAAGACCGGAAATGCCTGTTGTATCTTCCTTTGTGCCTCTCTTGAAATGAACGAGTCCACGCACTGCCTCTCTGCACAGGGCTGACACACTACGCAGGGAGGGGGCTCTCATAGGGCGGAGGTGCACTATGACCTTGAGGCCAAGCAGCAAGCTGGCCTTTGCCAGCCGCTTTTGGCTTTTTTTCTTGACCTATAAGCTCGCATTTCTCTCTCATAACGAGCTGCTCCCTCCTCCAAGTCTGTTTTCTCAGAAGGGCTAATTTTTTCATCTGATTTACAGCTACTAAGAACTGGCTCTTTAAACTCATCTCTTTTCTCCTCTTTCCTTCTAATCTCTCCCCAGGTATTTTTCCCTGACATTAACTTTTCTTTTTTCCTTTGTTTTTTCTCCTCTTTCCTTCTAATCTCTCCCCAGGTATTCTTCCCTGACATTAACTTTTCCTTGGGTTCAAGACCCGTGGAAAGGCCTGTATACTTATTTCGCGCGCCATGCTTTCTCTTTTTTCCTGCTCTCTCTCCCCGCTTTACTTCTGATAGACTGTCTTGAATTTTGTCCAGAATTCTCCACCCTGTCTTAACTGCTTGTTGACATATGAAAAGAAATAAAAGGGCTTTTAACACTAGAGAAAGTTCAAGACCAGACATACCTTGTAAAGCTGTAACGCGCGTCCCATCCCAGCAGTTCTGGTTCTGCTCCGTTCCCCAGCTGAAGAGTTCTGAACCCATGCCGGATCCTTCTCAACAGTCTGTTTTGTGGGAACACTTCATTACCACAGTTCCCCAGCTGAAGAGTTCTGAATCCACACCGGATCCTTCTCAACAGTCTGTTTTCCGGGAACACTTCATTAACCGCTCCTTCCCCGTGATGTAGTAACTCCCGGGTTTCGGCACCATTTATTGTCCGCCGCTTTTATTCCCCCTGGTAAGAACACACTCAGGGCAACCGGAATCTTCTGCGGCACAAGCTTTATTGCTTACCCCATCAGGAGCCAGTGGAGAAGAGAGCCAGAGAGAGAGAGAGAGATGGTGGAGCCCCCTCCCTTTTATGGAGGACTGTCCTCCGCCTCGGACGTGTCACTCCCTGATTGGCTGCAGCCCATCAGCCAGAGTTGCCATCACGGGAAAGGCAGAGCACATGGGGTGGGAAACTACCCCAGCGCATGTGCAGATGGTTTGTTTACTACTTAGAACACAGGTGTCAGTGCCATCTTATAATGGCGAATGTGAGGACGGCTCCTTACACCAGATGATGTACTATCAGCTCTTAGTTGAATTAAATCCTTTTCTCCACAAGATGCTTTGGTTGTGATGTTTTAGCACGCCAATAGAAATGTTAACTAAACTTACTAAGATATATAACAAAGAAATTGGGCATGATACACACAAAAAAATTAACCTGTAGTTTGCCTCAACACAAGTTAATACTCATGGAAATATAAATATAGTAAAAGGATCTAACAGGTAAAACTTAAAACTATTAGAGAAAAATTATAGCATATAAAAGTTTTAATTTACTGAGTGATTGCTTCAGATATTTGCATTTCATTAAACATTTTATCATTTATATGTGACACAACTAAAACATTATGCATATAAGCTTGTGATTTGTGTTGTTGTTCTATATTTTACATTGAGGAATGATTTTTCAGATTGATGAGGTGTATAAATAGACAATCTGCTACAATGACTGATAGGGTTAAGGTATTCGTACTTGGACTTTGATTTATATAGGCAATAATTGATTTTTGTGATGAATATTTCAGTGCTTAGATGTTGAATTTTTAATAGTATGTTGATGAATTATTTCATAGTATTAATTTAGTATTAGTGAACATGCAGATATGTTTAATATATGACATACCTAAAACTGCAACTGGACTTAGGGACATAAACTCTTCCACTTTATGCATGTGACATAAAATTTCACTTTATGAATAGTTAGAGAAACAACATGAATGAAGAAAATATTTAAATACCTTGATTTAAAAAAACGTGATTAGATATTTGTGTCAAATTTAAAATGTTATTTTTTATACTGAAGATTTTCTTCTGACAAATTAGATGGAAAAATAAATAAAAACGAACCCTGATAATGTTGTCTTCAATATCTGATTAAAATATCATGATGGCTCTTTTAGCTTTCACCTTTCTTACTCTCTAGCCTTCCTTCTCTCTCTCCTTTCCACCTTCTCTCTACGTGGACGTGGTGAGCCTCTCTCTTTCTACCTTTTCTCTTTCCCTCTGACTTTCTACAAAAAAGCTCTAAAATCATAAAATAAAATAAAATATCATTATGGTTCAAGATTTAAAGTAAGGAGCATCAGAAAGGGATCTTACAAATTTTATTTGCAGAAGGTTTAAGTATGCTAACACAATCTATATATAAAGCTCTCATTGCTTGTTAATTTGTTCCTTTCATTTCTGAGCCAAAACTTCTTACTAGTGAGTAAGAAGACTTCTCTCAACCATCGTGTTGCAGATAAACAAAGCTAGCCAATTGGAGGAAAAGACTTGCAAATGCAAGGAAGAGATTCAGTGAGATACCAGTTCCCACTCTGAGGAGTCCTACAGAAACATAAGCTGTAACATATTAGCGTAGGACCTGGTGCAGACCCATGCAGTCCCTGTGCCTGCAGTTACAGTTCCTTAGTGCCCATATGAACCCTACTTAGTTGATTCACTGGGTGATGTTTTCAATGTCTCTTCCATCCCCTCTGATCCCTACCATCTTACTTTCCCCCTTTCCTCAGAGATCCCTGATCTAAAGGAGGGACCTCATCAAGACCTTAACTTTAGACTCTCTCTACCATCTTACTATGTTAAAGAATAGTATAATTTGTCATGCCTAGAAAACTTTGTACTTGTTGACCAGCCTTTTCTTTAGCTTTGCCTTTCCTTCCTTTTTTTGTTATTTTTTGTTTTTTTTCCTTTATTATTTCACTTTTTTAAAATTTTTAATATTTTTTATTACGTATTTTCCTCAATTACATTTCCAATGCTATCTCAAAAGTCCCCCATAGCCCCCCCCACTTCCCTACCCACCCATTCCCATTCTGCCTTTCCTTCCTAAACTCTGAAAAACACTTTAATTTATACAATTCTAAGATATCAGCTGGTTTTAGGTTCATGAGTAAGAACATGTTGTCTTTATATAATGGTTTTCTTCTACTTAATGTTAACATTATCAGTTTTTAAAACTAATTATTTGTTGTACATATGCAAATGAAGATGAAAATTTCTAAATTAAAAAAAAGTGTCAATAGTGTATAAGATGTTAGGAAACTGAGATAAAGTATGTATTCAGATTATATATATATATATATATATATATATATATATATATATATATATTTCCTATGGATATATATATATCCATAGGAAAAATGTATGCTCATTCATAATGAGAGAATCTTCTATTTACAGTGAAAAACAATGAGTGAAGAGACTATTGTAGAGTTGAAACACTAAAAGTAAATAATAGTTTATTCAAGTATAAAGAGAAGATTGCAACGGACTGTTTAAGGGGCAGGAAACATTGTGGAAAAGGTTACAGGAAAAAAAAAGTGACAGGAGGAATATAAAAGCATCAAGATGTGTGCAGTCCCATTCTGTACACACAGCACAATCACTGACACACTGAATCTACTTCTGTGTTTAACCATATAGAGCACACACAAGACAAACGTTGTCAATAGTTATTCCTGGAAGGTTTAGGGGTCACAAGGCCATAAATATTACTAGTGAACTATAGGCTTTTGAAAGTTTCTAGAAATGGGAGAATCCTTCTACCCACTATGTACCAACTCCTGAGTCTATGAAACTCTACCAGAAAGCCACAAGTTCATGGTCAATTAGATAGCCCTGATGAATCTCAGTGGGTCACAAAACAACAACATAATAATGTAAGAAATATTTTAGAGGAAGCAGAGGCTGGGTAGATAAGGCAGTAGGAGAAAAGATTAGACTCTATAATGAGAGTGTTCAATATATTTTACTTACATATGAACTTGTCAAATTTAATAATATAATTTTAAAGCAATAAAGCAAATATAACTCCATGTTAATGTTGAGCCAAAATAAGACCATGAGGATAATAGTGGTTATCATGATTATGGTCCTTTTGCCTAAGTGTTCTGGATATACATTAATTGAATTAGGCATCGTAATCTTAAAGAGAAGTATACTGACACTTTTTGTGGGGAAACCAAAGAGTTGATATTTTCCTGATGGCTCATTTCCTTTTGGAATAGTTAGAAAATTGTTATCAATATACAACTACATGTTTGAAAGCAATTTTAATCAACAATCACAATTTAGTTTGTAAAGTACAACATTGTACAATTGGAAAATGCATAAGAATTCAATAGGAATTAGTAAGAGAGGTGCTTAGTGTCGGCTGAAACACAGTAGTTTCAGATGAAATTACTTTTTAAGGTTATAGTCAAGAAAAGGCTAAGCAATTTTCTACAAACGATTATTATTGACTGCTCCAATTGTAGCATGTTTTAAAGAGAAATTTATAAGTCTGCTTTAATTTTCTGGATTTTCAGTTTATAGCCTACCACTCGTTGTATCAGATTTCTATTAAGGCAGGACATGAAGAGCTTTGTAGATTTTCAGATACCAATAAAATGAGTTTAGACTTTATTGTTAATGCAGACATGACACATTGCAATACCTATACCAGGAAAGGGGATTTATTTATGCTCATTGTACTTTTTGTTTCTTACTTTTATTTCAAAAAATGTACTTTTCCGTTATAGATTTAAATATGTCGTTGTAATTCTAATGACACAGTTATAACAATGCATTGAAAATACTAATTCATACAAATCAGTGCAGTCAAAGTATTATAAAATGTGCAGTTTGCACGTAATTTAAATACCTACCTTTACATCCAAAGGTAAGGGTACCTTTCACCTTTCATCAGAGAGGTACCTGCAGTTTCGAACTGCAGGTAACCATTGATCATGGGGTGCTGACACACAGTTGATACATATATAACACATCTGCTAAACCTAAGGCTCAGGGTACCTATCAGAATAGGGGACTGATGCATTGTAAGAACCAGAGGAATAGGACATTTGCTAGGAAAGAGTGTCTTCTTGAGGGGACAGTGAAAGTGCACACAGAAACTAGGAACAGATTGACTACCTAAATAAGACCCAAGAAATGGCAACATGTTGTGAGAAAATGATGTACTGTTCAAGAATCCCAGGGCCTCACCACTACATGAAGAACTATTAAGCAGCTAATAACTGCTAAGAAATAGACATTTTTCTTCATGGAACTAAAATATTCAATGCTATCCTACCCAAGGAGATAAACCCTAAGAAAATATACATACAAGCAACACTAAACACTGAACAAATTGTTTTGTGAATGCATTCACGAACATATGTGATTGTATCCTTCTGCATAGATGTTTCTGTGTGCATTTGTTTGCATGTGTGAGTATTCATGCATGCATGTGTACCAAAAGATATAACAACAATAAATAAGAAAAATCATGAATTTGTAAGAGAGATCGGTCTGAGGAGGAACTAGGGGGAGAAGCAAAATGGGTGGTGCAAATTATGCAAATCCTTATATTTGAAATTTGCAAAATTAGAATTAAATTAAAATTTCTAGTTTGAAGAAATGAACAATGAAAGAAAATCATTACAATTTATACAAGTTATATTTTATTAATATGGCTTTTTCATGAATGATATTAGTCAAATATAATCACAATAAGCAATATTATTTCTCAGATAAATGTATAGTATTTGTTGGTTATACAAATGTGTTTTGTGTGTGTGTGTGTGTGTGTGTGTGTGTGTGTGTGTGTGTCTAAAAAGAAATTAAGGGATTTGAGTATTTAACTACATAGGAGAAAACCAAATTGCCTAGCATGTACAAAGCTCTGGATTCATTCCACAACTGTGAAGAATAAAAGCAAAGGAGACAAAATAGAATCTCAGATTCATAGGTGATAAAAAATTTATCTGTGGTCTAATAAGTCTATTCTGTTGGCTGAGGATTCAAAGAAACATGTAATCTTTATTAAACTTTTGTTTCAAATGAGTTCATTGAGCAGTGAATAACAAAAGAAAATATTTAAAAATAATAGTTACTAATTCTCAATATAAAGTTTTTCATTTTTATTTTTTGAGAGAAACTTTTTATAGTATTATCATATCAAGATTCCTAAATGTAAATTTATTTATTAACATTTAATTAAAGTATAAGTTTAGGAGATTATATGTGTGACTGACTATGTGAAATTTTAATATGTGTATATATTATAAAATATTTAAATAATGTTAAATATCAAATCATCAAATGTTTATGAGTGAATGTATTGCCAATTTCTTTATCTATATATTCTTTCAGATTTATGGATTTGGAGAAAATGCCTTGAGTGGTTTTTGTTGTTGTTGTTATTGTTGTTGTTAAAAAAAATCTAGAATGATGTTCTTTGAGATACTTGAGAAGAGTTATACTTTATCATATTCTGACTTCTAAAGGCTGTATACACTTATTTTCTTACATCCAAACTCCTTACACTCTCTACAAACACCTACCTCCTAAGAGCTTCCTTGTAGATTTCCAGACCTGACTTATCTGATTATCCCTTGAATAACTTCTTGTTCTGAAAATCTTTCATATATCCTCAAAGTCTTACATTTCCAAAGAGAAAGGAGAACATGAATATGTTTCAGTGTCCACTGAAAATATAATACACAGAAACCTGGAATAAATTTCAGCCACTTTGTAAATATATTAATATTACATCTGAATAGGTGAATCAGCAAATGATAAAATGTAATTGTGTTTTTTATTTCTTCAGATGGAGGGATGAGATATGAACATAACTATTCAAGTTATGAAAATACTTTATAGAAATTTATATTTTGTAACTTATATGTGAATTACTTATTCATGCAATACAGTATTTAGATAAATGTATACATAAATAACAGTATATTGGCAGTGTTTGGAAATTACATACCATTTTCAAGGAGAATTTGCCTTTGTGATATATTTTTTTTTTCAAATTTTATCAATTCTATATTCTGTTCATCAGTTTAGAACCTACCAAATACTTGATTTACCTCCTGCATAATTCTCAGGTATATATTGATTTTTGAAGTCTTTTGGCATAAATGTAAGTATTTTATGAATAATTTTATTCATTTTAGTGCCTTCCATGTTCCAAAGCAATGATTTCGATTGTGAATCATATAGTCATTAGCATTGTCACAATTAGAGACGAAATCTTCTGGTGCTTCTGGTGATTAAATGCAAAAGTCTCCATTTTCCTCTATTTCTATTTCTCTATTCTGGAAATGATTCCTTTGTCAGGTTCTGCCAGATGTTTCTATGTAAAGCCTGAAACCTTAAGAAAGATTAGAGATAGAGCACTGTTATTATTGACAATCTCAATGTTAGGATATGAATAGGTAGCCTTTAATTTACTCTTTATAAATCTGTCCATATATTTAACCAGCAAAAAATATATTAACTTTATGTCTAAATATACAACTATATTCTAGAATTTATCTTATGTTAAAGTCCAGGTGACAGAATGAATAAGAACTAACATGAAATTGTTCATAGAGTGGTAACTTTTTAAAATGGCTTGTTTTGAAACAGAATGAGGTTTAAATAAAATATCTACCCATACCGTTTCTAGTCCTTCCTAATCTACTAAGCTTAAGTAAGGATTTGTCTATGACTCCTTAATATCATCTTCACAGATCAATTAAAAATGTCCAGGATATTATAGTATAGACATTATTTTATTTATTGCTTAGGCTAAACATTGGCATTGTTATCTGAGTCTGTGGATAGAAGTCCAACTCTGAAAGTCAGAAGAAATTAGTTCTGAACCCTTTCCTCAGAAATTAAATTCCAGAGTAGGAGTGGAAAAGGAAGAAGGTAATTAAATAAGCATTCTCTATTGTAAAGATTCCATTTTACAGGCATATCAGGTAATATTTCAAATTCCTGATAAGAGATTCCAGAACATAAAATGATAAGTAAGAGTGTGGGGTGGGAATTGCATATGTAATCAATAAGTCTTGGCCAAACCATGGCCACAAACATCAGAAAATATTCTTTTCTCAGATGTCCCCATTTTTTTAAACTTTTAAATCCTCCCTCAAATGTGTTAATGATAATCTAAATTTTGGTGATGCTAGGTGTCTTTTGAGAAAAGATCATTACTTTCTTTCTTGATGCAGTAACCCACTTTCTTAAAAATGTGTTTGTTCTTGCTTTGAAAGGCAGTGTGTCCCCATCCTGAAATAAGTGCTTTGAATTTATGGGAAAATGTATCTTCATAGCATCTCTGTTCATGGAAGAAAATGTGACTACAAATTAAGAACAAAGGCTGGAGATAGCTGTTTGTTCTGGGGATATTAAATAAAAATTATGACATATTCCAATGACTTTTATACTATGTGCATCAGTCTTCACATAGACCAGAGACAAATATAGATCAATTTAGGGCTCATCACCCTGATATCACCAGCTTTTAAAACATCCACTTATTAAATTACTCATGCGAGTGTATGCATAATTGATGTGCAGGGATAAAAGATGGAGAAGATTTTGAGGGAAGGCCAACTAATGACGGGCTCAGCTTAAGACACATACCATGAGTGAGAGTCAACCCCTGACACTATTCTGATATAGTTGCAGCAACTAACTCATGCCCATAGAGGCCTCACAGAAACTGAACTGCCAATGAAATCACCTGAACGGGAGAGACCTAGGTCCTCTGAACATATATAAAAATTGTGCAGCTGGGTTACCATGGGGGACACCTTAAGCAAGTTTTGGCTCTCTCTGATTATATTGCATGCCTTTGGAATCTTTTCCTCTATCTGGGCTGCTTTATCTAGTCTCAATAGGAAAAGATGCAGTGGTTTTACTAATATTTGATATGCCAAGACTGGTTGATATTCATAGGGGCCTCCACTTTTCTGAGAAGGGGAAAAGGGGTGGGTGGATTGGAGAAAGGAGGCTGTTGCCTACTTTATTAAGTCTACCATATTCATGATAGCCTTCTGAGCTCAGCACAAATTTCCCTTTACCTGCAGGGCTTCTGATTCTCTAACCTTGTCTGTGAATCTTGAACCTCCTATACATTTTGCCTTTGGAATGTCACTTAACCTTAGTGAGAGTATAGGTTCAGCTTACTTTCTTTTAATAAGAACCCATTCAGCTACTGGTTTGCTGTAGATTGCTTTTATCATGTTTAGGTATGAGCCTTGAATTCCTGATCTTTCCAAGACTTTTATCATGAATGGGTGTTGGATCTTGTCAAATGCTGTTTCCGCATCTAATGAGATGATCATGTGGTTTTTGTCTTTGAGTTTGTTTATATACTGGATCACATTGATGGATTTCCATATATTGAACCATCCCTGCATCCCTGGGATGAAACCTACTTGGTCAGGATGGATGATTGTTTTGATGTGTTCTTGGATTCGGTTAGCAAGAACTTTATTGAGGATTTTTGCATCAATATTCTTAAGGGATATTGGTTTGAAGTTTTCTATCTTTGTTGGGTCTTTTTGTGGTTTAGGTATCAGAGTAAATGTGGCTTCATAGAATGAGTTGGGTAGAGTACCTTCTGTTTCTATTTTGTGGAATAGTTTGTGAAGAACTGGGATTAGATCTTCTTTGAAGGTCTGATAGAACTCTGCACTAAACCCATCTGGTCCTGGGCTTTTTTTGGTTGGGAAATTATTAATGACTGCTTCTATTTCTTTGGGGGATATAGGGCTGTTTAGATCATTAACCTGATCTTGATTCAACTTTGGTACCTGGTATCTGTCTAGAAACTTGTCCATTTCATCCAGGTTCTCCAGTTTTGTTGAGTATAGCCTTTTGTAGAAGGATCTGATGGTGTTTTGGATTTCTTCGGGATCTGTTGTTATGTCTCCTTTTTCATTTCTGATTTTGTTAATTAGAATGCTTTCCCTGTGCCCTCTAGTGAGTCTGGCCAAGGGTTTATCTATCTTGTGCAAACCAGTAGCCAACATCAAAGTAAATGGTGAGAAGCTTGAAGCAATCCCACTAAAATCAGGGACTAGACAAGGGTGTCCACTCTCTCCATACCTATTCAACATTGTACTTGAAGTCCTAGCCAGAGCAATTCGACAACAAAAGGAGATCAAAGGGATACAAATTGAAAAAGATGAAGTCAAAATATCACTTTTTGCAGATGATATGATAGTATATATAAGTCACTCTAAAAATTCCACCAGAGAACTCCTAAACCTGATAAACAGCTTCGGTGAAGTAGCTGGATATAAAATTAACTCAAACAAGTCAATGGCCTTTCTCTACACAAAGAATAAACAGGCTGAGAAAGAAATTAGGGAAAAAAACACCCTTCTCAATAGTCACAAATAATATAAAACACTTTGGGGTGACTCTAACTAAGGAAGTAAAAGATCTGTATGATAAGAACTTCAAGTCTCTGAAGAAAGAAATTAAAGAAGATCTCAGAAGATGGAAAGATCTCCCATGCTCATGGATTGGCAGGATCAATATAGTAAAAATGGCTATCTTGCCAAAAGCAATCTACAGATTCAATGCAATCCCCATCAAAATTCCAACTCAATTCTTCAAGGCATTAGAAAGGGCAATCTGCAAATTCATCTGGAATAACAAAAAAAGTAGGATAGCAAAAACTCTTCTCAAGGATAAAAGAACCTCTGGAGGAATCACCATGCCTGACCTAAAGTTGTACTACAGAACAATTCTTATAAAAACTGCATGATACTGGTATAGGGACAGAGAAGTAGACCAATGGAATAGAATTGAAGACCCAGAAATGAACCCACACACCTACGGTCACTTGATCTTTGACAAGGGAGTTAAAACCTCCAGTGGAAAAAAAAAGACAGCATTTTCAACAAATGGTGCTGGCACAACTGGTTGTTATGTAGAAAAATGCGAATTGATCCATTCCTATCTCCTTTTACTATGGTCAAATATAAGTGGATCATGGAACTTCACATAAAACCAGAGACACTGAAATTTATAGAGAAGAAAGTGGGGATAAGCCTCGAAGATATTGGCACAGGGGAAAAATTCCTGAATAGAACAGCAATGGCTTGTGCTGTAAGATCGAGAATTGACAAATGGGACCTCATGAAACTGCAAAGATTCTGCAAGGCAAAAGACACCATCAATAAGACAAAAAGACCACCAACAGATTGGGAAAGATTCTTTACCTATCCTAAATCAGATAGGGGACTAATATCCAATATATATAAAGAACTCAAGAAGGTGGACTCCAGAAAATCAAATAACCCCATTAAAAAATGGGGCTCAGACCTGAACAAAGAATTCTCACCTGAGGAATACCAAATGGCAGAGAAGCACCTGAAAAAATGTTCAACATCCTTAATCATCAGGGAAATGCAACTCAAAACAACCCTGAGATTCCACCTCACACCAGTCAGATGGCTAAGATGAAAAATTCAGGTGACAGCAGATGCTGGTGAGGATGTGGAGAAAGAGGAACACTCCTCCATTGTTGGTGGGATTGCAAGCTTGTACAACCACTCTGGAAATCAGTCTGGCGGTTCCTCAGAAAATTGGACATAGTACTACCGGAGGATCCAGCAATACCTCTCCTGGGCATATATCCAGATGATGTCCCAACAGGTAAGAAGGACACATGCTCCACTATGTTCATAGCAGCCTTATTTATAATAGCCAGAAGCTGGAAAGAACCCACATGTCCCTCAACAGAAGAATGGATACAGAAAATATGGTACATTTACACAATGGAGTACTACTCAGCTATTAAAAAGAATGAATTTATGAAATTCCTAGCCAAATGGATGGACCTGGAGGGCATCATCTTGAGTGAGGTAACACAATCACAAAGGAACTCACACAATATGTATTCACTGATAAGTGGATATTAGCTCAAAACTTAGGATACCCAAGATATAAGATGCAATTTGCTAAACGCATGAAACTCAAGAAGAATGAAGTTCAAAGTGTGGACACTGTGCCCCTTCTTAGAATTGGGAACAAAACACCCATGGAAGGAGTTACAGAGACAAAGTTTGGAGCTGTGATGAAAGGATGGACCATCTAGAGACTGCCATATCCAGGGATCCATCCCATAATCAGCTTCTAAACGCTGACACCATTGCATACACTAGCAAGATTTTGCTGAAAGGACCCAAATATAGCTGTCTCTTGTGAGACTATGCCGGGGCCTAGCAAACACAGAAGTGGATGCTCACAGTCAGCTATTGGATGGATCACAGGGCTCCCATTGGAGAAGCTAGAGAAAATACCCAAGGAGCTAAAGGGATCTGCAACCCTATAGTTGGAACAACATGATGTACTAACCAGAACCCCGGAGCTCTTGTCTCTAGCTGCATATGTATGGAAAGATGGCCTAGTAGGCCATCAATGGAAAGAGAGTCCCATTGGACTTGCAAACTTTATATGCCCCAATACAGGGGAATGCCAGGGCCAAAAGAATGGGAATGGGTGGGTAGGGAAGTGGGGGGTGGGTATGGGGGACTTTTGGGATAGCATTGGAAATGTAATTGAGGAAAATACGTAATAAAAAAATAGAAAAAATAAAATAAAATCATGAATAAAAAATAAAAAAAATTAAAAAAAATAAATAAAAAAAAAGAACCCATTCAACAAGCATCTGAGATTCCGGGAATGCTTCCCCAAGCTAATGAGGCACCTCTGTACTTTAACCTACAGCCAAAGACCTTTACCTGACCAGCATATTCCACACCTTCCCTCCAAACTATATGAGCCTTGTTATATAACCCAGTAAAATTAATCTGTGTCAGTGAAGCTTGTCCTAGTGTGTGATTACCATTTATACTGAGTCATCTGAAACTGTATTCATCAACTCTGATCTCTTTGTCATTATGGAACAGTGACTAAAGACCCCAACATAAACGAGAGAGGGATGACCATAAAGGGGTGGTGAAAGACGGGGACTGGGAGAAGTGGAGGGAGGGGAAGTTGTGATTGAGATATAAATAAATAATTTTTAAATGTGTTTATATTTAGTAAGGAATTATTTTCATTGTGGTGCTTTCTGTTCTTTTTCTTTTTCTTTTAATTATTTATTTCCATACTCCTTAGAGAAGGAAAACGTTTCCACACTTGGTTACCAACTTGCCCTGGCACCTCAAGTTTCATTTAGGACTAAGGACATCTTCTCCCATTGAAGCCAGGCCAGGCAGCTAGGCTCTGTTGAAGGGATGCAAATGCAGACAACAGAGCCTGGATTATACCCAGCCATTTCTCCAATTGTTTCGAAATCCACATCTTCATCTATTTCATATGTGTAGGGGGACTAGGTCCAGTTCATGCCTGCTTTTCCATTGGGGTTTCAGTCCCTGTGAGCCACATGAGTCTATGTTAGATGTTTATGTAACTCTTATTGTGGTTTTCTTGACCACTGCAACTCCCTCCATCCTTCCTAGGAGTTTTCTAGAAGACTTCATGAGTAGTACCTAATGTTTAGCTGTAGATTGCTACCTGAGCTTCTAAGAACTTGTGAAATTTTTGTTGGTGATTTTTATACATGTCTGTAATGTTTTAGCCAAGCTGTTGCCCGTTCTCTCTTCTCTGATTTCTTTCCCTATCCTCCACCACAGTTTTACTCTTCTAACTTTATGTACTCTGCCTTTCTTTATAAAACTAGATTCCATTTACTGCTGCCTATATATTCAAAAGTGTGGAGCTGTCTCTTGGAACATGGCTACTTACTAACAGCTCTCTCCCTGTAGAAGAATGCCTCACCTTCCCCTGGTAGCCAATAATTACCAATAGCTTCTCATCTAAGAGTGGGATTTTATAGCTACCTTTCCCTCCATGCTGCAGTTTTGCATGGTTTTATATGCATGACTTGTGCATGAACTTATAGCCATCACATTGCACATGTGGATAATTGTTTTGTTTTTGTTTTTGTTTTTTATCTGAAAAACTCTTTAACTCTAAGGATGCCCACTATTTCTAACATGTAAAATCTTTCCACATACTCTTTTAACATTATGTCTGAGCAGATATGATAGACATCCAAGTACTCTTCTATGTGCATACTGAGTATTGTGGATCTACTAAACAAACAAACAAACAAACAAACAAAAATCCGACAGCATACTGATAAGAACTGAGAGACACACTCATCTATAAATTTAAATACAAACCATTAGAAGATAGACACTATCACTGTTCACTAACAATTGAAGGAATAATTTTCATTCAGCTCCTATGAATTAGCAAGCTGTGTATTGTTGGTCCAGTAAGCAATAAATAAAAGCCATGAAGTCCATCTTGGAGAACTGCCTTTAAATGTAATCAGAAATTAGCCAGCCATTCACTAAAAATCTTGCCAATATTGCCATAGTGGGCATACCTTGCATGGATGAATTTGCTGTAGAGTATGCATAGCAAATGACATAATCACATGAGCTTACAGGATGATAAAATACTTTTAACTTTTCTGACAGAGAGCTGATGTATAGAATATACAAATTATTCAAAATTATTAAATGCAAAGAAAATAAGAGCCCAGCATGAATGTCTAAAATAATACAACAGATTTATGACAAACACTTGCATGGAGAAAATAGATCACTTGTTCAAGGATGTTTGGAGCCCAAACCCATGCAGTTCTTATGGAAAACTGTGCTGAGGTTCCCCAAAAATCTAGAAATGTATCTACCATACAATCCAACTATACCAGTCCTGGGAATATTTCCTAAGGACTCTATTTCTTACTGAAACTGACTCAACTGTTCATTGCCATTTTATTCACAATAGTAAGGAAATTCAAAGTAGATTAAGTTTTCATCATTGGAAAATGAAAAAGTGGTACATGTAGGTGGGACTATTATTCTGTAAGAAGTCTACAAAGTAGTTAGTTTGAAGATAGAAAAGGTAATAATAAAACAAGAAAAATTAGATAGAATGGGGACGGTGTGGTAGGATAGAGGAGTAAAACAGGGAGTGCTAGCTAACTCTAAAATACTTTAAAGTACCTACATAAAGCCACCACCACAATAGCTTCTAAAACTATGTAAAAACCAATGAAGTGGAGTTATCTTATGAGTGTGGGACAAAATTTCTACCAGATAATATAGGCTTTAAAACAACAAGCCCAATGTGAGATATGGTTGACCCTAGTTTGAACTGTGTATCAGTTCAAATGGGTGTTTCAAAAAAAAAAAAAAAACAGATTTCATGGGTTATCTCCAAGGTAAAAATGACACCGTTGTACCATTGCTTGTATCTAAGATTTCCTTTCAAAGTGCAATCATCATTTAGATATTTCTCTGTGATAATGGTAATATTTTAATTAATGGATAAATATTAATGAGTAAAGTTCTAATAGTTATATCATTTTATAAACATTAATGAACTGACATACTTTTTAAAATTTGTTTATAGGTTATTTTATTTATTTACATTTCAAATGTTATCCTCCTTCCCAGTTTCCCCTCTGCATACTCCACACCCCATCTTCTCTCCCTTTGCTTCTGGGAAGATGCTCCTTGCCACCCATCCGCTCCTGCCTCGCTGCCATAGTGGCCTCCTGTGCTGATTCTTTGAATTGTAAATGTTTCTGTTACTTTACATTTCATGAAAACTTTATCAAAATTTTGGTATTAAAACTGATATTCAAATACAAATGAATTGTACTAAATGATAGTTTCACTTGTTAAAGTATGTTTAGTTAATATATTTATATAAAATCCAGAAATCCTATTTGATTATATCAATTGCTTATTAGTTTACTGCATATCATTATACTATTCACAACTCAAAGTATATAGAGTAATGAAAAATACAGAAATACTATTTCAAATGTCATATATAAAAGTGATTTATGGCATTACTTCCATCAGATTATGATATAATTAAGTAATTAAAGAATACTTTTTATTCAAGGACATTCTCTTTAGAGGAAATAATAATGGATATTAAGGTATAATCTATTCAAATGTATTACATTTTCAAAAAATTATTGAGAAGTAAGTAAAAGTAAAGTAAATAAAAATTCAAAAAGTTTCAGTGTTCTCCCAAAAGTACACATCAAGTAAAGAAGTCGCACTTTTGAAACATTTTCCATAGTGGAAAGTCACTAGAATAGGGAGGGGAAAAATATTCTCAACCTCTAGTGGACCCAGAATCAATAAAGCATCAGGAAATCTGGCTTTATTGTATGCTGCTTCTGAGTAACAAAAGCAATTTGTAGACTGAGACGAAATTGTGGTGCATTGGCTGCCTAAACAAATTGCAGAGAAAATAATCCAGGGTTCACATTTGAGATGTCGGTGCTTTGTCTGAAGTTAAATGCAGTGAAGCCTATTGCATTTGTGTCTTATTAAGTAGCTTTAAATGGGACTATGAGGCACTTTGTTCTCACTTTATGGGGTTCCCTAGAGACATTCTATTGTGGCAAAACGATCTGTCTCGTAACATTGTTCAGTAAATTTCCACTTTCTACAATGAGAGAAATAGGGGAGATTTTGGACTATGCTTAAGAAGAAAGGAAGCAATTATATTGTACTTGATTTCTGTAATAAGAAAATTAAAAAAATGATCCATTACATAACTATTATACTTGTTTATGTCCTTGTTCATAGAGGGATTAAAACTTGATATTTAGAGTTAAGAAAAATATATAAACACTCTAGAAACATACCTGAGACTCAAAATTGTATTTATTTTATGTGTATGAGTTCACTGTGGCTGTCTTCAGACACACCAGAAGAGGGCATCAGATCCCATTACAGATGGCTGTGAGTGACCATATGGGTGTTGGGAATTGAGCTCAGGACCTCTAGAAGACCAGTCAGTTCTCTTAACTGCTGAGCTAACTCTCCAGCTCCCAAAATTTGCTTTTAATATTTAATATTTAGTATTTTAATACTAAAATAACAAATTTAAATATCACAATAACTTTAAATAGCTTAATTTGAAAAGTAGGTTGACTAGATGGAGTAAGTATTTAAAAGCTTTATTTTCATCATTAGCAAAGATAAAACACAATGGAAAAGATGATAGAAACATTGACAAACTAATGAAATAATCCAAATGTTCCAAGCCAAATTTTGGAGTAAAATAAAGTCTGATTATTCATTCTTAATAAGGCTCAAATAATTATTGAGACAGTTTTTCCCTGTGTGAATCAGACTAGTTTCAAATTCATATTATAATGCTGTTACATTTCGGCTGCAACTGTATGTATGAACTATATGAACTATGCTGCAACTATTGGTAGGAACTTTCACACGACTTCCTGGAACTGAAAACAGAACAATAGACTTCGTGCACTCAGCAGAAGTACCCTACCATTTAGTTTGCACCAGCCCTCAGAACTCTTGCGTGGATCTATAATGCTGGTAATTATAGAAATGCAAAGTGTTTTCTGAAGAGAGGAAGTAGATAATAACTCACCTTGACCTCCTCTAGCAACATGGACAGGATTATCCACTTCTTGTGTGCACTATTCCAACTTTACTTAGGCATATTCTATGAGATCAGTCGTTGGAGAACTCTATTTTTTCCTGCTTTGTCTTACAGAAAAATATCCATTGTTTATACATAATAGAGATGCATGAATGAATGTTTATTTCTATCTCACTGATCCTTGCTTACTGGTAATCCTAAAAACAATATCTCAACTATAAGAATATAGTTGACATGGTTTGTTTTATGTGAACCAGGTAAAAGTAAGTAAAATAATAATAACAATAATTGGTAACTATACTAATTATTGTTGCCTTAAAAAAGGAAAGCACTGACTTTGGTCAAGTCCTCCTCACAGAGTAACTAATTTATTAAAGACAAGAGATATGACTGTTCTTTCCTTTGTCCATATTGGTAATTAGTGGAAAAACACACACACTCCCCTGTCCCCTGGAGTATAATCCTTTGCAATATTATTATTTTTGGAGTGCTTTCCTACCCTATTTGGACCATTTTTCTCAGTTGGAAGAAATACAAAAAGGAAGAATGAATTGGATTGAGAAATTTCAGAGAATAACCCAGGGACCAACACTTTCAGAATTGTTCCTGTGGATGTTCCCATGAATTTAATGATATGTTATTTTGTTCTTTTATGAATTATTGGAATTCCAGCATTCAATACTCAAGGGCTTAGTCTGAAAATCCTAATGTAGTCATGATTATAATAAGAAAAAATAGGGAAGGTGGCTTAATGAGATTAGTTTAGAAAGCAATATAGAGAAAAATTAATACTGTTGAATTTTTATTTTTAACTTTCTAGTTATTATAAAAGAAAATGGAGAAACACTTTCAGAGACAGAATAAAGAATGAATTCAAACAGTATTTTTGGAATAAAAATGGCGGAAAACATCCACAAGAAAATGGAGCTTAGAATCTACCTTATTGCCTGTATCATAGAAATAACTAATATATACTGGAAAAGAATATAGTGTATTGAAAATATTCTACATATTTTCTTCAAGGAAATATATAGAAAACTCGTGTGTTTAGAATTAAGTACTTTAAAATAGTGTTCAGAAAATGCAGTGATTTTTGGTCATCACAATAACTCAATAAAGTTGCCATTTTGTAACTCATTTTTAAATGGGAAATCTGACATACTTAGAGGTTAACTCAAATTCTTAGTTCCTGATAAAGGATCAAGTGTTCAGTGTAACTTCAGTGACCTCTTGTTTGTCCATTATTTATGGTTTAGTCATTCTGATATACTCTGGTACCTCTGGTTAGTGAGAATGATAGACAATGCTGCAGAACAGAAATAGCTTGGTAAAGGAGCATATCAAAAGGCAAATTATCTCTAACTGTATAAGAAAACCAGAGAAATAGTGTACTACTTAAAATTTTCTGATGAAGTAAATTAACAGGATGACCCAAGTAAGAAAGTAAACCATTTCATAATTGAATGCATGTAGAAATTGTTTTATCCAAATCAGTATATTGTAGCCTCATAAATATCTTATAAAAATTATGTTCTAGACAGCATTTACATATATCAGTTCCTTATAAAAGAACTATTCAATGCAATTATTTGATATTTAGTTATATATTCAGGGTCAGCATTTAGAAGTTGTGTGTTCTAATTTCTATTTCAAGCAATTAGGGAACAGAAATGAAAGATTGAGCCCTTACTAAACAAGTATGTAATTTTGTGGACAAGGCAGAAAAATAAAATTTACATGTAACTGACAAATGATTTTATAAAAATAAGTCAAAATGTATTTATTTACCAGTGTGTAGTTTTTGTTGTTTTTTATTAGTTATTGGGATACAGAGTCTCAGTCCACAACTGCAATGGCTACTATCTAACTGTGCAGCCAACATGAACTTCAAACTCATTTTTTCATCCGACAGAGTCTCACTACTCATACAAACGCCCCTGCCTCAGCCTGCCAAATTTCAGCTTTGCATGTTTGTGTTACTTCTCCAGGCAAGGATTTTGTAATGTTAGGAATCAAATCATGTGTCCAAGGCACCAGAAAATATTACTGCAGAAGTCTTGATGCAAGTAATGGCAGAAAGGAATGAAGATGAAAGAAACCACTAGAAATGGTTAAGGATAAAATATATGATGCACACATGACCTGTCTACTAAAACATTTATAGAGATTCACCGCTAGACAGTGTGTAAAGAGACAAAGACATTGAAACGATCAATAGTAAATGAGATGTCTTCCTCAAATCCCTCCCTTCTGTGCCCATGGTGTTCTTTGGAAGGGGAAGAAGAAAATGTAAAAGACAGAGGGGATGAATGACACCATGGGAACAAGGCCTAGATCAACTTGATCACAGGCCCTATGAACTAAAGCAGCATGTACAGGGTTTGCATTGATTGGGATCAAGGAGGTTCCAGATCTCAGAAGAGAAGTGAACACATGTCCCCATTGCTAACCTAGAAGCTATCACCAATTGATTAACACTCGAAAGTGAAAACTTAGGTTTATCTGAGTCTCACTATGCAGAGAAACCACTCTTAAAGCTAGGCCTCATGCCCTGCAGGAAACAGCCAACCCTAAATGAACCCTCAATGACCTTTCCAAATGTGTTCTTTTGGTTTTGTTTTGTTGCAGAATGTTTTGACAATGTGTCTTATTTTCCTCTTTTTATAATCTTCTTTATTATATGTCTGTGTTATGGTTTCCAGTTTTGTATTTTTATGGTATCCTCTGAGCATGCAATTATGTGTATCATTACCTTTGATTATGTTGTTTCCTATTCTTGTTTTTTTCTTACATTATTAATAATAATAATAGTATTATTATTAATAATAATAATAATATTTATTGTTCTTGTTAGATGCCTATTTGGACTAGAATGAAAAGGGGAAAGGAAAAGTGAGGATTTGGGTTGTGGTTAGAGAAGGAAGATTTGGGGAAATTTGGGTGAGAGAAAGACATAATGAGAATATATTATATGATAACAGGTTTTTTTTTTTCAATTCAAAGAAAAGGGAAAAAGGAGGGTTGGTAAGGAAGACATCTCAGTAATTAAGGCTATCTTTGATCTTCGAGAGGACCAAAGTTCAGTTCCCAACACCAATGTACAAAAGCACAAAGTCACCTATGTACAACTCCAGGAATCCAGTGCCCTCTTCTAGTCACTGTATACACCTACTCTCTCCTATCCGTACCCATATACATGCAAACACACAAAACCATAGACGTCTCAAAAAGAACTTTACAAAATCCCCTGTTCAACATTCTTTTCTCACTGGGAATTAGGTTTTATTTCTGATTATACTTGAAAAAATAATTTATATGTAACTTTCATCATTTGTTTAGATATTGAGTTCTTGTTAACACAGAAAGCAACTGTGTGGCCACTCAGGTAGTGTTTTAATTACTTTTGCCATGTATTTTCTATAGATTACTATTCATTGTTTTTGTGCATTTTATTGTACAGTTTATTATGCATGTTTGCTTTCTTTCATACATAGTTTTGGTCCCATTCAATGTTTTCTCCCATAGGCTAATGGTTTATAATCTAATAATTATAAGATGACTTAATACATGAATTTTTGTAGTATATATGTGGATATGATATTTGTGTTTTTAAAAAGAGATGCCTTTTTCTTAGAATTTTATCATCAAGTTTTTTTTTAATGATTTGAAATTTTTTATTAGATATTTTCTTCATTGACATTTCAAATTCTATCCCCTTTTCTAGTTTCCTCTCTGAAAGTCCCCTATACACTATCCCTGCCTTGCTCCCAACCCACTCTCTCACGCTTCCTGGCCCTGGTATTCCCCTGTTCTAGGGCATATAATCTTTGCAAGACCCAGGGACTCCCTCCTATTGATGGCCTACTAGGTTATCCTCTGCTACACACGCAACTAGAGACACAAGGTCTGGGGGGTAGTGGTTATTTCATACTGTTGTTCCTCAAAAAGCTGATTTAATAGAACCCTGACCCTGAATCAGGTTGTTTTCTTTTCTTTTTCTTTTTCTTTCTTTTTTTTTTTTTTGGTTTTGTTTGTTTGTTTGCTTTGAGACAGGGTTTCTCTGTGTATCCCTGGCTGTCCTGGAACTCACTCTGTAGACCAGGATGGCCTCAAACTCAGAAATTCACCTGACTCTGCCTCCCAAGTGCTGGGAGTAAAGGTGTGTGCCACCACACCCAGCTCTGAACCAGGTTTTGAATTCTGAATTTCATTTTTGTGAAACGGTATTGTCTAAAAATATAAGTATTGGGAAAATTTCGAAAGTAAGCCATAGTAAGGGAAATTTCACTTTAAGGCCTAAAGACTTTGTAATGTTTCTTAAAATGCAAAATTACAAATTTTGTTGCTATTTTAAAATTATTTTATTTTATTTTATATTTTGTCTGCATGGAGTTCATTGCACCATTGCATGCCTTCTGACTGTATTAGACAGAAAAGTGTCCTTCTTTCTCTGAAACTCAAATTATAGATGTTTGTAAGTCTCTGTGTGGATTCTGGGAATTGAACAGCACTCCTCAGGAAGAGCTGAATCATCTCTGCAGCCAATTTTGGTACTTATATTATGAACTAAAATAGATGTAACTTTATGGTTACTATTGAGTTTGTTTAAAAATTAGCCCACATTTTCATTTTACTTTGTGTTTAACCTGCCATATGCTGATGCAAGAATCAATCATGCTTCATATTTATAGAGGACTCTGTGTGTGCCTTTGTAACCACAAAAGCATTTACTTTTTTCTCTGTGTAGCATGTCCTGAAGCCTTTGCATTGAAAGTATTAATGTGATATTGTTTTACAGGTTAGGATTGTGGCATTTATTCAACTCATTACTCAGTTCCAAATCTGTAGCATTGAATTTTGCTTTTTATTGCATCTCCTCTACTTTTCAACCTCTGTATAACATTTTGTGCAAACGAATGCCCTGTAGGTCTGAAGGGTGAGAGAGGATGTGAGTGCACTTCTCTTCCCCCTTTCACTGCCATTTCTGTGAGAGGAATCGTGTTATTTGTTCTTCATCCTTGAAACATTTGGTTCCATTTCCTAGAATCTTTCTACACTCAAAACCAATCCTGGTTCACTTTTTCAAAATTGTCATTATCAGACAGCTATTAGTTCCTACCCCAAGTACTGGATGTTCCTACATCATCAGTGCTGACCCACCACTCAAAATCTGAGCCAAGGAAAATAATGTCTACCTGAGCCTCACTCGATTATCTATATTGTATGGCAACACTTTCACTTTTCATTAATATAGCAGCCATTATGAATGTGAAACGATGCTCAATTAAAGAAAGTGCTTGGGTCAAGGTAAAGCTAATTCATGTTACAAATAGCAAATAGAATTTGTGATAATGTCTGCAAAATTCAAACTTTTTACATTGAGTTTAAAATTTTGAGTTGATATAAAAATATTGTTGAACATATATAGTTGAAATAACAATCAGAGAAACAGATTGCTTCAATACAAGGATTTTAAGAATCTTCAATTTTCTTATTTCTTGTGACTATAGAGAAATTTAACATATATGATACAACAAGTGATTTTAACAATAGCAAAACTATAGAATGTACTAGGTTCCTCAGCTTACCAAGCATATTGGTGGAACCATTGGACTTTGAAGGGTTACCACTGTAGTATTATAAGCATATAGATAAAATTACATTAAGCTAGGAATGCTGAATTCTCAAATATTAATGGCTTTTCTGGTAAAAGAATTTCTCTTATATCTTCAACCTGTATTCATATTGTAGTCATCAAAATTCAAGTCAAAACTTGATTCCTAAAGTAATTTGTTTGCAACTCATCTCAAATGTCTTTTTCAATTCTGTAATTTAGGGAAATCTATTAGCATCCCTTACTTTCCTAGGGAATTTATCAAATGGGCATATATCACCTGTGATCAATGGCCCATAAAAATACCTTAAGTTCAAACTTATTAAATATAGGACAACAATAAATCTGATTTTGGGTCAAAGAGCTAACAAGATTCAGAATTCTTTTATCTACAAGAGACTATCTGAACTTCATTTACAATAAATGAATTTACTTAAATATGGTTTGTTTTAGAGTTCTACTCCTTTCAGATTGGGCAGAGAAAATATGAAAACACATTATGTTTTAATATTTAAACAAAATAAATTATCAAATATAAAGTTTCTTATGTTTTAGCTCACATTACAAGTGCCAACATGGGACTGGAGAGAAGACTCAATAATCACACAAACTGGGACCCCTTCTGGACAACGTGATTTAGAGTTTCAGTACTCATATGCTGGCTTTCCATCATCTACAATTTCAATTCCAATGAACATGATGCCCTCTTCTGTCCTGTGTTAGCACATAGCATATACATGGTACTCAGGCATACTGTCAATATACAATGCACAAATCACACTATCACTGAAAAAAACATAGTGCTATGTGTTTTTCTACATCATTTACTAGCTGTATTTTAAGTAATCAGACTAACTGTATTCTGAGACATGTAATATAATTATATCTCTAATATGCAATTATCTCATGGACTAGAACATATAATGGGATGACATTTGGGTCTTTATAAGAATAAACACGTTTTTTCATGTCATGAAGCTAGACAAACAGGAGTTTGGAATGTTAAAAATCACCTCTTTATGTAGCTTCCATCATTAATTTTCTATTTCTATAACTGTATACTACAGACTAATTTGTAACGAAGGGTTTGGGTCAGTTCATAGATCTGCTTTGAAGATGCCCAATATGATGGAACCAGGATCTTTCTAGCTTCTGCTGAGGTCTTCGGACTGATATCATAATTTTATATAATTGTATGGCATGCTGTACTGTATACAGAACTAAAATTAGTGAGACATACATCTATGCTTATTTGAATATCTCTTTTCCTTGAGTTAATTGCTGATATGATCTGATCCACCTTCAAAGGGACCTCATTGCATATATTGTTAACCAATAACTTCAGGAATTAAGCTTTAACTTGAGATTTGAATTATTACCAACACTTATATGCCACTAGCTGCTGATCAAGTGGTGGAGCTTCATGTCTGTGTCCTTTATGCATTCTGAGATTTCATCCTGCTTGTGTACACATAGACCAAATAGCAAGAGATACATCACGATGGATAATTTTTTTTTATTGTATATTTTATGTATTTCCATTTCAATGTTTTCCTCTTTCCTGGTTTTCCCTTCAGAACCTCCGGATCCCTTCTCCCCGCCGCCCCCCAGTCCCCGCTTCTATCAGAGTGCTCCTCCTCCCACTCACCCACCCCCACCTCACTGCACTGGCAGTGAGTTATACTGGGGATTCTAGACTTCAGAGGATCAAGAACATCTCCTCCCATTGATGCCAGACAATGTCATCCTGTGCTACATATGTGACTGGAGCCATGGGTACAGTACCTCCATGTCTGCTATTTTGTAGATGGATACATTTTTTAAAATATCAGTTCCACAGTTGAGTATGCTTCTAAGAAGTGTGATATGTTACAAGTAGAGTATGTGTTAAATAGAAATCATCTAAGAATATTTGGCAAAGTCCATAAAGACACATGACAATTCCTAATATCTGAAACATGTTTTCCCATTAAAAATATTATTTTATTTTTATTCATGATTTTATAATTCTTTGTATTGGATCTATATAAATTCAAAAGCTGAAATATAAGACATCATATATCATTTGACTCATCCTCAGTTTAGATTAGGTATTTGTACTGGCTGATTTGTGTCAACTTGATACAAGCCAGAGTTATCACAGAGAAAGGAACTTCAATTGGGTTAGTGCCTCCATGAGATCCAGCTGTAAGGTATTTTCTCAATTAGTGGTGAAGGGTGGGAGGGCCCCTTATGGGTGGTACCATCCTTGGACTGGTAGTGTTGGGTTCTTTAAGAAAACAAGCTAACCAAGCCAGGGAAAGAAAACCAGTAAGTAACATTCCTCCATGGCCTCTGCATCAGCTCCTGCTTTCTGACCTGCTTGAGTTCCAATCCTGACTTCCTTTGATGATGAACAGCAGTGTAGGAGTGTAAGCTAAATAAACCCTTTCCTCCCCAACTTGCTTCTTGGTCATAATATTTGTTCAGGAAGAGAAACCCTGACTAAGACAGTATTTCATCATGAACCAAATTATAAATGAGGTTATGCATATAAACCATTAATAATCATGTGAAGATTCACCTAAGAAGACACTCTTAATGAAGAAAAAGATGTATAATGAAGTTGAATGTTAGGTGGCTCTTCAATTTTCTATAATTTCTAATGATATTCTGCTATCCTTCAGAATAGTTTAGAAACCTAGCAAAGCTGTCCTCTGAGAAGCTCTACCCAGCAGCTGACTGAGTCACATGTAAATACCTTCAGCCAAACACTGGAAAGAGTTATGCCACCCCTAAGGTAGAGTGAGGAGAAATATTGCAGGCTCTAAAGTTGATGGTAACCTCACAGGAAGACCAACAGTGCCAACTAACCTGGACCGTTTGGAGATCCCAGAAACTGAGGTACTAAAGAGCATACATGGTCCAAGGCTCCAGAAAATATGCAGCTGAAGACTTCCTTGTCTGGTCTTAGTGGGAGATTTTGAGCCTGATTATGCAGAGATGTGATGTACCACTGTAGGGGAATACCTGAGTGGCGGTGGGTGGGAACCCTTTCAGAGACAAAAGGGAAACAGGTGTGGGTAGGAAATCTGGGAGGGACTACTGGGTAGGGGACAGCATTTGGAATATAAATACATAAGTAAAATATAAAAGAAAAATATACAAAAGAGGGTGTAACGTAAATCTTTCTGTCATTATGATGTACTCATTCATGCAGGGAATACTACAACACTACTGACCCAATAAGAAAAGTAAATCTTTAAGAGAAAAGAGTGGGTGGAATTCATCTGAGTAGGCAAACTAATAGGCAATATGTCTTCTAATCAATTTATCTTTAAAACTAGGTAGTAACATGAACATTATTTCTGCATGATATATTGTCTTAGAAAATGAATAGAACTCAGAATTGAGAAAAGTACTGCTCATGATTGCAGAAGAATTAATCAATAGTTCTTTGCAAATTAATTCAATCCTAGCTCCTCTCCTCCCTCTCCATCCCTCACCTTCAACTATTGTCATATTCATTTCTTCATCACAACTTCCTGTGCTCGCTCTTCTTTTAACCTACCAAGTCAATTTAGTGTTGCTAATATATATAGCTGGAAAAGGGCCATCTGCAGAAGCACAAATGAAAACCTAGAGATCACATTCTTAGAGAAAAATGGACTTTCTGTTTCCCGGTATTCATCAATTGCAATATCTCTTCAACCATTGGTTGGAAATTCACCACCCCTCATTCTTGATGAATTAATGCTTGGTTGGTCTTGAAAATTCTTGTGCCCTTATTCTTTTAATAGATAGCCACTTCTCAGTTCCACAATATATGCACCCATATAGTAGCAGTATGTTTGGTAACTTATAGTTGTAAAGTCAGACTCTAGTGAATTAACCTACTGAATTTACATGATTCTGTGCACCCACTTTTGATATATGTGACAGTAAAATCAAAATGAATGATTGCACTCCTTATTTCTCTGTTTTAATAATAAATAATATAAACCATAGACAGAGGACATAGCTGGTTTGGAAAATAACTTACCACTCAATAATAATTTCTTTTATTTTTATACCTAGCACTCATATAAAATGAATATACTTAATGTGTCTATTTATCTAAGTGTTCAGGAAGTGAATTGAGGAGAGACAGAGAGAGAGAGAGAGAGAGACTCCTGAAGCCTTGCTTGGATGTAAGTCTAGTCAGTAAGTGAATTCAAGGTTGAAGGAGAGAGTTCATCATGATAAACTAAAGTAAAGATTGCTGCAAAGGAGATAGAAAATGGTTGGGGAAGTGAGTTACAAAGAGATTATTAAGGAGGCAGAGAAACATTAAGAGGACTTTCAGGCATAGGAGTTTAAAGAAAAATAGAGAGGAGACAATGACATGATTATATTTTAATTATATAAAAAATCAATGCCTTTTATTCTGACATGTTTAGAAATATGATAATGGAGCTTGGGGAACCCTCTGCAAAAGGGTGAGCAAAGATTGTAGGCATCAGAGGTGATTGAGAATATAAGGATAATACTACCCTTGAGCCAACTAAGCAGGGATCAAATGGTCTTACAGATTCCAAGAAGCAAGCATAGGCCTTGAAAGGATCAGCTTTAGGTCTCTTGGGTATATGTTATCGCTGTTAGCTTAGTATTTCTGTGGGACTCCTAAAAATAGGAATGAGTGTGTTTCTGACTCTTTTGCTTAATCTTAGGACTCCTTTCCTGCTGTTGGGTCACCTTGCCCAGAATGGACAGAAGGGATTTTGCTTTGCCTAATTGTATCTTGTTGGCCTGCTATTTTCTGAAGGGAGACAGAGAGGGAGTGGATCTGGGAGAGAAGGGAGGTTGTGGGAGAACCTGGGAGGAGGTTGGGGAGGAGAAATCATTGTCAGGTTGTAGTATATAAGAGAAAATATACTTTAAGTGATAAAAAATAAATGCAGTAATGGGGAATTGAGAAGAAACCTTGGTGGGAATGAGTCATTGATATGATTGTAAAATATATATAAAGTTTGGCTTCCGATTATTTCACAAAGTAGTTATTTTCTTTCTCACCGACCCATAGTACAAAATGATAAAATCAAATTCATTGAAGGCAAAATTAACATGTATAACAACTGCATATAAACATGAAGAGAAATACTTAATAAGATCTTTCACCTCATTTTCAAATAAAATAATTAGGTACATGCACATTTACAAAGTAATTACTAATTACCTACCTTATATTTCTAAATATTATTCATTGATTAAGTAGATAAAATGTTTCTGCTTTTATATGGGTGCATATTGCAATTGGAAATGCAGGAATGATGTAACAATATTCAAGAAAATTATTCTGACATGGTGCTACATCCCTAACTTCACACATACTGAGAAAAACATAATTTGAGATTTAGGATTGACTATAACTTCTCACTTGAAATCACATTCTCTATTTTAGTGCATTATGTAGGAAGCTACTACTCATTACAAGACATTTTATACTGTCAAGTTGTAAAAATGCATTTTAAAAGAAATATAGGTAGTGTTCAAGCGTATGAGAGCGCTAGTATTTTTAAACTGCTTTAGACTATAAATAATAGCATAATTTCCTAAAGCAATACTAATATCTCTCAACACTAAATGATAACTTTCTATAAACCTATAGTTGAATAAATTTTCAGATTGCTGCCATTGGATGTTTCCTGGCTAAGAAGCCTGGCAATCATATTTTAATAATTTGTGTTATATTTGGTACAGATTCAATTCTGTATCATCTGGGAAGCCAGATCTTTAGAATGAACACAGCTTTTCCCCTGAAGTCATTTGAATTAATGATGCACTGTGATCTCTTTACACAGGTGTTTGTTTTCATAATTTAAATTTTCCAAAGGAGGGAAGCATACTGATCGAGGCAATATAACAACCTGCAATTGTGTTCCACAGCTGCATTCCTCCCATATCCATGGGCTTTGGGAGTCATTCCTTTATTTCTGACCATCTGCAAAGCCTACTTAGGGTCATAAGCAGGTGTTGTACATCTCCTGAAATAATTCCTTTCTTGCCAGGAATATACTCTCAAAGTATTAAAAAAATGAAGAACAAACCCAACTTGCCTTTAAATGTGGCTGATTTTACAATATATTTCTAAAAACCGTGGAAAATATTCCCCAAGTATGGGTGAGAGTGTTTTCCACTCAAATTCAACTACATAAAAAGTTTTCTATGTTGTTTTGTTTTGCTAGATGTTACCATGAGCTTCTATGGAGAATGAAAATACAGGATCACACTAATGAAAGATAGGAAAGGTCACTCTGTCTGCAGTTTCTATTATTTATCACATGGCAACTCTCTAAAGTTCAAGAGTACTGTCAGGGCAGTGGATTTCCTGCCCGCTGTGAAATTTCTTTGTCTGGCTTGAGGTGAGCTATTGTGTCCTCTCTTTCACTGGAATGGTCATAGTTTCTTTGTTGGATTTAAATCAAAATACTTGAAAAGCATTGTATTACTCTTGTATTATATGGTCTTATTTTCAATTAGTGCACATAACTAAATAGAACATTTTGTCATGTAGTGAAGTATAGCTAAATAGTTATATAAAATTAATTGAACAACTTTATTCAAATAAAATCAATGTTAAGTTTACAATAAAACTGAAATCTTCCTTTAACAAGTAACTTACTTTTGTCTTTTAAATCAATATATACATTGAAAAACGATTGTTGAAATTTCTAATTTTATTTTAGTTTTAAAATATTTTTAAGTTAGATTTGCTTATTTTATTTTAAATATTGTTATTTTACCTGGATGTATGTTTATGTAACATGTGTGTACTTGGTGAATGTGGAGGTTGGAGATAAGCATCCTGTCTCCTGGAATTAGAATTACAATAGCAATGAAACACTATGTGGGTTCTGGGAATTGAATCAGGGTCCTCTGTGAGACCCAAAGTACTTGTAACCTCTGAGACATGTTTTTTTTTTTTTTTTTTTTTTTTTTTAGCACTTGTAAAGTCTAACTTCTAACAGAGAATGAAATTTACTTTGGAAAGATAAATATTTTTTATAATAAAATGAATAAAGAGTAACAGAAAATGTTTTTAAAACACATTAAGTAAATATTTATATTCTATATGGCATAAAATAAATAGAACCCAATATTTTCCAAATTTATGCATTAAATTCTATGATCCTTTTGTGAGTCTATATTTAAATATGTACCTTCTAGGATATTTGATATTATATGATCTTGAGGATTTTTTCCTATCAATGATATAGATCGAACTTGTGAAATTATGTTGGAGTATGAACAAAACAGAAATCACTCAGTCATAGCAAAGAGAATTCTCCATCTGACTGTCTATATATGGGGAGTTCAGTAGTATTTTTGTAACCCTCCAAGCCTAACACATTACACATTTTATTTAAATGCCTGGAATAATGTCTACTGAGGTTGTCCCTAAGGACAGAAATGTTTTCCTTAGTCACAACCAGACTTGGATTTAGACCACTCAAGCACTCTTCATTTTCTTAATGGCTTGCAAATCAAAAAACTCCTCTGGTTTCACACTTAACTTTTCCATTCTATGGACAGATTTCCTATCTCTTCTTGCATGTTATTTATTTTATCTACCACAGCCTTACCATTTTCAAATTAGTTATTTTATATTACCAGTTTAATAATTCTACCTTCTCTGGTATGTATATCTGATTATTATTCTTTTCTTCTTCTTCTTCTTCTTCTTCTTCTTCTTCTTCTTCTTCTTCTTCTTCTTCTTCTTCTTCTTCTTCTTCTTCTTCTTCTTCTCTTATTTATTTATTTTAAATTCCAGATTTTATACCCCAACCCCTGGTCCACCCTCCGACTGCTCCACATCTGTACCTCCTCCCTGCCCCCACCCAGGATGTCCCCACCTCACCCCCCCACCCGACCCCACCTCTCCTCTAAACTCCCTGGAGCCTCCAGTCTCTTGAGGGTTAGGTGCATCTTCTCTGACTAAACTCAGCCTCAGCAGTCTTCTGCTGTATATGTTGGGGGCCTTATATCAGCTGGTCTATGCTGCCTGGTTGGTAGTTCAGTATCTGGAAGTATCTCCGGGTTCCAGGACAGTTGAGACTGCTGGTCCTCCTACAGGGTTGGCCTCCTCAGCTTCTTCCAGCTTTCCTCTAATTCAACCACAGGGGTCAGCATCTTCTGTCCATTGGTTGGGTGCAAATATCTGCATCTTTTATTCTTCTGACTAAATTATAGACTCACATTATATTCTGAGCCCAGCTGACCCTCCCTCCTTTCCTCCCTGTTTTCCTCTTCTGTCCCTTCTTTCTCTGTCCTTTCTTCTTCTTTCATACTCCCTTGAAATGAAGTCTCCAATTGACATCACCCACTCCCAACATATCAATCCATGTTAAAACTGGGTGTATCTTCTTCTACTAAGTTAGACAAGGCAGCCGATTTAGGGGAAATGGATCCTGTAGAGAAATTTTAATGCAGCAACAAAGCTGCTCTGGGAAGGGATCATATTCAATGACCTTCTGGCTTGTGTGAATCAGCTGGAATGACACCCCTTTAATCCCTCTGGCTGGAATACAGGCAAGTTTTAAGTACACACCTTTAATCCCAAACAATGATATCCTATTGAGGGGCAGACAAAGTCAAGAATAAGAGAAAGATTTGACAGCATGAGTCAGAAATAGGATCCACTAGTTGAGTGGATAAAAACTACTAAAAAGCAGTGCAGGAAGAGAGAGTTCAATTCAATTAGTTCAATTTCGAGCCGTAGAGTACAGTGCAGTTCAGTTGAGTGCAGTTGGGTTGGTGCAATTCCATGACATTTGTTCACTCTGTTCAGTTCCTGCAGTCAGTGCAGTTCAGTTAGTGGAATTCTGAAGTAGTTTCTCCAGACATAACCATTCAGTCAGAAGCTCAGAGAAGCCAATTACAATCACTCTGCTTGGAGCAAGAACAGGTGGGTTGAGTCAGCTAGTCAGAGTTCAGAAAGATTCTAGAGAGAGTGAGTTTATTCAGCAGTATGTTTGAAAATCCATAACATTTTAGTCCTAGGTTAGCAGACAAAGGCTAGATGCAGAAGCCTTCAAAATCCAGTTTCAGACTTGGTGGAAGATTATATTGTATGGACACTAGAAGCTTCCAGACCAGCTTAGGAATAGTTAGAACAGAGAAAGACATGGTTTTTGCTTAGCCCAGGCCATATATTTCTAAAGCTTACACGTGGTTTTCATCCCATCATCAGAACAAATAAAATTACTGTTTACAGTATCCAAATGTAGTCAGTGTAGTCAGAGACAACTCCTGCTCCTGCTTTAGGAGTCCCATATGAAGACCCAGTTTCATAACTGCTACATAGGTCTATCATATTCATGCCTCTGATTGGCAGTTTAGTCCCACTGATTCCCCATAGGCCCAGGATATTTGACTCTGCAAGTTCTCTTGTGATGTTCCTGACCCATTTGGCTCCCTCAATCCTTTGTCCCCCCTCCACAGGATTCCTCATCTCTACTGAAAGTTTTGCTTTGGATCTCCCCACCAGCTTCCAAAAGTTGCTGGTTAAACCCTATGTGGTGACAAATATTCTAAGCTCTTATTTGCAAGTATAGCAGAATATCATCAATAGTGTCAGGTGTAGGCTCTATTTCATGGCATGTGCCTCAAGCTGGGCCAGTCATTAACTGGCCTTCCCTTAAATTCTGCTTCATCATCCACCCCTGCACAACCTGTATGGAGGACAAATTGTGAGGCTAAGGTTTTGTGGCTGAGTTGGTGTCATAATCCTGTCATTGAAAGCCTTGCCTAGCTATAAGAGATGGCTAGTTCAGGCTCCATATTCTCCATTGAGATGAGTCATAGGTAGGGTCACCCACATAGATTCCATCCAGTTGTCTCTGTCAGTACTCTTTCCCTCAATCCTCCCTGTGCCTAATCTCTCCTGTTCCCATTCCCATTCACATCCCCTCCCCAGCTAAGTCCTCTCTTTCCATCCACCACTGATGTCGAACCTTTTCTGTTTCCATTGAGAATGTGGCCCCTCAGTCCTTCCTTGTTACTTAGCTCTTTGCATCTATGGTTTATAGCAGAGTTATCTTGTATTTTATGACTAATATCTACTTATAAGAGAGTATATACCATGTTTGTCTTCCTCGTCTGGGTTACCTGTCTCAAGATGATCTTTTCTAGTTCAATCCATTTTTCCTGCAAATGTCATGTTGTTACTGTTTTTAGTGGCTTGGTAATAATAGTACATTATGTAAACATACCACACTATTTTTGTGCATGCTTTTGTTGTCAGATGTCTAGTTTGTTCCCAATTTCTGGTTTATTATGATTTAATCTGGGATGAACGTACTTGAGCAAGTGTTTTATTGCATATGCCATGAGAATGGAATGTCTCGGGTTTATGCCAAGGAGTGGTATAGCTGTATCTTGAGGTAGATCTACTCCCAACTTTCTGAGAAAGCACTAAACTCATTTACAAAGTGGTTGTAAAAGTCTGTACTAACATCAGCAATGGAGGACGGTTGTCTTACTCCACGTCCTTGCCAGCATGATATGTTATTTAAGGTTTTTAATTTAGCCATTTTGACCAGACGGAAATTCAGAGTTGCTTTGATTTTCATTTCCCTGCTGGCTAAGGATGTTGAAAATCTCTTAAGGGCTTCTGAGCTACCAGAGCTATCAGAGATTCCTCTGTTAAGAATTTTCTTCATTGAACTCTAAAAAGTCCTTAATTTCTTTCTTTATTCCTTCCTTGACCAAGGTATCATTGAGAAGAGTGTTGTTCAGTTTCCACGTGAAGGTTGGCTTTCTATTATTTATTTTGTTATTGAAGATCATCCTTAGCCCATGGTGATCTGATAGGATGCATGTGAGAAGGCAAATGTGAGTCCACACTACTAGCCAAAAAAACAATTAATCACAATTTACAGCAAAAGGAAAAGAATCCATGGTAGAATGGATTTTAAATAATTTCTTATCTACTAATAAAACTCTACAGAAGTCACTTAAAGTAAAACTGCTCTGAGAAGGTTAGCTATACCTAACTAATAAAGGAATAAATAATCCAAGAAGAGTTAATTGAAAAAGAAAATCCACAGCACAACAATATAACAAGTATTAAAGATGGCTTGTTAACAACCATCCAAATTAATGATATCTTTTCCTACATCAAATACATACTAAGATACTGCAAATAAGATTTATCTTTCTGCTCCTTCCAAGAAACACACCTAATCACTGAGGACAGATGCTATCCTGGGATCAAATAATGGAGAAACATATTATATTACAAGCAAATGGAATCCGGTGGCATGCAGGTTTTAATATCTGACAAAGTACACTTTAAACCAAACGTAGTCAGAAGAAGCAGAGAAGGAAACGTTACATACCTTAAAGAAAAAAAGATCATGAGACGAGTTCATAGTACTCAATGTTCTATACAGAAACTGGAGAAATCTCAGAACTGTATCTCTAGTTGCATATGTAACAGAGGATAGCCTAGTTGGCCATCAATGGGAGGAGAGGCTCTTGGTCTTGCGAGATCATATGCCCCAGTTACAGGGGAATGCCAGGGCCAGGAATCAGGAGTGGGTGGGTTGGGGAGCAGGACCAGGGGAAAGGGTATAGGGGACTTTTGGTATAGCATTTGAAATGTAAATGAAGAAAATATCTAATAAAAAATTTTAAAAAAGAAAAAAAAGAATTTTCTGTTTAGATATGTACACATTTTTTTACATGTATTATTTGTTGGGTTTTTTGATACACACACACACACACACACACACACACACACACACACACACACATATATATATATATATATATATATATATATATATATATATATATATATATATATGCATTCTGTCAGATTTGGAGATGGTAAAACCTTTTCCCAATCTGCAGGCTAGAGTTTGGTCCCATTGACAATGTACTTTGCCTTACAGAAACTTTTAAGTTTCATGAATTTCTATTTATTAATTGTTGATTTTAGTGCCTGAGTGCCACTGATGGACGTAATTTGGGCCCTCGATCCTCAGGAAAACTCAGGGTACTGTTATAGGTGGGCAGGAGTCGATGAGAAAAGGGTGACAAACGGACACCTACACAAGGGAGTGTGGTATCTGAATGTAATTTCTCAAAGTAAGCATCAGACTTTTATTTTTTCTTTTTTTTCTTTTTTTTTATTTTTAATATTTTTATTACATATTTTCCTCAATTACATTTCCAATGCTTTCCCAAAAGTCCCCATAGCGCCCCCCACTTCCCTACCCACCAATTCCCATTCTTTTGGCCCTGGCATTCCCCTATATTGGGGCATATAAAGTTTGCAAGTCCAATGGGCCTCTCTTTCCATTGATGGCCGACTAGGCCATCTTTCGATACATATGCAGCTAGAGACAAGAGCTCCGGGGTTCTGGTTAGTACATCATGTTGTTCCAACAATAGGGTTGCAGATCCCTTTAGCTCCTTGGGTACTTTCTCTAGCTTCTCCATTGGGAGCCCTGTGATACATCCAATATCTGACTGTGAACATCCACTCCTGTGTTTGCTAGGCCCCGGCATCATCTCACAAGAGACAGCTATATTTGGGTCCTTTCAGCAAAATCTTGCTAGTGTATGCAATGGTGTCAGCGTTTAGAAGCTGATTATGGGATGGATCCCTGGATCCGGCAGTCTCTAAATGGTCCATCCTTTCATCACAGCTACGAACTTTGTCTCTGTAACTCCTTCCCTGGGTGTTTTGTTCCCAATTCTAAGAAGGTGCACAGTGTCCACACTTTGGTCTTCATTCTTCTTGAGTTTCATGCGTTTTGCAAATTGTATCTTATATCTTGGGTATCCTAAGTTTTGGGCTAATATCCACTTATCAGTGAATACATATTGTGTGAGTTCTTTTGTGATTGTGTTACTTCACTCAAGATGATGCACTCCAGGTCCATCCATTTGGCTAGGAATTTCATAAATTCATTCTTTTTAATAGCTGAGTAGTACTCCATTGTGTAAATGTACCATAATTTCTGTATCCATTCCTCTGTTGAGGGACATCTGGGTTCTTTCCAGCTTCTGGCTATTATAAATAGGGCTGCTATGAACATAGTGGAGCATGTGTCCTTTTTACCAGTTGGGACATCTTCTGGATATATGCCCAGGAGAGGTATTGCTGGATCCTCCGGTAGTACTATGTCCAATTTTCTGAGGAACCGCCAGACTGATTTCCAGAGTGGTTGTACAAGCTTGCAATCCCACCAACAATGGAGGAGTGTTCCTCTTTCTCCACATCCTTGCCAGCATCTGCTGTCACCTGAATTTTTGATCTTAGCCATTCTGACTGGTGTGAGGTGGAATCTCAGGGTTGTTTTGATTTGCATTTCCCTGATGATTAAGGATGTTGAACATTTTTTCAGGTGTTTCTCTGCCAATCGGTATTCCTAAGGTGAGAATTCTTTGTTCAGTTCTGAGCCCCATTTTTTAATGGGGTTATTTGACTTTCTGGAGTCCACCTTCTTGAGTTCTTTATATATATTGGATATTAGTCCCTTATCTGATTTAGGATAGGTGAAGATCCTTTCCCAATCTGTTGGTGGTTTTTTTGTCTTATTGATGGTGTCTTTAGCCTTGCAGAAGGTTTGTAGTTTCATGAGGTCCCACTTGTCAATTCTTGATCTTACAGCACAAGCCATTACTGTTCTATTCAGGAATTTTTCCCCTGTGCCCATATCTTCAAGGCTTTTCCCCACTTTCTCCTCTATAAGTTTCAGTGTCTCTGGTTTTATGTGAAGTTCCTTGATCCACTTAGACTTGACCTTAGTACAAGGAGATAGGAATGGATCGATTCGCATTTTTCTACATGTTAACAACCAGTTGTGCCAGCACCATTTGTTGAAAATGCTGTCTTTCTTCCACTGGATGTTTTTAGCTCCCTTGTCGAAGATCAAGTGACCGTAGGTGTGTGGGTTCATTTCTGGGTCTTCAATTCTATTCCATTGGTCTATTTGTCTGTCACTATACCAGTACCATGCAGTTTTTATCACAATTGCTCTGTAGTAGAGCTTTAGGTCCGGCATGGTGATTCCACCAGAGGTTCTTTTATCCTTGAGAAGAGTTTTTGCTATCCTAGGTTTTTTGTTATTCCAGATGAATTTGCAGATTGCACTTTCTAATTCGTTGAAGAATTGATTTTGAATTTTGATGGGGATTGCATTGAATCTGTAGATTGCTTTTGGCAAGATAGCCATTTTTACAATGTTGATCCTGCCAATCCATGAGCATGGGAGATCTTTCCATCTTCTGAGATCTTCTATAATTTCTTTCTTCAGAGACTTGAAGTTTTTATCATACAGATCTTTCACTTCCTTAGTTAGAGTCACGCCAAGATATTTTATATTATTTGTGACTATTGAGAAGGGTGTTGTTTCCCTAATTTCTTTCTCAGCCTGTTTATTCTTTGTGTAGAGAAAGGCCATTGATTTGTTTGAGTTAATTTTATATCCAGCTACTTCACCGAAGCTGTTTATCAGGCTTAGGAGTTCTCTGGTGGAATTTTTAGGGTCACTTATATATACTATCATATCATCTGCAAAAAGTGATATTTTGACTTTATCTTTTCCAATTTGTATCCCTTTGATCTCCTTTTGTTGTCGAATTGCTCTGGCTAAGACTTCAAGTACAATGTTGAATAGGTATGGAGAAAGTGGACAGCCTTGTCTAGTCCCTGATTTTAGAGGTATTGCTTCAAGCTTCTCACCATTTACTTTGATGTTGGCTACTTGTTTGCTGTAGATTGCTTTTATCATGTTTAGGTATGGGCCTTGAATTCCTGATCTTTCCAAGACTTTTATCATGAATGGGTGTTGGATCTTGTCAAATGCTTTTTCCGCATCTAAGGAGATGACCATGTGGTTTTTGTCTTTGAGTTTGTTTATATACTGGATTACGTTGATGGATTTCCGTATATTGAACCATCCCTGCATCCCTGGGATGAAACCTACTTGGTCAGAATGGATGATTGTTTTGATGTGTTCTTGGATTCGGTTAGCAAGAACTTTATTGAGGATTTTTGCATCAATATTCATAAGGGATATTGGTCTGAAGTTTTCTATCTTTGTTGGGTCTTTTTGTGGTTTAGGTATCAGAGTAATTGTGGCTTCATAGAATGAGTTGGGTAGAGTACCTTCTGTTTCTATTTTGTGGAATAGTTTGTGAAGAACTGGGATTAGATCTTCTTTGAAGGTCTGATAGAACTCTGCACTAAACCCATCTGGTCCTGGGCTTTTTTTAGTTGGGAGACTATTAATGACTGCTTCTATTTCTTTGGGGGATATAGGGCTGTTTAGATCATTAACCTGATCTTGATTCAACTTTGGTACCTGGTATCTGTCTAGGAACTTCTCCATTTCATCCAGGTTCTCCAGTTTTGTTGAGTATAGCCTTTGGTAGAAGGATCTGATGGTGTTTTGGATGTCTTCAGGATCTGTTGTTATGTCTCCTTTTTCATTTCTGATTTTGTTAATTAGGATGCTTTCCCTGTGCCCTCTAGTGAGTCTGGCTAAGGGTTTATCTATCTTGTTGATTTTCTCAAAGAACCAGCTCCTTGATTGGTTGATTCTTTGAATAGTTTTTCTTGTTTCCACTTCGTTGATTTCAACCCTGAGTTTGATTATTTCCTGCCATCTACTCCTCTTGGGTGAATTTGCTTCCTTTTGTTCTAGTGCTTTTAGGTGTGTTGTCAAGCTGCTAATGTGTGCTCTCTCTAGTTTCCTTTTGGAGGCACTCAGAGCTATGAGTTTTCCTCTTAGAAATGCTTTCATTGCGTCCCATAAGTTTGGGTATGTTGTGGCTTCATTTTCATTGAACTCTAAAAAGTCCTTAATTTCTTTCTTTATTCCTTCCTTGACCAAGGTATCATTGAGAAGAGTGTTGTTCAGTTTCCACGTGAAGGTTGGCTTTCTATTATTTATTTTGTTATTGAAGATCAGCTTTAGTCCATGGTGATCTGATAGGATGCATGGGACAATTTCAATATTTTTGTATCTGTTGAGGCCTGTTTTGTGACCAATTATGTGTTCAATTTTGGAGAAGGTGCCATGAGGTGCTGAGAAGAAGGTATATCCTTTTGTTTTAGGATAGAATGTTCTGTAGATATCTGCCAGATCCATTTGATTCATAACTTCTGTTAGTTTCACTGTGTCCCTGTTTAGTTTCTGTTTCCATGATCTGTCCATTGGTGAAAGTGGTGTGTTGAAGTCTCCCACTATTATTGTATGAGGTGCAATGTGTGCTTTGAGATTTACTAAAGTTTCTTTAATGAATGTGGCTGCCTTTGTATTTGGAGCATAGATATTCAGGATTGATAGTTCCTCTTGGAGGATTTTACCTTTGATGAGTATGAAGTGTCCCTCCCTGTCTTTTTTAATGACTTTGGGTTGGAAGTCAATCTTATCAGATATTAGAATGGCTACTCCAGCTTGTTTCTTCATACCATTTGCTTGGAAAATTGTTTTCCAGCCTTTCATTCTGAGGTAGTTCTATCTTTTTCTCTGAGATGAGTTTCCTGTAAGCAGCAAAATGTTGGGTCTTGTTTGTGTAGCCAGTTTGTTAGTCTATGTCTTTTTATCGGGGAGTTGAGTCCATTGATATTAAGAGATATTAAGAAAAGTAATTGTTGTTTCCTGTTATTTTTGTTGTTAAAGTTGGCATTCTGTTCTTGTGGCTGTCTTCTTTTAGGTTTGTTGAGGGATTACCTTCTTGTTGTTTCTAGGGCGTGGTTCCTGTCCTTGTATTGGTTTTTTTCTGTTATTATCCTTTGAAGGGCTGGATTCGTGGAGAGATAATGTGTGAATTTGGTTTTGTCATGGAATACTTTGGTTTCTCCATCTATGTTAATTGAGAGTTTGGCTGGGTATAGTAGCCTGGGCTGGAATTTGTGTTCTTTTAGTGTCTGTATAACATCCGTCCAGGATCTTCTGGCTTTCATAGTCTCTGGTGAAAAATCTGGTGTAATTCTGATAGGCTTGCCTTTATATGTTACTTGGCCTTTTTCTCTTACTGCTTTTAGTATTCTATCTTTATTTAGTGCATTTGTTGTTCTGATTATTATGTGTCGGGAGGTATTTCTTTTCTGGTCAGTCTATTTGGAGTTCTGTAGGCTTCTTGTATGTTCATGGGCATCTCTTTCTTTAGATTTGGGAAGTTTTCTTCTATAATTTTGTTGAAGATGTTTGCTAGTCCTTTGAGTTAAAAATCTTCATTCTCATCCACTCCTATTATCCGTAGGTTTGGTCTTCTCATTGTGTCCTGTATTTCTTGGATGTTTTGAGTTAGGATCTTTTTGCATTTTACATTTTCCTTGATTGTTGTGCCGATGTTCTCTATGGAATCTTCTGCACCTGAGATTCTCTCTTCCATCTCTTGTATTCTGTTGCTGATGCTCGTATCTATGGTTCCAGATTTCTTTCCTAGGGTTTCTATCTCCAGTGTTGCCTCATTTTGGGTTTTCTTTATTGTGTCTACTCCCCTTTTTAGGTCTAGTATGGTTTTGTTCATTTCCATCATCTGTTTGGATGTGTTTTCCTGTTTTTCTTTAAGGACTTCTACCTGTTTGATTGTGTTATCCTGTTTTTCTTTAAGGACTTGTAACTCTTTAGCCATGTTCTCCTGTAATTCTTTAAGTGAGTTATTAAAGTCCTTCTTGATGTCCTCTACCATCATCATGAGATATGCTTTTAGATCCGTGTCTAGCTTTTCCGGTGTGTTGGGGTGCTCTGGACTGGGCGAAGTGGGGGTGCTGGGTTCTGATGATGGTGAGTGGTCTTGGTTTCTGTTAGTAAGATTATTATGTTTACCTTTCGCCATCTGGTAATCTCTGGGGTTAGTTGTTATCGTTGTCACTGTTTAAAGATTGGAGCAGAAGCTGTGTTCCACTCACCAGCAGTCTCAAAATCCTGTGGCGGGGGTCGTGGGTAGCTGTAGGTACCCTGGTGCTGGTCCAGCCGGAAGAGGCCTGTGGTCCTACTCAGGCCGGTTTTCTGCTTCCCTAACTAATGCAGTCTCAGGTCCTGAGTGCAATTGGATTGGAGCAGAAGCTGTGTTCCACTCACCAGAAGTCTTAAGATCCTGTGGTGGGTGTTGTGGGTAGCTGGAGAGTGTCAGCCGACCCTGCGCCCTAGCTACCCAGGTGCTTTTCTGACTGGAAGAGGCTTGTGGCCCTACGTAGGCCAGATTTCTGCCTCCCCAACCAAAGCAGTCTCAGGTCCCGCGTGATTGGACTGGAGCAGAAGCTGTGTTCCACTCACCAGCAGTCCCAAAATCCTGTGGCGGGTGTCGTGGGTAGCTGGCGGGTGTCAGGCAACCCTGTGCTCTAGCTACCCTGGCGCTGATCTGGCCGGATGATGCCTGTGGCCCTACTCAGGCCAGTTTCTACTTCCCTAACTAATGCAGTCTCAGGTCCCGCGCGCAATTGGATTGGAGCAGAAGCTGTGTTCCACTCACCAGAAGTCTTAAGATCCTGTGGCGGGTGATGTGGGTAGCTGGCGAGTGTCAGCCGACCCTGCGCCCTAGCTGCCTCGGTGCTTTTCTGACCGGAAGAGGCTTGTGGCCCAGCATCAGACTTTTAATACCAAGGAAAATAGGGAAATTAAGTGACACATGTGCAAGGTACAATGAGGTTGCCAGATGCTTAATGACTCTTAAACAAAACAGAGGAGTGCAAACATAAAGACTGGCAGGAACTAGTCAATAAAACAACTGAGACAAAGTCAGTTCTATCTAAGGTCAGCTATATTCTTAGAAGCCAGGTTTGAGGTGTTTACACTCCCAGGGCAAGGGCTTTGATGCCCAAGTCATAGTTCTAATTAGGGATTTCTGCTCTAGCTAACCTTCTCATTAATAATGCAATACTCTAAAACCACAGCCTGATCTACTTCCTAAACCATTGTAAATTCCTGTATATGGGAGCAACTTGGCTTTTATTCTAAGTGATAGTGTGGGGGGATTTTCTACTAATAAGTAATGTAGTCTGCCATACATAACTATAATAAGAATTCTAGACTTACTTTGCTAAGCTTGCCCTAAGATTTCTAACTCTATGTAGTAGATAGTAAGGCCTGATTTCTTTCATCAACTTTCTTACAATACTAGAGGCAATTCTGAATGACACTGAATAGGTAACATTCTTACTGAATTCAAAAGCCCATGGTCGGCTCAAAGACTACCTAGGGCATTGGGGAAGGCCAGGAAACAAAGTTCGATTTTCCTTAGGTATTTGGCAAGTCATTGCTTGGAGGCACCTATAACAAAACAATACTGAAAGGAAGCACACATATCCATTCTCAAGGAGAAAATTGTTATGGGATTGTTATGGGATGCCACAGTTCTAAGAGACTAAGTTTCTGTGAAACTCTTCGCCTTGGGACTGCTTCCAGGTTTCTAAACCTGTCAAGCAAGTCACTACTGGACTTATACATAATATATATGTATAAGCTTATACATATACATATATATATATATATATATGTATAATCTTTATTTACATTTCAAATGTTATCCCCTTTCCTAGTTTCCTCTCCAAAAATCCCCTATCCCCTTCACCCTTCACCCTGCTCCCCAACCCACCCACTCCTGCTTCCTGGCCCTGGCATTCCCCTATACTGGGGCATAGAACATTCACAATACCAAGGGCCTCTCCTCCCATTGATGGCCAATTAGACCATCCTCTGCTATATATGCAGCTAGAAACATGAGTCTCACCATATATTTTCTCTGATTGGTGATTTAGTCCCAGAGAACTCTGGGGATACTGGTTAGTTAATATTGTTGTTCCTCCTATAGGGCTGCAGACCCCATCAGCTCCTTGGGTACTTTCTTCATTGGTGACCCTGTGCTCTGTCCAATAGATGACTGTGAGCATCCACTTTTGTATTTGCCAGGTACTGGCATAGCCTCACAGGAGACACCTGTATTAGGGTCCTGCCAGCAAAATCTTGCTGGCATATGCAGTAGTGTATGGGTTTGGTGGTTGTTTATGGGATAGATCCCCAGGTTCTGGAAGTCTCTGGATGGTCATTCATTCAGTATCTGCCCCGAAAGTTGATTCTGTAACTCCTTCTATGGGTATTTTGATCCCCCTTCTAAAGAGTATCCACACTTTGTCTTCCTTTTTCTTGAGTTTCATGTGTTTTGCAAAGGGATAATATCCACTTATCAGTGAGTGTATATTATGTGTGCTCTTTTGTGATTTGGTTACCTCACTCAGGATGATATCCTCCAGATTTATCCATTTGCCTAAGAATTTCATAAATCCATTGTTTTTAATAGCTGCGTAGTACTCCATTGTATAAATATACCACATTTTCTGTATCCATTCCTCTGTTGAAGGATATCTGGGTTCTTTCCAGCTTCTGGCTATTATAAATAAGGCTGCTATGAACATAGTAGAACATGTGTGCTTATTACATTCTGGGTATATGCCCAACAGTGGTATTGCTGGATCTTCTGGTAGTACTATGTCCAATTTTCTGAGGATCTGCCAAACTGATTTCCATAGTGGTTGTACCAGCTTACAATCCCACCAGCAATGAGGTGTGTTCCTTTTACTCCAAATCCTGGCGATCAGCTGCTGTCAACAGAATTTTTTATCTTAGCCATTCTGACTGGTATGAGGTAGAATCTCAGGGTTGTTTTGATTTGCATTTCTCTGATGATTAGGGATGTTGAACATTTTTTTTTCTTTTTTTAGGTGCTTCTCAGCCATTCAGTATTCCTCAGCTTAGAATTCTTTGTTTAGCTCTGTACCCCATTATTTAATAGGGTTATTTGTTTTTGTGTAATCCAACTTCTTGAGTTTTTTGGTTCTTGAGTTTTAAGTGTGTTATCAATTTGCTAATATGAAATATCGCTAATTTCCTTATGAAGGCACTTAGTACTATAACCTTTCCTCTTAGAATTGCATTCGTCATGTGTCATAATTTCAGGTACACTGTGCATTCATTTTCACTGAGTTCTAGAAATTTGTTAAATTTGTAATTTCTTCCCATACCCAAATATCATTGAATAGAGAATTAGTTGTTCAGTTTCCCTGAGTTTGTTGACTTTCTGGTGTTTCCATGATTATTATTATTATTCATTCTTTTCTGATAGGTTCTTCTCACAGTATGGTTACAATTCATTAGATTTGTTAATAATCACTTGGGGTACACTGCATAAAATTTGCTTTGAAAAATCTAAATTATGGGGGAGAGTTGATAGTTTAGAATTCACATTTTTCTTGATTTTGTACCTCTAGATCTTGATGTTCTTCAATCCACCTGCTTCCCACTGAAGGATAAAAGGAAAATGGAAGGGTCTAAAATTTCAACCTCCCTACCCCATGTCACTTTATCTTAGATAAAATTCCAACATGTTATAAAATGGCAGAATATGTTCTTCTCCTGTTTTTTTTTTTTCTTATTTGACAATGAGTACTGGATTTTGTGAACTTCTTAATCCTTCAGAAATAAGAAAAGTTGCTTTTTTTTTTCAGTTAGTTTAGCTATTAATTTTTCACATGTAATGTCCTACATTCAAGCTTATTCCTTCTTATACAAGAGTTTGGAATTGCAAACCATAAAGAAGCAAGTTGCAAATCATAAGACAATTACTTATTAGTAATTTTTATTTTTTATTTTTATACTTATTTTTATATATTATATAAATGAATGCATTTAGTAGCATACTGGCTATATTTTATACTAGTTTTTATGCTCAGAAAAAAAACATAACATACCTTCCAGATGCATTTAAAAATAGACATTTGCTTCTGAATATTTTATAATGCTGGCTCCTTGTTATAGAGCAAAAGTAGATTGGAGCTGCCATACTAACTTACCTAACACTTCATCTCTTGAAACTCTAAGATAATTGGATTCAAAGTTTTTATTTTTAACCTTAAATTACATTTACTCTAACAAAGTAGGAAAATAATGTTTCCAACTTTGTACAAAGGGAAATTTTAAAAGATTACATTTATTTTACTCACATATATTATGTCCTGACCATACTTTTCTTCCCTCCAGCTCCTATCCATTTCTTCTGTTTCCCTTTGGAAAAAAAAAAAAAAAAGGCTTCCCGGGATTATCAATCAAACATGGCATAACAAGTTTCAGTAAGAAAAGACACACACTCTTATGTCAAGGTTGTACAAGACAACCCAATAAGGGGCAAAGTGTTCCAAAAGCAGGCAACAGGCAAATGTTAAGTACTACATAAGAACATCAAGTTTTATGACAATAATGTATACCCAGAAGACCTACATAAGACCCATGAAGGCTCCTTGATTATATTTTCAGGTACTGTGAGCCACTGTGAGCACTGGCTTGTTAATTCTATGGGCTATGTTCTTGTGGTATTCTTGAACCCTCTAGCTTCTATAATGCATCCTCTCTCTCTTCCAAGGGATTCCTTCAGCTCTGTCTTTTGTTTGGCTATTAATCTCTGGAACTGCTCCTATCAGCTGCCAGATGACACCTCTCTGATGACCATTATGATGACTATGCATATACCAAAATACCATTAGGAATCATTTCAGAGGCTTTTTTCAACAGTCAAGTTCAGTTGTATCTTAGATACAACTATCCAATTTCTGATTCCTGGCCATCCAGGAACTGCCAGGTCTTGGCTTCTTCTCATGACATGTGTCTCAAATTGGAGACCCTATGACACTTTATTGGAAATGCCACCAATTCCAGTTATCTATGCTGGTTCTCTTCTCTCTCTCTCTCTCTCTCTCTCTCTCTCTCTCTCTCTCTCTCTCTCTCTCTCTCTCTCTCTCGATCTTTCTCTCTCATCCACTTCACTGTTCCACCCTTTTCACATCCCCACCAGCCCTAAGTTGCATTGTTATATCTAGAATCCACTTATAAGTGAGTACTTACCATGTTTCTCTTTATGGGTACAAGTTACCTCACTTAGAATAATTATTTTTTGCCTGCAAATTTCACGATGTCATTTTTAACAGCTCAGTAATTCACTATAGTACAAATTTAATAGATTATTTATGCATTATAGACGTCTATTTTTGTAAACCTAGTTTTAAATGCTTTAACCTCCCTTCTAGCCTGCCACCAACCAGATGCAGTGGAAAGGAAATATAAATAGAGCAAAGGAAGATGTAAACCTATTTACAAATAGTTCTTTCTGGTGAATCCAATCTGTGTTGTCAGGATAGCAGCAGTTCGGTTCATACAAATTATCAGCAGAAGCTCAATCCACTCCCAAACACCATTCATGAATCAGAAAAGGCAGTTCAACCCAGAATGAACTGCTAGGCTCTGCCAGTCATTCTGAGTCAGTAGAAGTGGCAAGAAGTCACTAAAACACCACCAGAAGTCCTTTGGTGTCTTTTTCTCTATGAAGTTATGACAAACAAAAATCAACAAGAAAAAAGGCAAGGCAAACTAAAACCACAGCATCATCAGTGAAGACCAGCATCAGTGAAGCCCAATGAAGACCAGCAGATAGTGTCTAGGAAATCCAACACCACACGATGTAGTCCACTGTCTTTTGTGTCTTATTTATACACTTTCCAAACATCACCTGTTCTCTCAAGAGTCTGCTGTAGCAAAACATCACATGCCCCTTTTCCAGGAAGATTTTGCAAAATACCAAGTGTCTACTCTAAACAAAACATCCTTCCATGTGTCTGCGTCAGCAAATACATCCTCTCATAAGACAGTTTCCAGAAATGTATCACATGGCACAACTGAATATCCAAAGAAGCCAAAATTTCCATTTTTCTCCATTCTTTGGCTGAGGGATATCTAGATTGTTTCTAGTTCCTGGTTATTATGAATCAAACTGAAATGAACATAGTTGAAGACATGTCCTTGTGGTATATACCTCAACGATGGAATATCCTTTAGGTATATGCCAAGGTAGTATAGCTGGATCTTGAGGTAGATATATTCCTAATTTTTTTGAGAAACTGCCATATTGATTTCCAAAGTGACTTAATAAGTTTGTCCCCATACCAGAAATGGAGGACTGGAGGAGATGTTACCCTTGCTCCACATTTTGGCCAGCATGAGCTGGTAATTGTGATTTTTATTTTAGTCACTCTAATAGGTGGAAGAGAACATCTCCAAGCTCTTTAGGTTTGCATTTCTCTGATGGCTAAGGAAGTTGAATATTTTTTATACAGACTAGACAAGTTATATTTAGCAACATAATATATATCATATCTTTCTCTCTCTCTCTCTCTCTCTCTGTTGCATACACAAACACACACACACACACACACATACACACACACATGCAAGCAATAACAATTGGTAAGAAAAGAGGCCATGAATTTGAAGGAGAGTCAGGAGATGTATGTGGAAGGGTTTGGAGAGAAAAAAAGGGGAAGGAGAAATGTTATTAAATTACAATTTCAAAAAACAAAAAGAAAAACAAACAAATGAACAATAACAACAACAATAAAAAATGAATTCAGCTTACTTTCCCAAACTGTCTTGGAACAAATTTCTTAGAATGTTATGAATTTTTACCCAGAGTAGGTACTTGGGAATTAGATCATGAAATAGCTGTGTGCTGTTCTTTTAAAACAAGCTAGGGGAAATAATATTTATTGGCTATTTTATTTATTTACATTTCAAATGTTATCCCTTTCCCAGGTTCCCCTCCAGAAAACCCCTATTCCATCTCCCCCTCCCCCTGCTTCTATGAGGGTGCTCCCCCAAACTCCCTCCCATACTACTCACTCTGACATTCCCCTACACTGGGACATGGAGCCTTCACAAAACCAAGGGTTTCTCCTCACACTGATGCCCAACAAGGCCATCCTCTACTACATATGAGGCTGGAGCCATGAATCCCTCCATGTGTACTCCTAGGTTGATGGTTTAGTCACTGGGAGCTTTGTGGGATCTGGTTGGTTAATATTGTTGTTCTTCCTATGGAGTTTCAAACCCCTTCAGTTCCTTCAGTCCTTTCTCTAACTCTTCTATTGGGGACCCTGCACTCAGTCCAATGGTTGGCTGTAAGCACCTGCCTCTGTATTTGTAAGGCTCTGGCAGAGCCTCTCAAGAGGCATCTTTATCAAGCTCCTGTCTGCAAGTATTTCTTGACATACACAATAGCATCTGTGTTTGGTGTCTCTGTAGTGGCTATTCCTGGTTGTCAACTTGACTATATCTGGAATGAACTACAATCCAGAATTGGGAGGCTCACCAGTGATCCGAATCTAGAGGCTGGGAGATAGAAGTTTCTGACCTGGATCTTGGCATGGAGATCTTGTGTCACAGTGGCTATGAATCCCAGAAGATTAAGACAGGGAGGTCTCCAGCACACACCTTTAATCTGGGCTATACCTTCTGCCCGAGGCCTACATAAGGGCATCAGAAGAAGGAAGATTTACCCTCTTTGTCTCCTTTGCCTGCTTGACTTGTGGTACTGAACAACTGATGAATCCTTGGACTTCCATTCACAGCTGCTGCTGACCATTGTTGGGAGCTGGACTGCAGACTGTAAGTCATCAACAAATTCCTTTACTATATAGAAACAACCCACAAGTTCTGTGACTCTAAAGAACCCTGACTAATACAGTCTCTGAATGGGATGGATCCTCAGGTGGAACAGTCTCTGGATGACCTTTCCTTCAGTCTCTGATCCACAGTTGTCTCCATATTTCCTCCTGTGAATATTTTGTTCCCCTTTCTAAGGACTGAAGCATCCACACTTTGGTCTACCTTTTTGGGCTTCATGTAAGTGAAGTGTCATTGCCAAACAGGCTCCTATTCTGTGTATTGAAAAAGAGGATATCTTTCACTGGGGCAGGAGACAGGTACTTAGCCTATATCTCTGTGATATTCCATTTGGGCTGGCATGGATACCAGTCTATCTCTATGTAATCTGTTGCAGTCTATTGTTTATATTTCAGTCTTAGTGAACCCTTGGTGGTTCATACTAAAAGTGTCCTGGTCTATTCAGTGATATTCTGCAGGGTGGATCTGAAAAAAAAAATGTCTATTGGTATATGTTCTGAGATCTCAGATTGAGTTCTGAAGTGCAGGATCTTGCATCTAGAATCATCTACCTTCTGCGTAAGCAGTTTGGGGCTTGTTTGTTTGTTTGGTTTGGTTTGGTTATTTTGTTTTTGTAGTTTTTCCATTGTAACTAACATTTTTTTTCGTGCCTATGGTTCATGTGAGTTGGAAGAAAATATTATTTTCCTAATCACAGCCTTTCTTCTGGAGCAAATGACTCTTCTGTTGTTAGATGTTAGTGTCCATCACTTTTTATCTTCTTCTGCATCTCAATTTGTATTTGTTACATACCTCTTAATGAAATGAAACTGTGGATTTTCTATACTTCTCTATCATATCAATGAAATGATAGGGTCAACCTTCTGAGGTTGCTTTTGCATTTTGAGCGGAACATCTCCCAGGATGATGCTGACTCCTCACCAATTGTCTCTGGCATTTCTAAAGTTTTTTCTCATTGCTATTGAAATACTGTTCTTTTACCACCACTCCTATAATGTGGTCTGTTTTCATGGTTCATCACATTTGAAAATTTGACTTTTTTTCCCAGAAGTTATCAACTCCCAATAACTTCTTTGCTAAAGGTTCAAATATGGGCCACTTGCTTCATGTTGGGGTCTTGTCTGGATCGAGATTTCCTGTGTGTTTTCATGTTTTCACAATTACTCTGAGATTATATACTCATCTGTCCTACTTTTGATGAAATACTGTTTCATTATAGACATCCATCACATCTGATTAAGTATTTTTCTTGACCCTTAACACCTATGCTTTATGGACAGGGTGATATAGAACTTCTACTTAGGACTGAACACTCTAATATCTTTTAAATTTTGGCACTTTGACAAACTGTGTAGATCTCTATGTCTATTACCATCTACTGTGAGAAGAAACTCCGCTGATGAGTGTTAAAAGGATCAGGTGTTTATTACATTAGCTCGTCAATTGTTTTCGTCTTTGTTTTAGGCTCAAGTTTAGTCTGTCCTGTTGGTAAACCGTTATTCATATAGCTTCTGTCACATATAGAAGAAAGAGTTGTTTACAAACTCCTTAACTGGCTCTCACAATGTTCTTGTACCTTGTCTGAAATGATCCCTGAGCATTACGTTTGGAATTTGCTCTCTCTCTCTCTCTCTCTCTCTCTCTCTCTATATATATATATATATATATATATATATATATATATATATATATGTATATGTATATCCACTGGGACATAGGGACTGAGCTCCACAATCCTGCATTTTGATTGACTGTGGTTTATTCTAATGTGCTCTATCTGTTAAAAGAAGACTTCACTTATCTGGATGGTATTAATTCTATCTATTTAACAAAGCTGACAGCAACCAGTTTTTTGTTTTTTGTTTTTTGTTTTTTGTTTTTTTTGGTTTTTTTTTGGACCGTGGCCTATTTAATCACACATTTTTGCCTTCATTGTTTTGCCAGGTATAGCTTTCATCTTACGAAACAGGATTCAAATTCAAGAAAAGATTGCTTTGTTACCTTCTTAACATTTTTGCTTTTACTTTATATATAAATATGCAACTATTTTAGAAAAAAACTTAACTGATAGATGAAAGTATAAGACATATGTTGAGATGTTATAAAATGTTTTGGCATAGTATAAATGTTGAATGACATGTAAATAAGATTAAATATACCTATTAAGAACTCTATGGTTAATTTATGGTATAATCATTGAAAATCTTTTCTTTTACTTTGATGAAATACACAGTTCATAATTGCTGTTTCCTTTATTGTCATTTAAATGAGAAATTTATTATAACATACATTGTGTTTCCTTATTTCTGATAGCAATTCAGTGTCTGTCAGAAAATAACAAACTTAACCCAATGTTTCTAGACAGATGAGTTATTTTATGTTCAGATTTGCTCTAGGGGTATTATAGCTGGTGAAGGTTTGAGTCATTGGAAATATTTTCTCACATAAAGTTGATCATATTCTCCCTAGGCTGCTCTTTCTCTCTGTTTGACTTTTGTAGAAAATGAAAAACAAAAAGTAATAATAATTTTTACCTTGTAGTGGGAAAATAGTTCTTTATTTATAGAAATAACAACACATTTTCAGTATTGGCAATAGAAAGACATATGGAGAAAGCAATTCAAATGGCCCAGTAATTCATGCTTCACACTATAACCATTTCTTTTTTACTTACAATATGCTGCTGTAAAGAGTGACTGAGAAACATGTTACTGTGAAGAAATGTGTTTCTAGGAGGCAGGCATTTATACTACTGTGCGTAATCCATGTCATTGTGCAGCTTACTTACTAAATGGAGGTTTGCTTGACATTACTGTACCTTTGTATTTAAGGGAGTCACTGAGGCATGACAAATGATGGCATGAGGATTTAGCATAGTTGATAATATACATCTTCAAGAATATGTATCATCCTCTCTTTCATTCTTCCTGTCTCATGCCACACAGTAAGTACTTTCACTTACTGATTTGTCAGAATATACACTGACTCAAGGAAAGGCACATAGCAAATATATTCAAGGCTCCTTTCAGCAATTTAAAATGTTCTTTGCTATTTGGAACATTTAAATAGATAGATCCATGAGACTGTATATTTGCATTTTGCTTTGTGTTTAATTCCACAGTTTTATTAACCAATTTTTAACTAATTGTGATAGATACTTATTGCAAAAAAAATTAAAAATGGTTTTATTGGTTATTTTACTTACATTTCAAATGTTATTCTTCTCAGTTAAAACTGTTAACCCCTTCCCATAGCCCCTGCTTCTATGAGGGTGCTCCCCTACCCATCCCCTCCTGCCTCAGTACCCTAGCATTAACCTACACTGGGTCATCTGTCCTCCAGAGGATAAAGGGGTTTCCTCCTGTTGATGTCAGATAAGGTAATCCTCGGCTACATATGTGACTGGAGCCATACCCCCCCCCAAGTATACTCTTTAGTTGGCATTTTAGTCCCTAGGCGCTTTGGGGGATCTGGTTGGTTGATATTGTTTTTTCTGTGGGGTTGCTAACTCCTTCAGATTCTTCCATCCTTCCCCTAACTCCTCCATTGAGGTCCCTGCACTTAGTTAGATGGTTGACTGAGTGCATCCACATCTGTATTGATCAGGCTCTGGCACAGTCACTCAGGAGACAGCTATACCAGGCTCCTATCAGCAAGTACTTCTTGGAATTAAAAATAGTGTCTTGGTTTGGTATCTGCAGATGGGATGAATCCCTAGGTGGGGCAGTCTTTGGATGGACAATTTTATATGTGAGAAAATGACAATTGAAAAGGAAAACATAATTACAAACCTAACTCATCAGCTGGATTTGAACTTTAACTTTATGGCCCAGATCAAAATAAATTAACTGCTTACAGATAATCTCACACTATTTTAAACAGTGGAAATTATAACATATGTATACATATATATATATATATATATATGTATATATATATTACAATATGTATTATATATTTTGCATTATATAGTATATATATAATGCAAAATCTATGCAACAATCTATGGTACTTAACTGTTTAGAGAAAACTTATTAATTAAATTCAGCTTTTAATGTTGCCATTTTTTCAATATTGTAATCATTGTAAAAAGTTTTTAATATTGGAACAAATATTTCAAAGAGGCAAGCCTTTAAGCTATATAAATGTCAAGGACCATTGCATTGAAAAATCTTTGCTTTCCTAAAATAAATAAAAAGAAGTCACCAATATTATATACTATTTGATTATATTAACTAGTGCAAATAGATTGTTCAATTTTGTTGTAGTATACTCTCAGTATTTTCTATATCTGTTATATTTTGAAAACTAAAAATACTTGGTGAATGTATGAATACAATTTTATAATATGTACAAATTAATATGTGAGGAGCCAAAGAAACCTGGAACGAACCCTTAGTCTTTCATCTCCTGTGGAAACATAGACAATTAGACAACATAGACAATATAGGAATATTGACATTTCCCAATATAACACATACCCTGACTTACATTCTGATATTACGGAAATCTTTAAAGTATAAAAGTTGATCTAATTCAATTGTTTTCTTATAATACAGTGTCTTTCAACAAATGCTTTTCCATACATGAATTCTACCCATGATCACATACAATGACTTAGGACTGTGTGTGACCCAGTTGGAATGTACATACTACATGTCACATACGTTAATCCCCGTGTCTGGAATACAAACACATCCGTAGTACAGAACATTAAGGCAAAATTAGTTTCTTAAAGGAAGCAGCCATATTTAAAATTGATGTCTATGTTGAGGTGTAGAGAAATCTACAAATCAGAGAAGGATTTGACAGAATGAATCAGAGATAGAATAAGCCCAGAGAGCAGAGAGAAAGAGCCAATCCAGGCCATATTGCAGACCTGGGAGCTGAAACATGAACATGACATTGAGTCACGATCCTATAGGGCATTTTAAGCCTGAGACCTACAAATATCTATGTCAAGTTATCCCACCAATTAGGATGTAGGAATGGGAGATTTTCTTAGAAGCATGTCTTTGCTTTACACTTTTCCTGTTACCATTTCTTGCAGTACTCACCTCTAGCAGGAAATTGGCCTTGTCTAACATTCCTGTCTTAACTTGTCAAACAGGATGTCAGTTACCCATGCATATGCCTCTTCCTGAAAAGTAGGATGCCAATTCCCAGGGAGGTCTTAGGAACTTAAATGTTTATTAGAATCCTACTCAAAACAGAAAGGTTATTTTAAATAAGTACAGGTGTTACTGTTATTATGTGGTCCATCTAAGGGGAAGCTTATGAAAAGAAATATGATAAAAGATTATACACAGGTGCAGGAACTACTGCTGGGTGATTGGTTCAGGTCCAAGCTTATTGAAGCTAACTACACATAGCAATTCTAACTGACTTCTGTTTTATTTGTTTCCAAGGTCAAAGAATGTAACAGAATATGCAACCAACTTGGGCATGAGAAAGTTTCTTAGTAACAGGAGTAACCGATGAGAACATTTCCTTATGACATTAGTAACAGTTCAAAATGGCAAGCCAGCTAGGTGACAGTTACCTAGGCCTTAACATTTACCTAACCCCTAAGAGAAGCCAGCCAGAGTTCATAAAGAACTGCATAGGGTGATCTTATTCAGAAGTAAGTCTCAAAGATGCAGGTATATCGGATGAATTTACATAGTTCTTCCTGAAGTAAAGCTGGCTGATTCAATTCAGCCGTTTAACTCAAACTTTCTTCTAAACTGATTGATTCAAACTGGCTTCTTTTGGCTTCTGACTGAATTGTCTGTCTGGTTTCATACTAACTTTGTTGATATGTTCTAATCATTTGGCTCTTTCTTATTCTCTAGCCTATTGGGCTTTCATAGCTTTCTAGCTTCTTCTATCGCTCTATCCACTTAAGTAACCTCTGTTCCCTGTGGTATTCTCTTGTAAGTTGGGAAGATCCCAGTGTTGACATCTACTCTACCCCCTCCAGCATAGCTGTAGCTATTTTGTTCCATGCTTGCCAGCTATTTCATACTGTTGCTGTAACATGCCTGTCAGTCATTGACACAGAAAAATTGCTTGACTCACAGAAAGGTCATGCTGTTCACATATCCTGTCATGTTTTATATGTTCTGAGGTTTGTTAATTTTAAGAATTTTTACAAAGTCTTATGTAGGACCCATCAAATTCTAGGCCAATATGAACTGTTATGTCCTAAAATGGTTTGAGTCCGAGTTGACCACTAGTCAACCCTTTCTGCACCTTCATATGAGCTCACTATGATTTTGTGGTTTTATCTTTATAATCTAACAGAAAGATGTCCATTGCTATGACTCAGCCCCCAAATTCTGAGCTATTGTTTCATCAATCAGGATTAGGATATACATTCAATAAACTCTCCCTGTCTGACAGAGATCAGTGTTGATGTGATTTGTGGGTGATTTGTTGACCTGCCAAACTACCCTCTTACACATTTTCTCAAATCTTTCTTTGATTTGTTACTTCCTCTGCCCCTCAATTAGACATCATGTATAAACGTGGCTGCTCTATAATACACACTAACTGCACCCTCATTTTATGGATTAAAGATAAGTACTAAGTGTGTGGCTGCAGTACAGCCAGATCATATTGTAATCCATGGCATGCCTGGGTTGTAGCTGGGCCTACCATTGGGTGTGATTTCTTGACAGAGTAGCCATGTTGTTGGGTTAAAATTTTATATGTGCATCTGTTTCCACATCTTGCCTTACAGTTTGGTGCAGGGGCCAGCATGGGCCTAGGAGTAGTTGGCAAATACAGAAGGGTCTCTAAAAGGTGGGGGTTGATTTTGTTTTCTTGTTTCGGAATAGTTTATCTTATTTTTGTTTTGTATTAATTTGTCTTGTTTGAAAGAAAGAGAAGGAATATGAAGTGTTGTATGTAGGACATTATGAACTATCTGTGAAGAATTGGGAGAAAAGAAAAATAAGATAAAGTATATTTTATGGAAGAAATTTACATGAAACAATACTTTTTACCATAAAATTAAAGAATCAATTATGAAGTCATTTGAAATTTCAAAAATTAATATACCTTCAGAATCTTCAGAATATAGAATATGTTGAGTCATGTAGCAAGTAAAAGTATTAAAACTATATCATATATATGATCTGTTTTATTCCATAATAAAAGATCACATAAAAATATTATTGATATCTTATGATAAATGTGAGCACTAATTCTCAATATAGCAATTATTTTGGAAGCCAGTATTGAAATTAACAACTTACAATTATGTGTCACATGTGATAAACAATTGTAACACTTGCTCTCTGAGATATCATATACGCAATCTCTTACTGAATCTACATCACATGAGTATTAATCCATAAAGAAAACAACATGAAAACAGTAAACTCCAGTAGTAAATCCAGAGTTTAAGGTTTTAAATTTTTATAATATTTGAAAAGAAAATAGAATAATATCATAAAATCTTTAGGATATTTTTGAAGAATAGTAAAGCAGAGAAAAATTCATTACCCCCAAACCATGCTCTTATTTGAGAAATGGTTCCAAGTAGAATAAATAACTAAAGTAATGTTTATAATTAAAGAGTTATGATTAATTTTATACCAATATATAAATTTTTCTAGTTCTTCAAGTTGGGAATATGCACAGCATTAATTTAATTAATGGCATTTATGTCAACAGCAAGTATTTTATTTAATTTTATCTTATGTGTTACTAGGAATTCACATAAATTTTAAATGAAATGCATTTTTGTTGATTAAACAACTAAGTAATGCACAAAAATCTGAACAGTGATAAATCCGTGTTCTATATTATAGTATAGAAGTAAATATACTTTTATGGAGAATAAACTAGTTGACATATATAGAAAAATCCAAACACATTTGCCATAAACAGATATATTAATTATATAAGATTTCTTGGTAAACAGTGTAGATATATGAAGCTATGCTGTAGTATTTTGAAATATTTATAATTATAGCGTCAAGATTAATGTAAGAATGTAGCTCTGAGAAACCATAATTTATTTTTATATTCTTCACCTGAAATAAAATGACTCATACTCTTGTATAAATTAATAAATGTGCCACACAGATAAATTATATGTGTTATTTATTTCAATCATTAGGAGAATAACAAAAATATATAATGTTCTTCTCTTTTATTCTCTTGCCTGAAACTGCATGGCATCTGTTGTCTCAAATGATATTATGAAGCATTTGCAATGACTAGCATTGTCTATAAAGCTTGCTATAGAGTTAACATGCATTATGAATGATTATGGAGTGGGAAACAGAAATACAAAAAAGGAAATCTTTATGAGTGTTTAAGTGAACTGAAGGAGCAATTCATAAATACAAAAAGACATGCAAATGCCATGAATCTTTGGTTATAGTATAGCACTAAGTATAATAAATATTTTTTTCAACCTAAAAATGATTGAGAAAGGAAAGCCTCATTCATCACATATAATTCATTGTTTATAGAAAATATACCTCCAAATATTAGGTAAACTGATTTAATCTGATGTATGAATAAAACCTAAGTTACATATTATTTTATAACTGAATTTATAAGCTAAGTATATACTATTTTCAACTTTCTCTACATATCCTATAAAAGCAAGTTTTTCAACATATATTATATAGTTGATGGTGGTCATTAGCCCTCTTGTAACTTAGGATAATTTATCCAATGAAGAAAAATTCTACTTTCAAATTATGATGAAAATAGAATCACATAATTTATCTGAAATCACATGGTTATAACATACAATTTTTAGTGTTATGATGATGTAATTATGAACAAATTAGTATTGAAAATTATTTTTTCTCATAAGCAAAGTAGTATTTTGCAAACTTAAGTACAGAAAATAAGAGCCGGGCAGTGGTGCTTCATGCTTTTAATCCCAACACTTGGGAGGCAAAGGCAGGCAGATTTCTGACTTTGAGAATAGCCTGGTCTACAGAGTGAGTTCCAGGACAGCCAGGGCAACACAGAGAAATCCTGTCTTGAAAAACCAAATAAATAAATAGAATAGAATAGAATAGAATAGAATAGAATAGAATAGAATAGAATAGAATACAAAATAAGTTTTGCTAAATATACACATTATACAAAAAATTATAGTTATGTTTACACATAAATAGACACATGGTAGGTAGCAAATGAAAATGTTGTAGATTTCTGACAATATGAGAACATTTATTATATTTTAACAGTTAATAAAGTATACATTTAATTAAACTGGATTATGATACTTACAATATATGAATTTATTTAAAGCTTGTTATTATATATAATCATATGAGATATGCAGTTTAATATTTAAAATTAATGACTGAAGAACATTGTTACATGAATATAGTTACCACACTCAGAAGACAAAGAAATAATAATTGTAAGTTTGAGGCCACCTCAGCTACACAGTAAGACCCTGTCTAAAACCACCAAGAGAAGAAAGAAAGAAAGAAAGAAAAATTAAAAAAGAATGACATCATGTGATGAGATTCGCTTATTATGTAAGCAGACAGGAAAATGAATAAGGAGAATATCAAGTTAGGGATCTTGAGATATGATAAATTATTTATTTTATAGCCTATAATAGTGTACTTAATGTAAGAGTTTTGTTGATTTTTAATTAAAGGTTCTTTTTGTCTGTTAATAAGCATGTCATAAGGAGAGCAGGGTGGCACACACCTTTAATCGCAGCACTGGGGAGGCATAGGTAGGTGGATTTCTGAGTTTGAGGCCAGCCTGGTCTACAAAGTGTGTTCCAGGACAGCCAGGGCTATACAGAGAAACCCTGTCAAAAAAAACAAAACAAAACAAAACAAAACAAAACAAAACAAACAAACAAAAACACAAAAACACAAAAACACAAAACACAAAAAGAATGTCATAGGACTTCTATGTAAGACAACATCAATATAAACTTTAAGTACCTACCAAAATTTAATATCAATACATAAAACCTGGCAAATTTTTGCATACTAATAACCAATTCCCTCAGTAAATAAAATGGGGAAAATTCCACTCATGGTAGATTCAAAAAAGAATATCCTAAAAGATTCTAAAGTCTACAATGAAAAATTTAAGACACTAAGGAAATTTAATATAATACTAGATTGCAGGGAGATTCCCACCTTCATGGCTAGGCAAAACTTATATTGTGAAAATGATATTCCTGAATTCAATCTATGGGGTCACTGTAATCTTTCAAACATCCCACTACTGTGCTCAGAAAGACCAAATCAGGAACTTAGCAAAGGCACCCAGAGAGGATGGACAATGTTCCCAATGAACGTGAATTTTTTAAACATACATTTCTGTGAGATGTATGAGAAGGTGCTGTGTTAGGAAGGTTCAGAGGTAATGAAACAAGACTATTTACATTGCTATTGGTCAACCATGACAACTGGATTTTGTCACCAGATTTCTGCATGAATTGCTTAAAAAGGATATAGAAAAAAAGTCAAACTAAAACTGCATAAAAACACCTCATGACTTGTATTCAAATATACTTACATTGGCTTCTGGAAGAAATACATCAGTGTTCTTATCTAATAGCTACCCCTTCCCTGAGTGCTAACCCACTGACAAAATAGAGCCAATAGTGCAAAAGAGACATAATTGTAGGAATAATCAATGAATTTTGTATTGCATATGAGGTCTGCTCTATTGAAAGAATTTCAGGCTTGGTATGATAATCTGATCAAAAACAATGATTGGTTAGATAATATGTCCTAGCAGTGAAACATATTTCTGTGAATTTGCTAAATGATGTACTGTCAAGCTCTAACTGAATATTTGTTGTTTTATTTTGTATAGGATAATTTATCTTTTTATTGGATATTTTCTTTATTTACATTTCAATTGTTATCCGAATTCCCAGTCCTCCCCAGAAACCTCCTTCTGCATACCCCTCCCCCCTGCATCATGAGGGTGCTCCCCCACCCACCCATCCACTCTTGCCTCCCTGCTCTGGCATTCCACTACACTGTGATATCAAGTCTTCGCAGGACCTAGGTCCTCTCCTCCCATTAATGCCTGAGAAGGCCATCCTCTGCTACATATGTGGCTGGTGCCATGAGTACTCTTAGTCCCTGGAAGGTCTGAGTAGAGAGCAGTTGGTTGGTTGATATTGTTGTTTTTCCTATGGGATTGCAAACCCCTTCAGCTTCTTCAGTCTTTTCTCTAACTCCTCCACTGGGGACCCCTTGCTCAGTCTAACGGTTGGCTGTGAGCATCTGCTTCTGTATTTGTCAGGCTCTGGCAAAGCCTCTACAGAGACAACCATATTAGGATCTTGTCAACAAGCACTTCTTGGCATCCACAATAGTGTCTGGGTTTGGTGTCTGTATATGGGATTGGATCCCCAGGTGAGGTGGTCTCTGGATGGGCTTTCCTTCACTCTCTGTTCCACCTTTTGTCTCCATATTTCCCCTCATGAGTATTGTGTTCCCCTTCTAAGGAAGTCTTAAGCATCCATACTTTGGTCTTTCTTTTACCAAATCTGTGTGACAACAGTGTATGGTAAGTTTGATTAAATACCATTGAGACTAAGTGAACTGCCATAATCATTGGGATAATAAGTCACAAGTTAAATTATAGCCCATTTTTTCATGTTCCTGTCTGATGTAGTTCCAAATCACTAGACAACATAAACAATTATTTAAAAGATTTTTTTTTATCAAAATGTCATCCCAATAGCAAACTTTCCATAAACAAACAAATACTTTTAAAAGTACCGAGGAAATAACATGCCAAGTCATACATGTATCTTCAACTTGAGGTTCATTAGTGAGACATTTACTATGTAAAACCAGAGAAATGAAGCCTTTGGTAATGATTTGCAGAAACACCTTTCAAGAAGCAATAAAGATTCTCTGCAGGTAAATCACTTCCAAAATTAAAAGCCAACTTACAATGAATTAGAAAAAAACTAGACAGATATTTCTAGTCTTTTTAACACTACAGTCAATATAGTCTATTTTTGGGAGCAGTGCAAGAGGAACAGCCAAATGGGTTTAGAATTCATGAATGCAGTCCACCCACCAGTGAGCACAATCTTGAGTGTGACCAGGACTATACGTGTCCTGAGGACTTTCTGTTGTGTGGAGTTTTGTTCTGCAGCAGTCATCACATCTGTCACGACCTATGCATTTTATGAAAACTAACTCTAAGGGGTTTTCCAGTCCCTCACTGTGCAGTATCATTCACACTTACAATAATAATGATTGATGTTTCCCAAGCATTGCTCCTGGAGCATATTAACGATTTGTCAACCATTCTCAGAAAGGACTTAGAGATGTAGACTTGAAAGGACAACATGAACCTCATTTGTCTCCATTTAAAGACCCCATTTGTCTCCATTTATGGACCAGGCCTGATTTTGGGAAAAAAAAAAAGCCTTAAAGCACCAGCTTTAGGTACAGAACATTGGTCACAAAAACTAAGCCATAGGCACCATTTCCAGCGAAAGACCATAAAATCCAGAACAAGATCATAAAACCACCTCCCAAAGAACAGTGTCGGGATAATCACAAAGATGGGGAAATAGCTTACCTCAGAATGGGCCATCAATGGTGAGTAGCCCTATTTCATCCTATGTTTAAACATTCAGGACATAGGAATACAGACCAATGACCACCTGTGACCCTCTAGCACCCACCAATGACATTTTAGATTACCAAATCTTTCTAGAGAGCTCCCCTGGCTCCCTATAAGAAGGCCTGCACACCTTTGTCTGGGGTTGCCACTTCAAAAAATGGTTGACCAGCCCATGCTGATCGTTTCTGCAGAATAAATGCTCTTTGATCTTGCATACTACCTGAGTCTCTGGTCTTCCTCCAGCAATTTTCAGACCCTTCCTGGTTGTTAGTAATATCTACAACCCTTAGAAATAATTGGAAATATATATTGTTATTAAAATGGTTTTACCAGTAACACTGATATAGACAATTTTAGGGATCAATTACAAGTTTAGAAAGACATACCCACAATAGTTGAGTGAGGGATTATCTTGAGGTCAGAGAAGGAGAACAGTAGCAGGCTGACTGTTGATAGCTGATATGCCTCCTTTGCGAAAGCCAAGCTGCTGATCCAGGTGATGGGTAAAGTCTTGTGCCCATTTCTACCCTCAGCCTTTTGATATTTTAATTAATGAGTTAGTGATTCTTGTTAATAATTAGTGTGAGGAGGGGGTGCAGCCAACACCCCAAGATGGAGCCCAGGACCACTGCAAGGTCTTATGACCTGCGCCTGACTTCCTCATTACCTCTGACTTAGCCACATCCCAGCCACCTGCACTGCGCAGATGCCATGCCTCATCAGCTCACCTGAGGTGTTGTCATTTGCTGTGAATGAATGTGACTGGGGTGATTGGGAGGAGTCAGTAGGGTATTTAAGGTGCGCTCTGGGGTTGTTCAGGGGATTCCCTTTCCTGCATTGCAATGCAAAGTGTTCCTAAATAAACCTGCTTGAAGAAGGACAGCATGGCATTGCCTCTTTCCTGCTGGTGTGGATGGATGCAACAAATTAGATGTGCTCCCTTAGGGTTTAAAGTAAAAAGGATTGATGTTTTTCATATAAATTTTAAAAAATTTGGATTTGTGATTGTTTTGAGATTTTTATAAGATTACTTGTTAAGATAAATAATAACATAATTCACCCTTTCTTTGTAGCTGCAAATTGCATCCTGACAGTAAGAGAAACTGGCTGAGAAAATTGCCTTTAATGCTTATACTTCAGTCTATAACAAGTTGCTTAGTTACAAACATATGTGAGTTCTTGAGAATAATATGTTTTTTATCCACAATGCCTAAATCATTCTGTGGAACCTGGCATGGCCAGGGCAGGGACACAATGGCATGGTTCCTGCTCCTGGGACTGGGCCCCCCGCTGTGAGCCTCCAAGAGGGTCCTTGGCTGTTGTGGGCTTCAGGCTTGTTTGTGTAGCAATGTACATATTTCCACATTCCACTGTGGAATGTTCTCTCTGTTAATGTTAATGACTCCATGATAATCTCAGACAGCAGGAGTTCAGGAGAAAAGCTGTGGCTAATGACTCAGCAAAATGATAAATACTGGGACCTTCAGGACAGCTCTTAAGGCTATGGGAAAGAGCTCTAAATATATGAGTTCAACCATATATAATTTCTCAACTATGCAAAAATATAGGAAATGCAATATGAACTAGGAGTGGCTTCACAAATCTAAAGAAACAAAAGCAGCTGCATTAATAAGCCAGCTTGTCAGAAAGACACAAAGGCAGGCAGATACAAAGACAGGCAGATTCCTGAGTTCAAGATCAGCCTGAGTCTCAGCAAGGCTAGGCCCAGGTGTGGTAGAAATGGTATTCTCAGGATTGGGTCTCACTCTGGCTTAGCATCTGTGTGTATCTCATATCTCTGAATTTTTTTGCAATGTTAAAAGAAAATGTGTACTTGCTTTCTCCTAATTATCAAAGTGCTGGGTCACAGGATGCAGATTCAGAGGATAATTAAAAGGGTACCTGGGATAAATAACTGAATGGATATGTAAATAAAAAACAGGATCCCAATTTGAGCTGGTCACTGGACCTCCTTTCTCTCAGTCTCTTCTCCATTTTTATCTCTGCAGTTCTTTTAGATAGGGACAATTCTGGATCGGAGTCTTTGATTGTCGGATGGCAACCCCATCCCTCTACTTGATGGCCCTGTCTTTTTACTGGAGGTGAACTTCACAAGTTCACTCTTCCCACTGTTGGGCATTTCATCTAAGATGACCCAACTCTCTGAGTCCTGAGCATCTCTCACTTCCCAGATCTCTGGTACATTCTAGGGGGTCTCCCATCCAGCTCAAAAGGAGGGCCCAAAGCCTGATACTGTTGCCAATGCTCCTGTGCTTTCAGACAGGAGCCTAGCATGGTGGCCCTCTCTGAGGCCCAATAAGTAGCTGAAAGAGCCAGATGCAGATACTTACATTCAACCAATGAACAGAAGCCAGGCCTGCCTGTAGTTGAATTAGGGAAAGGCTGGAAGAGGTTGAGGAGGAGGGCCCAATAGGAATATCAGCAGTCTCAACTAACCTGGACCCCCAAGATCTCTCAGACATTGAACCACCAACCTGCAAGCATGCATGAGCTGGTCCAGGGCATCTGACACATGAACAGTGGAGGACTGCCTGGTCTGCCCTCAGTGGGAGATGATGCACCTAACCCTCAAGAGAATTGAGGTCCTGCAGTGGTAGGGCATCCTCTTGAAGACAGCAGGGATGAGGAATGGGATGAGGTACTGAGAGAGGGCAGACTGGGAGGGTGGCAATGGCTGGACTGTAAAAAAAAATAAATGTAACAAAAAATAGTCTACCTCTTTCAGTCCCTAACTCATAAAAAATATTCTATCCAAGATGACTAGATTTTTAAATCTCATATTTTCATTTTGTTTATAAAAAGCTTCTTATGTAGTATCCATTAAGCATACTGTATATCCCCACATAAACTGTCCTTCTATCTGTGTTATTTCCTCCTCTATAATATATACACAATACAAGTACAATTGTGAAACCTACCCATAATTGTTCCAGACTCCCTGTTACTTACATTTCCCCACAGCTCTCTCTGGGATGGTAACCCCTCCTTGCCTGTGCAGTTGCATGGTAAGCTCATACCCTGTGCCTGCTGGCATATAGAAAAAGCTACCCACTGGAAACATAAAAAGAAGGAATTCCCTTTATTTCTTTGCAAACCTAAAGGTCTGTCCCACTCTTCAGGTCCCTGTCATGCTATACATGACAACTTTCTCTGTTTCTTTCCACTTTAAGCCATCTCTTCAAAGAAATAGCCTCTGAAGCCGAAGAAGGAAGGTAGATCAATTGCATTTCTCTGCTACCAACTTGGAAAAAATTTCTCTTTAGGGCCATCATCCTCTCTTTTTTTTTTTTTCTTTTTCAACAATTTGATTTAACAATCCCTTATAAAAATGAAATTAACTGATTTGCATGTCTTATCCAGTCCATAACAAAGACTAAAAAGATCTGCACTCCAGTATCTGACACAGTGACTATTCTAACCACATTTAAAAGTTAGGTCTCCTGAAGCTTTGTTTTGCTAACTTCTTTTGGTGCTAGACAAAAAGAAACCTACCAGACTTTCAAATTTTGCTCTGCCAACTTTTTAAAATCAGTATGTTGAAGACCTTGTTTATGGAGTTATATATACTTCAGTGCTATCTTACTGAAGTTAACTATGCAGTAAATTTTTGTAGAGGATATACAATAAGAGGTATACAATAAGGTCTCCATTAGAAAAAAGTTATTGTATTCCCATATATATAATTAAATTTAATATTTCTACTTACTTATTATTTAGTAGCACCTGCAGAAAATGTTAAATTGAGGAAAGAAATCTTTATAAAGTAAAGCATTTCAGTTGCTTATAAAATTAAGGCATGCATTAATAAATATTTTACTACATAAACACATGACAGTTCTAATTCTATAGTAATGGTAAAACAGTTTGCTGCACTTAAAATATTTTATAAATTAGTCTGTAATAAGCTTTCACCTCTATTGAAACTATTTTATTGCTCCTTTTTTCTTTTTGGATAGAGTTTCAAGGTGCAGCTCAGGCTATCCTGAAATATACTACATGTTCATGTTGCAAAGCCCCATGAGAACTAATGGAAATCCTGCTGCCTTGACCTAACAAGTTATTGTATCATACATATAAGCCAGCTCATCATGTTTAAAACAATTACATTTAAAGACAGAACCCAGATCATCTTCCAAGATAGGAAGGTAAAATATACTCAATATTTTTGTAAAACCACCTTTATTTACAGATACTTTGGATTCTGCATTTGTTTATCTAAATAAGTTCTCAAAATGATTTAAATCTATAAATCTTTCTCAAATGATATCGAAGTGAGAAAAATGTCCAAATATTTATAGTTACCCAAAATTTTCTATTGTAATTTTCATTAATAATAATAGATTTTTAAAAGTAAATTAAAATTTAATAATGAATTTATGCATAACAAACATAAAACAATCCAATATCTCTATGTATACATATAATATGCATACATACATATGCATACATTATACATTTATAGGCTGTACTGGTTTTTTACATTATTAATAATGAAGTAAATGTATTAGCAATATGGAAACGACTTAGGAACTGTGTAATAGACAATTTTTTTATAATTTAATTAATCAACATGGAAGCATTCTATTCCTGTATTATTGTATCTTTGTATTGAAAATAAAAATACACCATTTTGTTGTTCTCTATAGGGGCTAAAGAATGAGAAAATTATTTCTTAAAATGAGTTGGAGACAACTGAGATGACGCTAATTATATTTTATTTTAATTGCTACTAATCAGGGACTGACTAAAGCTCAGTACATTCATTTGGAAGGTTAATGGCAGGAGAAAATGAATCGATTTACTTTCTAATTCAAACTCAGAAGGCATAGGAACCTTTCTTGTCTTCCACTGATTGATGGTACAAATGCTTCAGTGACAATTCTTTCAGCCCATTAATAAAAAAAATGAGTTGAGGGTATTTTATGTTATCTCAAAATTGCATCTATAATGTCATTTTTAGCAATCATTAATGTTTCAAAATGAAAACATTTACATTCATTTCACAGTCATACGGCATATTTTATCAGAGCGGAGCTCTTCAAGTTGCCTTAAAAAAAATGACTGTAAGGTTCCTATTTCTCTAACATGAGTTCTTCTTTCTTCCCTAATAAGCAAAGAACAACACCACTCTCAACTAAGAATCTATTAGCAAGGACATCTCTTAAATGTTGTCTTCTCAGACATATTTGTATTGTATCATAGATCAGACTTTTTCTTTCTTATTTAATACTCTGGACAGAGAGATACTACTGAGATCATGTAGGTTTGGTAAATTCAGATAGGTAATTGCTATTCAAAGCTTGTTTTTAGGAGACTGCTTGCAATAGACTCCCGTTCTACAATCAACTAACGGTATCATAGTTCTTGATGCTTCAACAACACAAACTTCTGCCTACAGACATTTGTAAAGAGTTTTTTTCTTTCTTTTGAAGAAATCACAAACTCTGACTATCATTGTGAGTTTCTAAAAGATTCTTCCTGCAGGGCTTTTAGAATCATGTAAACATCTTATGTGCTATATCTTTTCTTTTCATTTTTTTTTGTTCTAGTAATTATTTTTCCTTTTTTATTGGATATTTTCTTTATTTACATTTCAAATGTTACCCCCTTTCCCTGTTTCCCCTCCATAAATACACATCACAAAAGTGTGGGCATGTAATTAGTGATCTAAGAAATCAAGAGGATGATAATTTTACTTCAACCTTTTTGCCTGCGAAACTCAGGATGTCCTCATTCTTAGTAGCTGAGTAGAATTCCATTGTGTAAATGATCCAAATTTTCTGTATCCATTCTTCTGTCATGTGACATCTGGGTTGTTTCCAGCTTCTATCACACACATGCACACACACACGCACACACACACACACACAAGGGCACTATGAACATAGTGGAACATGTGCCCCTGTGGCATGGTGGGCATCTTTTGGGTAGTATTTCTGGATCTTCAGGTACATCTATTTCTCATCCTGAGTGAGGAAACTTAAGCCCAAAGGGACATGCATGATATGTACTCGCCAATTAGTGGAATTAGCAAAATATTAATTAATTAATTAATTAATTAATTAATTAATAAAAGTACAGAATACCCAAGATATAGTCCACAAATCTCAAAAAGTTCAACAAGCTGAAGGGCCCAAGTGAGGATGCAACAGTCCCACTTGGGAGGGAAAAGAAAGCAGTCACAAGTGGAGAGGGAGGGAGGGACCTGGGAGGGAAAGTAGACAGAGCTGTGGAAAAGGGAACCAGATCTGGTATTGGGTGAAAGAAAAGGACTGAAGTCCTGAGGGCCAGCGGAAAGAATGAAGACAACAACTTTGGGAGGTAGGAGATTGGGGGGCAGGGGGCGGTCCAGAATGAACCAGAGACCTGGGAGGTAAGAGACTCTCGGGACTCAAAGGACCTTAGATGAAATGTCCGACAGTAGGGAGAGGGAACTTGTAGACTCCACCTCCAGGAGAAGGAGTGAGGGATAGGGGTTGCCACCCTATAGGCAAAACTCTGACTCATAATCGTTCCTGTCCGAAAGAACTGCAGGGATGGAAATGGAGAGGAGCCTGAGGAAAAGAAGTTCCAGCAACAGGCACAAAGTGAGATCCAGCTCAAAGGAAGGTCCCAAGACTTGACACTATTACTGAGGCTATGGAGAGCTCACAAAAAGGGACCTATCAACACTGCCCTCAGAAAGACCCAACAAGAAGCTGAAAGAGTCAGATACAGATATTCGCACCCAACCAATGGACAAAGGATGCTGAACCCTGTGGTTGAATTAGAGAAAAACTGGGAGAAGCTGAGGAGGGCGACCCTGTAGGAAGACCAGCAGTCTCAATTAACCTGGACCCCTGAGATCTCTCACACACTGGACTACCAACCAGGCAGCATACACCAGTTGATATGATGCCTCAAACACATATAAGGAAGAGGTTTGCCTGGTCTAGGTTCAGAGAAGATGCACCTAACCCTCAAGAGACTGGAAGCTACAAGGAGATTAGAGGTCTGGTAGGGTGAGGTATTAGGGCATCGAGACATCCTTATAATGTCAGGGTTAGGGGGGACATATGGAATGTTGAACATTCGAAGGGTGGCTGGGGAGGTGAATAAAATATGTAGTGTAAATTAATTAATTAATTAATTAAAAGATTAAATTAAAAAGAAATGACTTCTATATAAATGTTTCTCTCTCATAAGAGTCAGATTTATAGAATTAAAAAGTTGAAGTGGTTAAAAAAAGAAAAAAGAAAAAAAGAAAGAAAAGAAATCAAGAGAAAACTGTGGGAGCAAAGGAGGCCAGAAAGAAAGGAAATGTGTATTCTAGTTCTTATTGCTATGTAGCAAAGCCTCACAAACACACACTCTTAAAAATATGAACACATATTCCTAGGTCAAAATTATAGATATAACTTTGCTGAATTCTCAATTTGGTCCATTAGCCACAGAATTGTAATTAGAATGCCAAGAATTTTTGATTCCATGTAAGGAAGCTATAATAAAAATTCTCTTTTCGCGTTCTTCATGATGTTGTCCTAATTTGATTATTGGTGTGATGCATAGTGGTGGTCCATATTTCCTTATGGCCTGTGAACTGGGGACTTCCTTTTGCTTTTAAGAGTTCTGGGAATTTTCTATTATTATCCTTTGAAGGGCTGGATTCGTGGAAAGATAATGTGTGAATTTGGTTTTGTCGTGGAATACTTTGGTTTCTCCATCTATGGTAATTGAGAGTTTGGCTGAGTATAGTAGCCTGGGCTGGCATTTATGTTCTCTTAGTGTCTGTATAACATCTGTCCAGGATCTTCTGGCTTTCATAGTCTCTGGTGAAAAGTCTGGTGTAATTCTGATAGGCCTGCCTTTATATGTATACCTTTTTCCCTTACTGCTTTTAATATTCTATCTTTATTTAGTGCATATGCCCCAAAACAGGGGAATGCCAGGGCCAAAAAGTGGGAGTGGGTGGGTAGGGGAGTGGGGGGAGGGTATGGAGGACTTTAAGGATAGCATTGGAAATGTAAATGAGGAAAATACCTAATTAAAAAATAAAAAGTAAAAAAAAATAGTTCTGGGAATTATATATTATATAATACCTTCAGTTTTAAAGCCAACAAAATACTTTTCATTCTGTGTAAAATCTCTTTCATGCTTTTTATCTTTAAGGTTAAGATTACATATATTGTGAAGTTCACAGCACTGTTGAAGTATATATTGTATGGACAGGGGTCTTTGGTGTTACTGCAGAATTCTACCTGCTTACAGCCTAAAACAGAAGAATGTGACATACAGACAGCATCACCTTCTGATGCTGAGCTTAGGTAATAATTTTCATTGTTGTACCAAGTCAAACAACTGTAGTGATTCCAAGTGCTGTTTTTTTAGAATATCAAGTATTTTAAATAACATATTTTTATTGAAATTAATTTGGAAAAGTTCACAGAGCACATTGTATCAAGGTTAATAGGTGAATAATTCAGTCCATGTGTATCATTTTAATCATAAGAGGTGATCATACTACAGCTAATTATGATGCAGAAGCTGTATTAATGAATAATTTTTATTCAAAGTTATAAATATTGTTTAGCAATGATGGGGTAAGATCATTTACTGTGAAAGAAATCACCAACAACTTTTAGGGAAGAAGTAGAGAAATTATGATATAGAATATATGTTATCTCAATTGGGTTGGAATGCTCCCTCTAAAATTAATAGACTAGCAAAAATATACTGCCAGCCAAGAGAAACCTCCCTTGAATTAGCTGGTCAGGGGATCCAACAGACTCCCAAAGCCATGCAGTATACTGCCATTGCCCTGGGTTGTCTTTTGAAGCTGAAGTTAAGATTATACTGGGGAACACAATGTACACATTGAACACATACAAACGGAATCTAACATTGAAGTTTCCACCCTGAGGGCTCGCTTTCATTGTACCGTCAGGAGATATGCAAAATGCCAGGGGAATAATGTAATCAACATTCCTACCAAGATGTATTCCTGCAAACTGAAAAGAACAGCAATATCTTCGGTGGGCAGCCAACAGCTGTTCAACTGGACTCAAGACCAGCTTGATTGAAGAAAATTTCTGCCCAATAATATAAGCTAGCTCACTACTTGTGTATTATAAGGCCATATAATAACCCTTATGAAAATCTACTAGAGCCACTTTCCCTAAACTACTATAATTTTTAATGGCATTCTATATATTACCCTCAGATAAGTATGGCTCTCATTCTTCATCAAAGAAGCTTATTCTTATTGAAAAATATGATTTTGTGCAATATATATCATATAGTACCTTCAGTTTTAAAGCCAACAAAGTATTTTTTCTTCTGTATAAAGTATATATACACAAAACTTGACACAAATGTTTGTAGATTTCAGGCTTAAAAGCTCTGTACCATTTTGGCTTGATGTCAGACACTCAGCTCCTGAGTATGACCTGTATCTCTAACTGATCAGTACCGAGGTTCAATAAACTATCCTTCCTTGGTTGAGATTAGTGTCTGTGTGGTTTGTGGGGAGATTCTTGGATCCCAACAGTTGCAATTTCAAAAATTAATAAAAAATGTTTAAAATCACACAAAAATTGTTTTCTGAGAAAAGCTGCTTATTCATGTGACTCTGTTATTCTCCATGGTCCCCCTTCTATGAGAGAAGGTCCTCAGACAAGAATATCAGTGATGGTATTTTGTAAGAAAGTACAGCTGAAATTCTGAAGATGATTGTAATTCTGCTGGGGGGGCGGGGATTGTCCTGTACAATAGGTGGAAACCCACTTCTTTTAATTCTTTGTTTCTTGTAATCTTTCTTTGTAAAAAATACTGCAATATCTATTTATTAGAAAATTAGAGAAAACCACATGAACATGTTTAATGAAAATCTGACTGCTCCAATAGTATTTTTTACTTCCTTGGATGATGATTTTAGTTTTAACAATTTGTTTTACTGATTTTATAAATAAGTTCATTAAATCTCCTTCATTGTGTGATTATAGAAATAATAATTATAAACATATATTAAAACAGTGATAATTCCCCTGGCCACAACTCTGGCTGCATCACTGGAGGCCTGCTTGGCCCCCACAACAACCAGTTGAGATCTGCCTCCCCCCTGCCCCAAATCTCCTGTCTGCTGGGTACTGCAGCTACTCCAACTTCTAGTCTACATATCTATTCTACCTCCAATACAGGAGGACTCCAACCATTAGGAATCACTAAGTAAGACTTTTATCTCAATTCCCTGCTTGCAGGTCCCTCCAGGCAAACATAGCAGCAGTAAGTTCCACCCTTTCCCTCTGCCCTCCATTTCCCAGCTCTGTCTGCATCCCTGGAGCCCCAGGACAAACAGGTGAGATCCCCATGCCTCAATCCTTGCCTGCTGATTCCATTGGCCATCACAATATCCATGGTGTCTACCCTAACCTGTCTATACTCCATCTTCCATTCCACACCTTCACCTGCAGTCCTGGAAGCCTGCACCTTTCAGGGACCACCATCTCTAAAGGCCTGCTGTCACTGAGAATGACCAGAAGTCTGAAGCCATCAGGGACTATCAGCTCTGCTTATATCCCTGGAATGATGCTGCCACTAAGGACAAACAAGTCTATCTGCAATTTAAGTGACCTTCTGTCATCAGTGACAACCAGTTCTATCTCTAATCCCAGAAGCCTGCTGCCATCAGGGACTACCAGCTCTATCTGCAGCCCCAGAGGGCTGCTGCCTAATGAATAAAGAAGCCAATTCTGGGGGAGTAGGTGGGACTTCTGGATTAGAAGGAGGAAGAGAGGAAGCAGGAGATAGTTAGGTCCTATTTTTGGAACAGGATAGCAAAAGGGTAAGATTTAGCTGCTAGAGGTTCCTGGTATCATAGCAGATCCAGAAGAATTCGCCACTAGGGGAATTCGATTTTAATAAGGTTTACAAGATTAGGTTTTAGTTGTGCCCAAAGGTTGAGTTACCATTGTTTCTGAACTAAGTTTGTGTTGTGTTTTCCTTCACGAGGTGGCTCTTATGTGTTCAAGAGAGCAAGGAATGACAGCCAAGCATAGGTTTTCCTGAGGTGCTCCACAAAGGTTGTGGGGGATTAGAAGCACTGGGTTGGCATGATTAATGACTAACCAGTGGAAACCAAGCGAGCTGGGTGGAGAGTTTGTGAAGTTCAGAGTCAGAATCTCCAGGAGATAAAAACAGGTTGGCCATTGCCTACTAGTGTACAGCTGGCCAGGTTGCTGGGACAGAGGCACAAGTGCAGGAATGTGCCGGTTCTTTTTTTTTTTTTTTTTTTTTAATTTCCTGCAAAAGCTGCCATCAGATATTACCAATCATGCCAACTCCAGGGACAATAAATTATTCAGGATTTGAACAGAGATGTGAAGCAATGGGAGATGGGGAACTGGGGGTACCCACCAATAAGTACCACATGCCAGGAAACCAAGAGGCTCCTAGAACCCAACATGGATGAGATTAGTTGAAATAACCAACAAAGGGGAGGGAGAACCTCTAGAGACCATATCCAGAAGTTAAGAAAGGCTCCTGGTTGGGGTATGGGGCCACCCACTCATCTCCAAATTTTTAACCCAGAATGGCTCCTGTCTAAAGGAAATATAGGGACAAAGTGTGGAGCAGAGACTGAAAAAAAGGTCATCCAGAGACTACCTCACCTGGGAATCCATCCCATATAGAGACACCAAATCCAGACACTGTTGGAGATGCCAAGAAGTACTTGCTGACATAGCCTGACACAGCTGTCTCCTGAGAGGTTCTGCCAGAGCCTGACAATTACAGAGGTAGATGCTCACAGCCAACCATTAGACTAAGCATGGGGACCCCAATGAAGAGAAATGACTGAAGGGGTTTGCAACCCCATAGGAAGAAAAACAATATCAACCAACCAGACCCCCCAGAGCTTCCAGGGACTAAAGCACCAACCAAAGAGTACACATGGAGGGACACAGATGCATATGTCTGGCATCAGTGGACCCAGAGGCTCTTGGTCCTGTTAAGGTTCCCTTCCCCAGTGTAGGGAAATGTGAGGGCAGTAAGGTGGGAGTGGGTGGGTAAGGGAGGACCTTCCTAGAGGCATGGGGAGGTTGGATGGGATAGTGGGGTTCTGGAGGGGAAACCAGGAAGTAGATAACATTTGAAATGTAAATACATAAAATATCCAATAAAACAAAGTAATAAGAACACAATCAGTAAAAGCCAGGGCAACATGGCATCACCAAAGCTATACTATGCTACTTCAGCAAGTCCAAGATATCCTATCACATCCTACGTGCAAGAAAATGATCTTAAATGTAATGTTTTGAAGACATTAGAGTCCTTTAAAGAGGAAATGAATGAAACCCTTAAAGAAATACAGGAACATACAACCAAAAAGGAAAAATAAGTGAATGAAACTGTTGAAGACTTGAAAATGGAAATAGAAGAAAAAAAATTACTGATACAATCCTGGAGAAGGTGAAAACCCTAAGAAAGAGAACAGGAACTACAGACTAAAGCATGACCAACACAATCCAAGAGATGGAAGAAAGAACCTCATGCACAGACAATATAATGATATGATAGAAGAAATTGAGAAATTAACACATAGGTAAAAGAAATATTCCTAACACAAAACATTCAGGGAAATTGGGACATTATGGAAAGATCAAATCTTAGAAACATAAGAATAGAAGGAGATTTCAAGCTCAAAGGACCTTAAAATATCTTTAACACAATCATAAAGGAAAATTAACATAACCTAAAGAAAAAGATGCCTATAAATATACAAGAAGCTTATAGAACACCAAATAGACTGAATCAGAAAAAAATCCTAAAATGCTAAGTGTAAAATCAAAAGAAAACAAAGAGAAACAACAACAACAACAAAAACATTAAAAGTTGCACGGGAAAAAGGCAAAGTAAGATTAAAAGACAAATTTATCTGAATTACACCTCATTTCTCAACAGAGAGTCTATAGACCAGAGAGGCCTCTGCAGATGTCTTTCAGACCCTAAAAGACCATATATGTCTGTCTACACTACTATACTAACAAAACTGTCAAAGGCCATAGGTGGAAAAACCAAAATATGGCAAAACCAAACTTAAATAATACTGTTCCATTAATTCTGCCCTACAGAGAATATTTGAAGAAAAACTCCAACATAAGGATGATAACTACATCAAAGAAAACACAATAAAAAATAAGTTCACACAAGTAAAACTAAACGAAGAGAAATACACACACATACACACACACACACACTACCACCAGTAACATCAAAGTAACAAGAATTAGTAATCATTTGTTATTAGTATCTCTCAACATCGATGGACTCAATTCCCTAATAAAAATGCATAAATTAAGAGAATGGATACTTTAACAGGATCTATCCTGCTGGATAGAAGAAAAATTCTTCAGCAACAATGATAGACATTACCTCAAAATAAAGGGCTGGGAAAAGGTTTTCCAAGCAAACAAACCCAAGAAACAAGCTGAGTAGCTATTTTAATATTTAAAAAATAGACTTTCAATTGAAAGTAATCAAAGAGATGTAAAGAACTCTTTATACTTATCAAACAAAAAACCCACCAAAATAATGTCTCAATTCTGAAGGCCCCAAATGTGAAGGTACTCACATTCATAAATGAAACATCATTAAAGCTAAAAGTCACACATCAAACCCCACACACTAATAGTATGAGACTTAAACTCCACTTTTACCAGTGGACAGATAATCAACAGAAACTAAGTATAGAAATAACAAAACTAAAATAAGTTATGAATCAAATGGACACAAAAAAAATCAATAAAACATTTCACTCAAGCACAAAAAGATATACTTTGTTTTCAGTTTCTTACAGAATCTTCTGCAATACTGGCCATAAAATATGTCATAAAGCAAACCTCCACAGATACAAGAAGATGGAAACACTTTGTATCTCATTAGATCACCATGGATTAAAGCAGGACTTCTACAACACCAGAAACAAAAGAAATCCTACAGACTCATTGAAACTGAACAATTCCCAACTCAACCATTACTGGGTCAGAGAAAAAAATAAAGAAAGAAGTTAAAGACTTCCTAGAATTCAATGACAATGAAGGCAAAACATCTCAAAAAATATAGGAAATGATGAAAGCAGGTCCATGACTCAAGTTCATAGAACTCAGTGCCTTAACAGAGAAATTGGAGTGATCTCTTCCTAGCAACTAAACAAAACACATCTAGGATGAAAAGAATCAATCACACCCAAGAGGAGTAGATAGCAGGAAATAAGCACACCCAGGGCTAAAATCAGTCAATGAGAACCATAGCAAAAAAAAAAAAAAAAAAAAAAAAAAAAAAAAAAGAATCAATGAAACCAAAAGCTGGTTCTTTGAAAAAAATCCAAAGAATAGACAAACCCTTAGCCAAACTAACTAAAAGTCATAGGGATAATATCAAAATTTACAAAGTGATAAATGGGAAAGGGCACATAATAATTGATACTGAGAAAATACAAAGAGTTATTAAGCTTTACTTCAATAATATGTCCTCTATAAAATTGGAAGACCTAAATGAAATGGGTGATTTTCTGTATAGATAACACTTACTAAAGTTAAATTATTATCAGGTAGACAATGAAATAGTCTTATATTCCCTAAGGAAGCAGAAACAATTGCTAAAATTCTCCTATTCACAGGTGATACATTAGTAAACATAAGTAACCTCTAAATTTCTACCAGAGAACTCCTACAGTTGATAAACACCTTAGCAAATGGCTGGATATAAAATCATCTGAAAAACATCAGTAGCTCTCCTTCATACAATTGGTAAATGGCTTGAGAACACAATGGATTACTACTCAGCTATTAAAAAGAATGAATTTATGAAATTCCTAGGCAAATGGATGAACCTGGAGGGTATCATCCTGAGTGAGGTAACCCAATCACAAAAGAATTCACATATGTACTCACTGATAAGTGGATATTAGCTCAGAAATTTAGGGTACCCAAGATATAAGATACAATGTGCAAAACACATGAAACTGATGAAGAACAAAGTGTGGGCACTTTGCCCCTTCTTAAAAGTTGGAACAAAACACCCATGGGAGGAGTTACAGAGACAAAGTTTGGAGCTGAGACGAAAGGATGGACCATCTAGAGATTGCCATACCTGGGGATCTATCCCATAATCAGCCTCCAAATGCTGACACCATTGCAAATATTAACAAGGTTTTGCTGAAGGGACTCAGATATAGCTGTCTCTTGTGAGGCTATGCCAGGACCTAGCAAACACAGAAATGGATGCTCACAGTCAGCTATTGGATGGATCTCAGGGCCCCCAGTGGAGGAGCTAGAGAAAGTACCCAAGGAGCTAAAGTGGTCTGCAAACCTATAGGTGGAACACAATATGAACTAACCAGTACCCCCCCCCCCCCCGGAGCTCCTGTCTCTAGTTGCATATGTATCAGAACAGGTCCTAGTCGGCCATCATTGGAAAGAGAGACCCATTGGTCTTGCAAACTTTATATGCCTCAGTACAGGGGAACGCCAGGTCTAAGAAGTGGGAGTGGGTGGGTAGGAGAGTGGGTGGGGGAGGGTATGGGGGATTTTGAGATAGCATTGGAAATGTAAATGAGGAAAATACCTAATAAAAATTTAAAAAGAAAAAAAAAGAAATCAGAGAAGTATCACCTTTTATAATATACACAGATCATATAAAATATCCTATGGAAACTCTAGTCAAACAAATGGAAGACCAGTATGGCAGGAACTTCAGGTTTCTGAATAAATAAATAAGATATCAGAAGATTTCCATCTCCCATGCTTAAGGATTGATAGGATTAAAATACTGAAAATGCCATTTTATCAAAAGCAATCTACAAATTCAATGCAATTCCTATCAAAGTTCAAAAACAATTCCTTATGCATCTCTAAAAAAACAATTCACAACTCCAGATTGAAAAAGAAAAAACTCAGGATAGATAGAATAGTCCTGTAAAATAAAGTAACTTCTGGAGGTATAACCATCCCTGATTTCAAGCTTTACTACAGAGCAATAGTAATAAAACTGTATGGTATTGGTATAAAAACAGACAGGATGACTTGTCTGGTGTTCAAAGACCAAGAAATAAACATACACATGTACAAAGAAACCAAAACCAGATAATGAAAAAAGAAAGCAACAAATGGTTCTGGTCTAACTTGATATCTGCATGTAGAAGAATGCAAATAAATCCATATTTACCACTCTGCACAAACTCATGTTGAAGTGGGTCAAAGGCATCAATATAAAACTTAATACATTAAATATAATAGAAGATTATTTTTGGGAATGACCTTGAATTTATTGGTACAGGACACAACTCCTGAAGATCAATAGCTCACACAAAAAGACAAACAACTATTAAATTGGACCTCATGAAGTTGAGTAGCTTCTATAAGGCAAAGGACACCATGAATATGACAAAAACAGCAGTCTAAAAAATGGGAAAAAGATTACAACCAACCCTACATCCAACAGAGGGCTAAGAAATAAAATATATCAAGAACTCAAGAAGTTAGATACCACCTAACCAAATAACCACATTAAAAAATGGGATAGAGAGCTAAACAGAATTCTCAAGAGAGAAATCTCTAATAGGTGAGAAACACTTAAAGAAATGTTCAAGTTCCTTAGTTATCAGAAAAAATGAACATCAAAATGACTCTGATATTCTACCCTAAACCCATCAGAATTGCTAAGATCAAAAATTCAAGGGCCAGCACATGCTGGAGAGGAGAAAGGGGAACACTCCTCCATTCCTGGAGAGAGTTCCAACTTCTACTAACGTTCTGGAAATCAATGTGGTGGTTTTGAGAAATTTGGGAATAGTTCTATCTTAACAACCTGCTATACTACTTTTCGGTATATAGCCAAAAGATGCTCCACCATACCACAAGGACAAGGTGTTCAAGCTTTATTTGGAAGGAATAACCAGAAACTGAAACCAACCCACATAACTCTCAAGGGAAAAATGAATAAAGAAAATTCACTTCATTTACATAATGGAATATTACTTGGCTATTAAAATCTAGGATATCATGAAATTTGCAGGAAATTGGGTGGAAGTAGAAAAAAAAATCATCCTGAGTTAGGTGACCTAGACCCAAAAGGACATGCATGGTATGTAATCATTCACAAATAGATATTAGCCATACAGTACATGATACCCATGCTACAATTCACTAACACAAGAAACTAATTAACAAGGAGGGTGTAAGGAAGGATGTTTGAATCTCACGCAGAAGAGGAAATAAACTATTCATTGGCGATGGATGGAGCGACCTGTACCTGCAAAAGGATACAGATGGGGAGAATAGAGGATGAGGTATAAGGAGAGCTAGCAGAGGAGAGAGGGCCAGCAAAGTGAACTGAAACCAGAGACAAGTGTTTGTGGGGAGGGGGTATGCATCTATAGGACATGTCACAGACCTGAGATGTGGGATGCTCCAGGGAATTTATGGGGGTGACACTAGCTGAGATTACCAGAAGTAAGGAATGTGAAGCTTGAAGTGGCCATGTCCTATAGCCAGGCAGGACTCCAAGTGGAGAACTAAGGTCACCATCTCACTCACAAAACCTTCAACCCAATATTTTTCCTGAATATGAGAAGTGCAGGAACAAGGATGAGCAGAGACTAGGGAAATGGCCAACTAATGACTGACCCATCTTGAGATCTATCCCATAGGAAAGAGGGAATCTCCAATACTATAAACAATACTCTGTTACTCTTGCAGACAGGATTCTAGTGTAACTGTCCTCTGAGAGGATCCACCCAGCAGCTGATTGAAACAGTCAATCATTAGACAAAGTTTAGGGGGTCTTATAAAAGAGTTGGGGGAAGGAGTGATAGACTTGCAGGAATAAGGATGCCACAAATAGACCAACAGACTTATGGCCTCACAGGGACTGAACCACCAACCAAAGAACATATATAGGCTGGACCAACCCCCTGTACATATTAGCAGTTACATAGCATGGTCTTCATATGGGTCCCCAACAGCAGGACTGGGGTTATTCCTGACTTTGTTGCCTGCCTGTGGATCCTGCTCCCCTAATTGGCTTGCCTTTACTAGAATCAGGGAGGGAGAAGCTGTCTATTCCTCTAGTGACTTGGTATGTAGGGATGGATGGGTAACCAGGCAGGGGGTGGAGTGTGTGGGGGGGGGAACTTCTCTTTAGAAGAGAAGGGGAAGGAGGATTAGAGGAGGTACTTTGGGGAGAGGGCTGGAAGGAGAGGGGAGAGCTGCACCAGGATGTAAAATGAATACATAAGTAAATTAATGAAAAAGTTGTTATAGAAATTGAAATCAGTTTCATATATTAATGGAATTAAAAATCGCTTAAAATAAGTAGATCTTTTGATTTTACTTCTTGAAAGTTTATACATTACTTTTTTGTATTGATAAATCAAATTGTAAGTTTTATCCTATCATTTAGCAATAGGGGCAACAGCAGAAGACATAATAAAATCTAAATTAGTAATATTCTGTGTTAAATCCACTGTCATATATTTAACATGGAGCCCCAATGAAGAGTTTGTATTTAAACCTAATAAGATGGTTCAATAAATAAAATTATTTGCAGCCTCAAGTCTGATGACTTCAATTCATCTCCTGGCTCCTACATTATAGGCAGCAGGAAGGAAACAACTCTACACTTCACCACCTTCCGCCACAACACACAAGGTGACACATTTACACACCTATATTCATATATCACACAAACACAGTCAGCGACAATTTACTTTTTAAACAAATTATATTCAGTAGTCTAAGTGTTACATTTATGAAAGTGACATGGAAATGTTTCAAGTTTCTCACTAATTCATTATATACTGTGTTTATTCAGAGACAAAACAGGACCTAAAATTACTTTTCATTGTTCTTAAAGCCTAAATCCTCTGTTATTTGTGAAAACATTTGTAAAAACACAGATTCATTCATTCCTGTATTGTGAAAGTAGCTGCAGAATACAGCCTCTTTCACCTGCCTGGCAATAAAACTAACTGAGACTTACATGATCCCAAGGATGCTGTCAACCAAAAAACTCCACTCAAGCTTTCCAAACAGAATGGGAAAAATATATTAGATTTGAAAGAGAATGCATTTTCTATAATAAAGCAAATATGTGAAGGGCAGTGAGGCAGGAGGGGACCAAATGGGGTGTGTGCACAGAGACCAGGGCAACAGGGATGCTTTGAAGAATAAGCAGAAAGAAGTCAGACCATATTCATATTGATTTTTTTCCTGCCTTCTTTATTATTTTTCTTTACAGTTACAAACATGTGGTGTATTTTAATGAAAGATGAATTATATAATCCTAATACAATCTTGAAAGCTGGTGATAAAAAGCATATAGACAATGTAGACATTAGCAAGTTCTATCCTTTTTAAAAAATGTAATTACTATACTATGTAGTTGGTTTAAAAAAGTCGTTTTTGTTTGAGGGGTCTCAACAAGACTGAGACTGAACTGGAGAAAAGTTTATTGCAAAAAATCTGCAAATTGTTTTTGCCCCCATAGGGCATAGAGATTTAATAAATGATTATTTGTGTCAATGGATTTTAAGGCTGTTAGATGATGATTTTAAAGGTATTCCAATTGCAATAGGAATAAAAATTAATCATTTATATAGCAGGCAGTTTACTAGATACATAATTTATACTTCTGTGCCGATGTAAAATTATTGTAGCATTTTGAAATTTTTGTATTTTTAAGGAAAAATTAGGATGTTGCCAGATACTTTGTATCAAATGTAATGTGGGCTCTAGTTTGAGAGACTTATCTACCTCTTGTCCAGGGAAAGGAAAGATAAATGAGTCACCTTGTTCCAAAATGTGAAGTGTCATCTCTAATATTATTAGTCTCCATATTGTGATAGGGAAGCTGCTGGAGCAAAACCCATGGCTCATAAACTCAACAGAGGTGAGTGACTTATGATAGTCTGGAAACACATTAATGAAATTCTGCAAACATCAGTATGGTACATTAGTCTTCATCACATTTGGCTTTATTAAATACACAGATAGATGAGTACCTGTCATGTATGTCAATTGTTTTTCATTTTTAAAATAACCTAAGGAAATACAAAGGCATTGCAGATTTTTTTAAGCTATTTTCACACCGAGTATAAATAATAGCATGTCATAGCTTGATGATTCAAAGGATATTTAGGATACATCACCATGGCAATTTAACTTTTAACAAGGGCCAATACCATACCACAGGAATCAAAATCAGACACAGCCAAACAAGTTATTTGTCCTTAATACATGTTTGCTTGTTTACATTGAGGCCTGGGAAAAGCTCACTTCATTGTACATATTTTTGTTAGCGGTTGTTCTTTAGGTTTGAGATAGGGTCTTATTATGGAGCCTTGGCTAGCCTGAAGCTCACTTTGCAGACTAGATTGCCTTAAACATACAGGAATCTTCCTGACTTTGATTCCTAAGTCTTGGAATTAAATATATGTTCTATCTCATCAAGACAAATAGATGGTTTGAGGACATGAGTGCCTATCAGATTCCATATGGCTTATCACTTCAGAATGTACAGTTGGCACCTTTATTTTATGACAAAATATATGCAGAAACCGTGTGCATTGTAGGTGTGGTCCTGCACTATGTAATAAGGATATGAAACTTCTGTGAATGGAGCCCCAGTGTAAAAAATAGCCCACTTGCAGCAAAATTATGTAACAACTACTTTTTGTGCTCTCTCTCTCTGTCTCTGTCTCTCTCTCTTCCCCTCCCCCTCCTCTCCCTCCCCCTCCCCCTCCCTTTCCCTCTCTGTCTCTCTTGATTTCTCATCACACTGATGTCTAATTTACTGCTCCTTAGCTGCTGGTCTCAGTTTCAAAATCACTGTCTTGGAAAAGAAATGAAATACCTTAAAAGTCAAGGAGGTATTTTTCTAAAATTCTATGGAGTCATTCCATTATACTGATGAAGTAATGCCAACCCTGCAGGTTGTTGGACCATGAGGCTGATGTTTGTCCACTTCTCTGACTAATGGAAGCAGAGAGCTCAGGGGCCAACTAGGAACAGAACAATCTTCAGAAGCCTTCTTACTGTGACTCATTTTACCAGACAATTTCTGAATCCAAAAAGTTCATAAACCTTCCAAAACAGCCACCACCAAATGTTGGGTCCTATTTGGCCATGGTTTAGGCCTTGGCTCAAACTGTCTCACTCACTTCCCTCCTGGAGTGACTCAGCAATACCTGCTTAAAGCCCACCTTACCTAGCTACTGCTGAGGTAGAATAACTTTGTTGGCTCTGTCAGTTACCAGATAGTCTTCCTCACCTTTCCCCTTACCCTGTGTTATCTAGTTCACCAAAAATCCCCACCTCCTTCCTCAATCCTATATAAACAAAAGACTGATACAATAAAATGAATTCCTGCTTCCACAGACTCCTGGCTTGGGGTGGATATTCTCTGGACAGCAGGAGATCAGAGCTGCCACACTCACCATCTCCCTTCTGCCCCAGAGAGACTCAGCTTAACCAGGCAAAAGAGACCTGGCAACCAAATACAGGCAGAGGTTAAAAATAAGAGGTAGTGATGGATTTCTCACATTCAGTACAAAACACCTCTTACTTCCTCTGTGCTATCATTCAGACAAGTGTTGTTACTTTTCCTGGCCGGTACATGGGTAATATCTTCATCTCACAAAATAGTAATGTCCGTGACCTGGGATGACAGAGCACTCAGAAGAAACTTAGTTCTGGATTGGCTGTCCCACAGAGCAATGAAATATAGGTATGAGGATGTCAGGGCACATACTGCAGAGAGGATGGGGAGGGGAATGGGTGACTCAGGGTCAGGTGTGGAGGACAGGAGAGATGCCTAGAAGGCCAAGAAATTGAATGGAAATCTACAACTTATTGGGATGCAGAAGTGGGGGGCATCTCCAGTACAATGAAGAGACCTGAGTAAGGGAGGCACCCGAAAATTAATGGGGGTGACCTTAGCTGTGACTCACTACACTGGGGACCTAGAACCTAAAGAAGGTACCTCCTATAGCCAGGCAAGAAACCCAGTGGCGCAACAGAGACACCCACCCATCCAGAAAACTTTCCACCCAAAATTTATCCTATCTACAAGTAAAGTAGGCACAAGGGATGAAGCAAAGTCTTAGAGAATGACCAATCAATAACCAGCCCAACTTGAGATCCATTCATGGGCAATCGATAACTTTATTAATGACATTCTGTCATGTTTGCAGATAGGAGCATGTGGCTTTTTGAGAGGCTACATACAGTAGCTGACTCAGTCAGATACAGACACCTACAGCCAAACAGTGATTCGAGCTTGTGGGTCCTTATGGAAGAATATAAGGAAGGATTGTGGGCCCTAAAGGGATAGGAATGCCACAGGAAGACCAACAGAGTCAACTAACCTGGACCACTGGGTTTGAACCATCAACAAAAGAACACATACTGGCGGGACCTATTACTCCTGATCATATGTAGCAGCAGATGTGCTTAACCTTAATGTGTGTTCTGAACAACTGGACTAGGAGCTGTCCCAAAAGCCGTTGCCTGCATCTGGGAAGTGTTCTATTACCTGGACTGCTTTTTCTGGTTACAGTGAAAGAGGAAGTGCCTAGGATCCAAGAGACTTGAAGTGCCAGGGTAGAGGGGATACCCAGGAGGGTCCCCACTCAGTCAGAGAAGAAGGGAAGGGGGGAGGGGAAAGAATTGTGGTAGAGAGTGATTGGGAGGGGACAGTGAGTAGGATGTAAGTGAGTAAGTAAAAAAAAAAGAAAATTAAAATTTAAAATAATAACATTAGTAGAAACAAAAGAACAGGTTAACTGATCCTTATGGAAGTTGCAAAAAGGTTAAAATTTGTATTTATATTACTGTATACCTTCACTTTTTTATGGCCTCAGAGAATATACAAAATCACTTCTAGATAGTTAATAAAAAATAAAATTGACAATAAAAATTATAAATATTTTGAAAAGAAATAAAATACCTTAGCTGGGGTGTGTTGGCACATGCCTTTAATCCCAGCACTTGGGAGGCAGAGGCAGTCAGATTTCTGAGTTCGAGGCCAGCCTGGTCTACAGAATGAGTTCCAGGACAGCCAGGGCTACAAAGAGAATCCCTGTCTCGAAAAACAAGAAAAAACTGCAGTGTCAGATGGTTTTAGCTTAGAATTTGATATGAATACTCCTCACATTATTCCACAAAATTGAAACAGTAGAAATATTGCCAAATACATTTTTCATCTTCATGGAAACAAGATTTCTAAAAATGATTTTGTATGTGCTCTTAGGTCATGACAGAATTCTATATGTGGTTTCATAAAGAATTTTAGCTTTTCTATATATTGAAACAGGAATAATTTTTACTACCTCCTACTAGTCCTTCCTCTTTCTGAATGTGTCCATGTGGCTGTTTTGTTTCTTGTTTTAGGAGGATACTAATGTTTATAGACTGACTTAAGTGTCACATATTTTACACTCAATATTCAGTGGCTAAAAAGAGAAGGTTTTGCCTTGGTTTAACAGATTCTACCATTGATTGTCACCCTGATTGCAAGTGTTAACCACCTAAAAGCTATTTAACAGACAACCTTGCATTCTTTCATTGTTGTGTACATATCAGATTTGTGGTTACAAATAGGCCTTAGGGGCGGAATTTTCACCACCTACTTTTAATTATCCAGCATAGTGCATAGGTCTGTATGTTTTGTATATCCTCTAAGTTGGTTGGAAGACAGTGGTCCTTGCTGGGTACAGTCTGAAGTTGGGGCCTTTGGTTAATAAGCACATATACTTGGTTTTTAAACACCTTACAGATATTACATATTGGAGCTTCTTGAAGTGAACGAAGGAAACAGGAGTAGATTTATTATACTGATGCTCCTGTACATCAATAGCTACATAGTAAAGAATTGGGGACTTTGCATATGCTAGGGATCAACAGGCTGAGGAGCTGTCACAAACCCTCTTTGTCTCCTTCCCTAACCTCACACCATATTTTGTTCTTCTATTTTAAGATACAGTATTGCTAAGTAGCCCAGACTACTATAGAACTTGGAATCCTTTTGCCAAATTCATATTATGAGGCTACAGTAACTCTGATACCTAAAGCACAAAAAGACTCAAAGACAGAGAATTACAGACCAATTTCCCTCATGAACATGATGCAAAAATACTCAACAAAATATTCACAAGCTTAATCCAAGAATACATCAAAAAGACCATACACTATGATGAAGTAGGCTTCATCCTAGAGACACAGGGATGGTTCAATATATGAAAATCAGTCAAGACATTCTACCATATAAACAAATTGAAAGAAAACAATACAGGATCATCTCATTAGATGACAAAAAACATCTTTGACAAATTCCCATAGCCTTTTATATTAAAAGTCTGAGAGAAATCAGGTATACCAGAGACATAGTAAAAGCAGTTTAGAGCAAGCCTGTAGCAAACATTAAATTAAATGGAGAGAAATGCAAGGTCATTCTAATAAAATCAGCAATAAAACAAGGATGTTCACTCTATCCATATCTACTCAATATAGTACTTAAAGGTATAGCTAGAGCATTAAGACAAGAGACATAGATCATGGAGAAACAGATGATATAATAGTATACATAAGTGACCCAAAAATTCTACCAGGGAACTTCCACAGCTGATAAACACCTTCATCAAAGTGACTATATACAAGACAAACTAAAAAATATAAAATCAGTAGCCTCCTATATACAAATAATAAATGGAATGAAAAGGAAATCGGGGAAACAACACACTACACAATAGTGACAGATAATATAAAATATCTTAGAATAACTCTATGCAAGCAAATAAAAGACCTATAGGCCTGTAACTTCAAGTCTTTTATGAAAAAAAATAGAGACAATTATCAGAAGATAGAAAGATCTCCTGTGCTCATGGATCTGAAGGTTTAAAATGTAAAATAACAGTAGGAGCATGGCCTATCATCAATGATACTGATGGTGTTTGACACCGGGGGGACTGACTTAAGAGGTTTCAAAGTAGAAGAATATGTGGCCTAGAAATCTTTCATGCAATGGTTTTGACAAACAATGTGGCTTTCCTTTGTCCTTATCCCAAAAGCTTCCCTGAGGCTATATTGAAGAGGTTTGGAATAACTGTGTTTGCAAAGATTTCACAACAGCCTAGTATTGACTGTGTTGTATGATTAGTGGCAAGTTTATGCAGATTTTTAACGAATAAGAACAAGCTGGGCACAGAAAGATGCAAAATGTAGAGTTTGAGAAGAAAAGGAGCACTAGAGTATATAAACAGTTTGGGTTGGTGCTTTTACACTTAAACAGAATTAAGGGAATTGTGAAGTCAGAGCAAGACTCCTCCCAACTACACTTCCAACTCCTGAAAAGAAATGAAAGAAAACTTTAGGCCAGGGCATAGTGGAACACACCTTTAATCCCAGGACTCTGAAGGCAGACACAGAAGTATTTCTGAGCTAGAGAGTAGCCTGGTCTACAGATTGAGTTTTAGGACAGCCAAGATCAGGGAGGTTAACCATCAAAAATGGAAAGGTAGTGAAAATTATGTCAACTAAGACGGCATGTTCTAGCCACAGCAAACAGCAAAACTTGTCAGCTTTGGCCAAATGGTGATTCTGGATTTAGCGTTGAGAAGACAAGAAAGCACTTATTGAATCTTCCTGTATGACTAGGGAAATTCCCCAATTTTCCATGAAGAAATGGCTCTTCATGTAGCCTCAGAGATGTCATTCTGTGACGCTGTGAAGGTGAAGCCTGGATTTCCTAAGAGACTCAAAACACTGGAGATGCCACCACTGTGAGACAACTGTTCAGGAGAGTTTCTAACAGGGAATGGAACAAGCACAAGAAAGAGAGAAGTGTGTTGAAATGAAAAAAGCATACTTACATCAAATTAATTTAGTTCTCAGGCAATTATACCTTGATTATTTAGAATGGAGGTAGCACAGAGATATCTGCTGTTGTTGTACAATCTATCCAAAGCCTCCTGTGTTCTTTAACCAGCTGTGTAAGTTGTTCACAAGAACAAAAGGCATTAAGATAAAAATAAAGACAAGAAACTTATCTTCATTTATAGTCAATATGATAAACAACTTGATTTCACTCCAATGTAAAATGATGAAAATGGTAAGGTCAGTAAGGCCCTAGGTATGAAAATTGATTCTCCCTAATAAATCAGATTTGCTTCCAAGAGTTATAATCAACTAAAAAGTAAGCAATTTAAAAATAATTTAAGATGTCAACAAAAACATAAATTACAGGGAAATATATTTAATGTACATTTAGCAGCAAGGTTATTAAATCCTCTAAACCTCAAAGATGAAGGTTAGAATGAATGGAGGTATTAAGCATAAAATTAAGTGGTAAAAGCAATATTACAAAAATGAGGATTTATTTTAAATTATCATTAGTTTTGGAATTATCATATTAATTTATATATAAATTTCTATTTCTAGATAAAAGATAAATATTGATTTAAATAATCCAAATACCAGGTACCTGTCAGACCAAGAGTTAAATATCATAAACTTATTTTTATAAACAAATTTTAAAAGAAACTTGATGTTGCTCATTACTATACACATTAAATAAATATATTCCCCAAGTGAAGAAAATGAAAATTATCTGGAAGAATTAATAAGTACAAACCTGCACCAAAAGGCATTACAGAAGCAAATAATTTCCATCTTAACTGAGTAGAATATTTTACCCACTCCTCTATATATAAAACAAAGTAAATAGGACAGGGCAGTTTGTGTAATATACAAAAACATATGCAATAAGTGAGAGGCTGTGTTTTATTTCTCTTGTTTCGACAGAACAGCACAATTTGTGTAATTTATGAAGAAAAGATGCTTATATCTCCCACTTTTGGAGGCCAAGAAGTCCATATTGGAAAATATTTGTTTGGGAAAAGTCCATTGCTTTGTGGCAGATCTTTACCTTGCTGGAATCCTACTCTTGGTTTGGATTGGAAGAGTTCTCTGGTGTCCTTTTCTAGCTCCAGGAGGGATATTATAAAAGCCTAGCAATGTGGAGGATGTCATATGCTGAGAGAAAAGGAGATTGGCAGTCAAGTTCTCTCTTCCAGTGAAGCCATTAATTTTCTCATTGAAATTCCATCCTCATGAATTTTCAAAAGGCTTGATATTCCCAAAATGGTCAACTTGAAATATAATGAGAATTTTGAAGCAATGTCCTTTTGAATGTTTAGCGTATATTATGTGGGTTCAAAATCTAACATCTTCTTGGGTCAAATTTGGAGAGCTCTATTCTGTGGATATAATCTCATCATGTTGAGTAGGATTGTAGGTGAGACTAGGAATCATCAAGGACCAAGAAACAGAATGTAATGAGTGATATGGGCCCGGGTTTTTATAGCATCTCTCCTGGAGCTAGGAAAAGACACCAGAGAACTCTTTCATTCCAAACTAAGAGTAGAATTCCAGCAAGGTAAAGATCTGCCACAAAGTCATTTGAATAACAATCTATAGAATCATTTGTCCTCCCTAGCAATGGGCAAAGAGAAGATGACAGCCTTTTCCTCTTGCTAGCTTGATGCCTGACTTGGTAGTCAAAGCTGTCTTATGCCTAGGACTCACAAAAATCAAATCAAATCAAGGCAGCACAGCATGAGAAGAGAAAGACAGATAGAGATCTGTGAATCACCATGTCACCCAAAATCCTGCCCTCCGGTGCATAGCACAGGCAAGGACCATAGACATCTGCTTTCCAGCATGCCACACAGTTGAAATTTTTTTTTAATTTATTTTTTATTAGGTATTTTCCTCGTTTATATTTTCAATGCTATCCCAAAAGTCCCCCATACCCACCCCCCAATCCCCTACCCACCCACTCCCCCTTTTTGGCCCTGGGGTTCCCCTGTACTGGGGCATATAAAGTTTGCAAGTCCAAGCCCACTCTCTTTGCAGTGATGGCCGACTAGGTTCCACAGATGAAAATTTTAAGAGAGTTAAAGATCTTTAGAAAGTATGCAACTTATCCTTCAGTACTGGCTTTTGATGCCAAATGAAAATAATTAAGTGAATAGATAGATACTGGATAGACAAAAATTTGAATATTAAATACATGTATGTGTTGGGAGCCGGCCAGTGGCTCACATGAACTGGGTTTCACCTGGGAGGCAAACTGGGGCTGAAAGAGAAGGAAACTAGGCAGATGAGAGAGAGATGAAGCCAAGACAGTGTTCTGATCAAGGCTCAATGTTTAATGGCAAACACACTTTATAAAGGAGGGGGGAGGCCCATTCCAGCCAATTCATCCTTGGAGCCCAGCTGCAGGTGACCATGTGCTAAGGCGTAGTCTCTGGAATAGCTAGGTGGCCTTCCAGCAGGTAGCAGCGACAGTGGCTGAACAATAGAGTGATCTAGGGAGGCAAGCTCCACCCTAGGTAATCTCCTTAGTGGCAGCAAAGTCAAGGTCTGGTTCAGCCAGCTTCAGGTTAAGGAGGAGGTTACATGTATGTAGTCAAGTGGTGGACTGTTTAAGACATTCGATAAGCAAACATTAATACTATAAACATTAGGTATTCAATGAAAACGGTATACGATTAGACCAATCTAATCCCACAACTATTTACTCACTACTTTTACAGAACGGATGCTACTACTCCAAAATTATTTAAGAAAATGCAATATTATTTTCTTTTCTTACTCAAAATTTTCTGTTTCTGTTGTTATCCATATCAAATAGATGTAGTAAATATCTCAGAAACTGCTCCCACCCCCAAGCTGACCTAATTTTCCTAGAAACGATAATTGTTTTCTAGTATAGGCAGTTTAGTAGTAATTCTGTTTTTATGCTATAGGAAGTAACATCTATGACCATGAACATAGATTTCTGATCATGAACAAAAGCAGAAACGATGAGGTCACTACATTAGCAGAAGTGGTAAACTGGAGTTAAACTGCAGCTAGTCAGGCCCAGTGACTGCAGCCCATCTTACATTTCCCTCAGTACATTTTCAGGCAACTTTTTGAGTTCTCCAATTGAAACCTTCATTGACTCTGATCAAATCTATGATTGTTAATAAAATTTCATTTTTAAATATCATTTCTCCTTATCCACTGATAGCTTTTTTTTTACTTAGTGGTCTGAAGCATTCACAATACGACACTGCCTCCATCCTGCAGCTCTGGGTAGACCTCAGTGAGGGTGTTCAGAAAAAAAAAATATATTGAAGTAATGGACTCCATATGAATTTAGTAACTTTGGCAATGTGAAATATTTTAATGCATGTTTATATTTTCCCAAGATACAAGGAACAAAAATAAGGTGGTAAAGAAATGTATACATATATATGTTTTATATATATATATATATATATATATATATATATATAAAATTTATATATATATAATTTATATAATATATATTTATGTATTATAAATATATATTATATAAATGTTATATATAAAACATAACATTATTATTAAATATACAATTATTTACATTATTCTCTCACATCATATGCATAAATGTTTAAATGTGTATGTACAGATAATTATATTTGTTATAGACCACATATTATATTTATATAATTATTACCATATTATATTAGTGTAAATGTATTGTATAACAAATATATACTTATATTTACATACTTTATTATTTTATATATTATAAACATTATTTACATGTTTATTTATATATAAATACTTATTTATTATGTAATATGTCATATATATAAACTTATATGTAATATATAAATATATATGATGTGGGAAAGAATATTATATAATACATAGTATATGGTAATTCCATACTTCAGTTTGAATAGGGTCCTGCCTTTTGTGACCTCTGGCTGGGGAAGTATCTATTTGGGACTTCATCAGTCTTAGTGTACTGAGAACTTTGCTTGACTTGAGTTAAAATATAGGTATTTTATACTGTTTAACAAAACTGTTTGAGTAAATAGTTATATAGTTCAAAAAACAAAAACAAAATTTAATCCTTTCTCTATTGTATCTTTCAGTAAAACTGTTCTAAATCTTACTTTGCTTTAGCATAATGAAAACATTCTTGCCAGAATGAATACTTAATACTACTCATATTTTGAAAATTTTATATACTTATATTATTAATCATTGGAACTTATATAAGACACTAGCCATATATAGAACAAGAAAATGGAAACAAAACAAAAATGTTAAGTGAATTCTGAAACTCCAAATGAAACATTATTATATATACCAATAATATGAACACTGAAAACTAATGATCAGTATTTATATTTTAAAGATAAAATTAAAAAGGGGATTTAGTATAAATCAAATAGGGTTAAGTACTTTACTTAAACTGATATATCATTATTGAGTGTTTTGTTTTTCAGTAGAATTAGGCATTAAAAATCCAAGTGATAAAGCTTGGAAGTAGAATATGATTTGACATAATATGTAAATCTAACAGGAATCTGCAACATGTAATTGAGAGCTGAGTCATGAGTTTAAAGAGTATCTAAAATCCTGCAATAACTAACACAGGGGACTGAGGAGTAAAGGACAGAGGAGATGAAATGAGGTGTGGCCAATGATAGGTCAAGGTCAAATGAGGATTACAGAAAGCAAGGTGATAGCAATCATAAGCTGTAGGTAGGAAATCTACTGAGAAACAAAATTATAGAAAGGAAGTTAGACCATTTCAAATACAGGCTATATAAAGCACTGATTAATGAGAGGGTTAGTCAGTGTAGATGTTTAAATCAATTGGAAGTGAATTCAAAGCAAAGTTAATATCAGAGTGGTAGAAATCAAAATAAAAAACTCTGACAGTTTCATGAAACTCACTGAACATTGTTTGTGGCATAGTCTTGCCCTGTGGGAATTTAATGCATGTACAAGCATTTACCTTATTTGTTCATCACAAATCTGAGCAAACTATGTCCTTTTTTTAATTACTCTGTGGTCAGGTAACACACAATTAGGGTCAGACTGTACTCAATAAATGTAGAAAAAACAGTGACATTCAGGTTATCTAATCCATTTATAACCATGAACCAAATTAAACAGTTGCTTGGCATATGTAAATCAATGCTCCCAGAGTTTCAAGCTGTTCTTATGATACCCTTAGGGGCAAGCTTATTTGTGGGCCTGACATATTTTTCTGCTTTTGCAGTTTCAAGTAATGAAGTTCTGGGTTTTGAGAATCATTAATATCTCAGTATTGCATCCTGTCACAGGAATCTTTAAATCTCATAAAATATGTTTTAGAATTTTTGCTATTAAAAAAGGAACTGGCATGGTAGAAAAATTTCATCAAAACTAGTTTTCTTCACTGTTTATTAAAACCGACAAGAACTATAGTGTATCTAGCCTAATAGGCACGATTTAATGAAGAAGGGGATATTCCTCTTTGAGATAAAGCTGAGACCATTGCAGAGCCAATGTACATTTATAATTCTTCCATACTTCTTGATAGATGGAAGAGCAAAGGCTAGAAAAAATTGCAATAAAATTGTTACATCTAGAGTCAAAGCACAAATAAATCCTTGGTGACAGTAATATTAAGCTTATGCCACAGTTTCAATGCATATCTGCTCTCGAGAGACCACATTTGAGCAAAACAGAGTGAAAACTTCAAAACACTAATGTGTTTCGCTATGGATCAAGGAGTTCCCTCTAGAGTGTGAAAACTTGGCTTACTTTCATTACATTAAAAAAAAAAATCATGCTTCAGAAAATTGCTGAGCTCTGCATTTCACCATGGAAATTAACCAATTTAAACAAACAAAACCAGTGAAATGTGATTCACTCACTTGCAATTAAGACGGGCTCAGTAGATTCAGAATCAGCATAGCATGCTTCCTCTGGACTGCCATTTCCCGAGAGAATGCAGCAGCCCTATAAAGGGTCAGACTTATTCAATTATTAAATATCCTACTGGGATCCTGCTGGCTTTTCTGAGTAGAATTACAGCAATGAGGAATGAGAGAGTGTTTGGTATTGTGCATATGTTTGCAGCTTACCCAGTTTTCAAATACTTGAGTAAAAATAAATGCACCTTATATTTATTCTTTGCAAATGTTTCTTTAGTTCCATGAAGAACATTTAAGCAACCAATCTTGGATTTTTTTATTTTGCATACATTTCATGCATGTTACATTTTTTGGTGCAGAGCTGATAAATGTTTAATTAATTTCTTACGGCTTTCATTGGTTATTGTAGAAATGATTGAAAATTCTTTATGATATAGGCTTGCAACATTTAAGTGAGTCTATGAAATAAATAAATCAATGATCATTTTGTTCTATTTAAATAATATTTCTTTTTAACATCAAAACTATGTCCCACACGATGTAGATATAAAGTCAGTCAGGTTGCTTAAAAGTAATTTTTCATTCCTATTTATGAAAATCAGTTACACACTTAGAAAAATACATAAAAACATTAAACTACACAGTTAATTTTTGGATATGTGAATGCATGGGGTAATTTTTAAATGAGACTAGACATACTCTTCTTTTCAAATCTTTGTTATTTTCTTATGAAACATTCAAAGTCCTTCCTTCCAGTTTAATGCATTGCTCATGGCAGTTGCACTACTGTGCAATATAATACCATAAAATGTTACTCCTTCCTAGGATGCTTGGACCATCAGCTTATGGTAACAGTTCAGAGCCAGATCCTGTGGTGCATTTTATGTGGTTGTGGAACCTTTAGGGGGCAGGACCTTCTAAAATAGTGATGGCCCTGGGTCCAGCTGCTAATGGATTTGTTAAGTGTATGACTCCTCTGTTACTCTCTTTGGCTTGTATAAGACAGTATCATAAACATAGTTAATGTGAGTGTGTATGTGCTTAAGTTCACTTTCAGTAATTCTGTATTCTACAAAGAACACTTGACATAAGCAATGATTTCCAAACTATTTATACTAGTTTAAAATATTTCATAATATTTCAAATATTTCCCTTTAAGTTTTGGAATAGTAAGAGGGAGATCCACACTTGACTATATTATTATTATTATTATTATCAATAATAATAACTTACGTACATGTTCATGTTTTTATTGTTGTATTTTTGGTTGTGAGCCTAGATTTAATGGAAGAGCCATCTCTCCAGCCCTCATATTATTATTCTTACAATATCTTTAGCCAGGTTTTTATAATTAACATTGTTGGTGGTAAAAACTTGACTTCTGCTAGATATTAAATGATGATGTACAGACAGGCATATATCTGAGATATCTGAGGCATGTGTAGAGACTTGCAGCTAGACGTTGGATAACATCTGAGGCATGTTATGTGAGCAGCAAATTTACTATAGTGCCACTTTCAAATAGTGTCATATGTACATGGTTTGGGTGGTTTTGCATATGGAATGTATTAAAAGCACCCCAGTTCTGCACACTGGTTAAATCACCGTGATTTACAATACTTTTGAACACTTACTATTAGTAAGCCATCCATTTATAGTTCTCCATAAACAATATGAAACTTTTCTCTTCTTTATAGTCTATAGCATAAGGTATGGTCAGATTTTGTCCCAATAAACTATTAAGAGTGAGCATTTCTGAAAATAGAGCAGGTTTTACCTCTAACTCTTTTTTTTTTCTTTTTTCTTTTTCTTTTTTTTCGAGACAGGGTTTTCTCTGTATAGCCCTGACTGTCCTGGAACTCACTTTGTAGACCAGGCTGGCCTCGAACTCAGAAATCTGCCTGCCTCTGCCTCCTGAGTGCTGGGATTAAAGGCGTGTGCCACCGTGCTCGGCTTTTATCTCTAAGTCTTAATTTATAAATTTGATATATTCTTCAGGTTTAACAAAAGGTTTTCTTTTTCCAGCCTTCCTTATGTAAACATAGATGTATTTCTTGCTGTAGCAGTTTACCATTTCAAACCAATGTGTTATCATGCTAGGGAACAAATGAAAATAAGAGAAAACTGGCCATAGATGATTTAGAGTAGGTTTGCTCCTCAGAAGTTATCAAAGTTCTATCTGCCTGTGAGCATTTGATCAGAGTTTACAATGATGTAGCTGTAGAGTAGTGAGCTATAGAACAAAAGTACTAATCACTCTCATAGATCTTGATTCAAAATAACAAACTTCTGGAACACAGAATAGTACACATTTCAGAATATGAAAATAGGCTTAAAGGATTGGTTTCCCATGAGAATGAAATTTGATTGTGAACCATAAATACAGCAGAAATGTGTGATTTGTCTTATATACACAGTGAGAGTGAGTGGGTTAAGACAGGTCAGAACATGAATATGTGATAAATATTTAAGGAAAATGGTGGCCATGTTCACAGTTTCAGATACAATGCAAAATACATATGGTATGCCGGGCATGGTGGCGCATGCCTTTAATCCCAGCACTCGGGAGGCAGAGGCAGGCGGATTTCTGAGTTCGAGGCCAGCCTGGTCTACAAAGTGAGTTCCAGGACAGCCAGGGCTACACAGAGAAACCCTGTCTTGAAAAACCAAAAAAAAAAAAAAAAAAAAAAAATACATATGGTATTTTATGTAAGATGAGCTACACAATATTATAGGTATGTGTACACATTTCTTACACTAGGTTAGTTAAGTCTTTAAAATATTTCCCTATTAGAATCAGAGAGAAATCAAGCTACTTGCTTAATTAGAAATCTTGATCTAAGTAAATGGAATATTGAAAATAGTTAGGATACTGCAAACTCCCAGAATATAAGACATGTCAAAAGCTGTTAAAGAAAATTGGATAAATGTATGTATTTTTCCTCACTGCATCATTATGGATAAAATAGATTGTTCTCCCTTCTCCTTTCTCATAGTCTGTTTTAAAAGAATGTTGTCAACTGAAGGGCGCCTTATCCAATAATCCAGGTGAAAGATTATAAGCCAGGTTATCAGATCATTTTGTTCTATTCCATAAACCTGCTTTGTAAAACAAACAAACAAACGAAAACAGAACATAACATATTTTCTGCTTTCCTGAGAACTGCATAAACCTATGCAAATAAATATTATGATATTCATTAATTTCCCCACCTCCTGTCTTCCCTATCTTCCCCCTGTCTAACCCCAAATATAACCTCCACCCATTTTTTTTTACTTTATGTTTTTAAACCATCAAGTCCAGTTCATACTGTCCATCTGTGGATTGCTGTGCAGACATCCACAAGAGCACAAAAAATGAACCTGTTGCTACATTCCCCCAAAAGAATGGTGCTCCTTCCTGTCTTGTCAGTGATAATTATTTGTCAGTGTTTTCTCAGTAATATATAGGGTCTGGAGACAACTTCTCCCATCTATGGCAAAAATTTAGTTGGATTGGTAATTATGTTTACTTAGGTATATGACTTATCCCTGGTTATATTTTGATAGTGATAAAGACAATTAGGAACTCTATAAAACTAGGTGGATATGGAAGCCAATTTAGTAAGTTTCTGCATTTTATACTTATGCTCTATGGAAATTAATTGCTGGAGTTCAAAGAGCATATAATGTGCACATGAATAAAACTTCACATTAGTATCTATACAATACATACAATAGGTACTGATTTAGGGATGTTCCTGATTTGTAGGTCCTGAGTACATTTCCTCAGCAGTCATTTGGAAGTTTTATATTTTGTGTATGTCTCTGTCTTAGACAGGGTTTCTATTCCTGCACAAACATCATGATCAAGAGCAAGTTGGGGAGGAAAGGGTTTATTCGGCTTACACTTCCACACTGCTGTTCATCACTGAAGGAAAGTCAGGACTGGAACTCAAGCAGGTCAGGAAGCAGGAGCTGATGCAAAAGCCATGGAGGGATGTTCTTTACTGGCTTGATTCCCGTGGATTTCTCAGTCTGCTCTCTTATAGAACCCAAGACTGCCAGCCCAGAGATGGCACCATCCACAAGGGGCCTTTCCCCCTTGATCACTAATTGAGAAAATACCCCGCAGCTGGATCTCATGGAGGTACTTCCCCAACTGAAGCTCCTTTTCTCTGTGATGACCCCAGCCTGTGTCAAGTGGACACACAACACCAGCCAGTAAAGTTTCCAACCCTCAAACTGATGATGGAATGGAGAGGCTGAGGGGATAAATGAATCCCTTGTTTTTACTGGCTAAGCAGACTAGCCAATCAAAGTCCTCTGGTATCAAACACCAAGTTTCAAGAGCTATAGGGAAGAGAACAAAGGTCAGTGTATGAAGTCCCTCTGCAATTACATGTGAACACACATATATGCAAACTCATATATTCACGGGTGTACATACTAATGTGAAGTTTTATACATGTACACATGACACTAATATTTAATTAAAGTTCAAGATTTCTTTGCTTTTGAGGTTAGAAAATTTTATTTTCTTTTATTTGTATAAATAATTTTTCTTCTCATAAATATCTGGTTTTGTTTCTGTTTTTATTTTTGTATTTGACTTGGGTATATTTTACTCAAAACTGAAAGGAAATTTATTAAGTCTTAATCAATGTGTATATGAGGATGCCAGTCTTAAAAATATAAACTAATCACAAATCAGGACCTCTTGTATAAATCTCTCAGACAGGTAGATATCCATTTCATATACTCATAAGAGTCAGCTTCTAAGTCATGGGTTAGACTCCTGAATCATAGATAATTATTGTTCTAACAAAATACAATGGATAGGCTTAGTTAGAATTCTTACCACGAGTCTTAATTAGTAGGCATCATCCTGTAGTAGACTTCTTTTAGGCAGAAGTCTTTACAAATCACATCTCTGAAGTAATCATAATGGTAAATCTTAACTTGATATGCACAGCATCCTTTCATTCTAATGAACCCTGTGAAAATGAATCATCCCTCACATCTGATTTCAAGTGTCTTCAATCACTCTCTCCACACAGGCTTTTCCACCTAAGCATGATCATGATTGGGCTTTTAGTATTTTAATTACACACCTATCTTTCAGATTTTTGTTAGCTAGTTCTCTTTACAACTCATGTAAAATGTGGGTTTAAAGCCATATGGGCCTCTGTGTATGAATATACATACACATGAATACACACATATATAAATGTGTGTGTGTGTGTGTTTAGGTATAATTGTATATATAATGTATATATATATATATATATATATGTATATATAGAGAGAGAGAAATCTAAACTCATGTGTGTACGTGTTCATATTTTCTTTTTTTTCTTTTTTTATATTCTAATTTTTATTAGGTATTTTCTTCATTTACATTTCCAATGCTATCCCAAAAGTACCCCATACCCTCCTGCCCACTCCCCCACCCACCCACTCCCAC